>NC_060207.1:111953409-112567272 GCF_021130785.1 Homalodisca vitripennis
TTACCAGATGTTTGTTGTATAGAAATATATTTTATATGTTCACTACCATACTGTATAACAAATTTCTGAAGATGAACTGTGACCTGTTTTTCCAAAGTAGCGAAATGTGGAACATATCACTCAGTACAATAAATATTGTATATTTTAATGCTGCACTTAGGTAATATAAACTACTTTTCAATTAGACGTTTAGGATTGTGTAAAAATTTAACTCTCAATTAAGCTCTATCTATTTGTATTTCCCATACATTTCTTTTGTATTCTCATAACCAAATTTGAGTGTTGTGCAAGTCACACAAAAAAAGAGTTAATAAAACATTAAAGAAATTTAGTGGTCAAATAAAATAATATTTAATATGTACTCTACGAGTGTGAGTATTAAGATTTTGTTTTGCAGGTAAAATGTGCCCACAAGCTATGTCGACGAATGAAAGTCCCGTCCCTTGGGTTCGCTGATGTAGCAGAAGTCGCCTTCCTCGCTGGTCCCCCCAGCATTCAAAAGTTTGCGTCTCTGGCAAGGTGAAATAAAATAATATCCTTTTTGTTCTTATTCATTTTAGTATCATAATGATAAACAAAGAGGGATCTTAAGACTTTTGTGTTAGAAGCTACATAATGTATTTGCAATCACATTTTAGAAATTTTTACATTAGCATGTATTTATAATGATGTATAGTAGAGTCTCAATTATCTGACCTTCCGAGATATCCGATATTCCAGGACAATATGTCATGTAACATGATTTTACCCAATGTGTCGTGCGAGGCCCTTTCGTAACACCTGACTGTGTGCAGCAGATTCCCGTGCTAGTCAGCCCCTTTGTTTTACCCGACTGTACGCATTATAATTGCGCGCCAGATGACAGGTTGGTAACATCACTTTCTCTTTGTTTTGGTGTGCTGCAGTCTTCTAGTGCTCACAAAGCTCTTTTTATGAGAGGTCGTCTTGTGCATTGTTTCCTTATTTCCTTGTTTTGATTTTGTCATGTCTAATAGTTGTAGCGATGGCTTCAAAACATAAAAAGGTGGTTGTGTCAGTGGAAGAAAAACTGAAAGCCCTGAAGAGATTAGACAATGGTGAAACTTTATTACAAGTAGTCTAAGATTGTAACGAGGTTAAACCAACAGAAGGAGGTTGGAAGAGGAATCGAAATGACAATGAAAAATGGAGTTCTTAGCAAGTCACGACAAGTAAGTGGGAAAAAGTAAGCGAAGCTTTGTTCCTGTGGTTTACTCAAAATAGAGATAAAGGTATACCATTATCAAGATCAATCTTACAACAGAAAGCTTTAAAGTTTCATAATGAACTTACCGAAGGTGAACCTGATTTCACAGCTATTGTAGGTTGCATCGATAGACGGAAGAAAATATACAGAATTATGCTGCTTAATATCTGGAACGAGAAGTTTTCAGCAAACTGTGAAGTTGTTTAATCATTCAGCGACAAACTTTATACGCTATTGATAAAATATTCAACTATTATGAGACTGGTCTCAATTACAAATTGTTACTGGCAAAAAATTAGCGTCGAAGGCCGAAACGGCAGTGTCAGGTTACATACGTAGCAAAGAAAGAGTGACAATTCTTGCATGCAGTAATGCCATGTTAAATATGAAAATGAAACTGGCTATGAAAAACATGTCAAAAAATCCAAGAGCGTTTAATAGTTTCCAAAATTCTTTACCAGTGAAATATTACAAAAAAATGCTTGGTTGAACTCATAAATTTTTAAAGAATGGTTTTTTAAAGAATTTGTGCCACAAACTGTACAGTTTTTGAAATCCAAAAATTTGCCACAGAAAACAATATTGCTGCTTGACAAAAGTACGTGCTATCCTGACAAACTTAAAGATAAGGAAATAACGACCTTGTTTTTTCCTCCAAATAGTACTTCCTTATGACAGCTTATGGATCAGGGAACCTTAGAGGCAATGAAGAAGAAGTTTCGAAGAAACCTGCTTTCTTCTCTAATTGATGCTATGGAGAAATTGAACAAATTGCGCGATCTTAATTTGAAACATGTGGCTTACTACGTTGTCCAATCATGGGAGAATTTTGGAGCAACCATAATTGCTAAATTTAAAAAAGTTTTGCTCCAAAAAATGAAGATTCTCCATGTGGTGAAAATGTATAGGAGGAAATCAAACCGGACAACACTAGTCTACTTCCATTGTCACAGCAAATTGTGGGGTTGTGCACACGTAACAGAAGAGGACGTGAATGAGTGTTTTGCCCAAGATGAACAATATGAAGTGACAGGCTGAAGAAATAGTGTACATGGCAAACGGAAAAGGAGAAGAAGACGATGAAGAGGATATGGTGTTGGATGAAAGTGCACAGAAAGTTTCACACAGCAAAGGATACAAAGCTTTAGAAATGGCATTAAAGTACGCAGAGCAGCTTGAGGAAACATCGTTTACCGAGATTTTACTTCTGAAGACTGCAAAATTTGGGGGCCAGAAAATGACACACAGTGGGAAAACAAAAGACAATCACAAATTTTCTTACCCAACCTTAATTCGTAGTTCACTGCACTTTATTTGAATATCTACTAGGGCGGTTTCATAAATCTGGTAAATTTGTATGAGAGAGCGGGAAATCTTTGGAACCTGCACTGTTGTTGGTAAGTCTAATATTTCCATGAATATTACAGCAAGTTTTGAATGGCTGCTGTTATTAGTTGATTGTTGGCAGCCAGCTGAAGTGGTAACTGCTTAGTTTGTTCCTTAGGATGGAGAAAAAACTAATTTTGTGCGGTCATTAAACATTTTTAATTGAAGGGTTGGACAGCTGCACAGATCAATGAGTTGGATGAAGTCCATGTGGGTTCTGTACCAACATTGAGGACGATTTATTTTTGGATCAATGAGTTTAAAAGTGGTCGGAGAAGCATGGAAGATGAAGCATGCTACAATCGGCCTGTTGAAGTCACCACACAGGAAACCATCGATATGGTGCATGATATGGTAATCGAAGATTAAAAGTTTATGAGATAACTAACAATGTAGGCATCCCAACTGAACGATTGCATTGCATCCTCCATGAAAAACTGACCATGAAGAAGTTCTGTGTGTGATAGATGCCGTGCCTTCTCAATTTCAACCAAAAACGGAAACAAAAGAACATTTCTTTCAGAATATCACACTTTACAGACTCAATACACAGGACTTTTTGTGCAGATTCATAACTGTGGATAAAACTTAGATTCACACTTATACTCCAGAGACCATACAACGGTCCAAACAATGGGCAAAGAGTGAAGAGAGTGCATCAAAGAAGGCGAAGACTGTTTTGTCAGCTGGAAAGGTGATGGTGGTCTTTTGGAATTCACAGGGTATATTTCGGATAGATTATTTGGAATAAGGCAGGTCCATAACTGAGCCCTATAATGCTCTCTTCTGGATTATTTAAAACAGGAACTCATTGAGAAACATCCAAGATTGGCATGAAGAAACTGCTGTTTAACCAGGACAATGCTTCAGCCCACATAGCAGGTATCGCAATGGCAAAAGTGCTCGACTTAGGATTCCAATTGGTTCCTTACACCCTATTCACCAGACTTGGCTCCAAGTGACTTCTCATTCCCTAACTTGAAAATTTGGCATGGTGGGAAGAAACTTTCATTGAATGAGGAAGTGTCCACCGCTGTGACACACTATTTTGGAGAGTTTGACAAAGCCTACTTTGCTGATGGGTTGGACAAATTGGGTACTTGCTAGGTTACGTAGGTCAGGCAGTGTGTGGGAACGACAGACTCAGAATCGGACATGTCTGCAGACGTGTCCACGGATTGTTTGGATTGTGTATGGGGGCCTTTACATAATTTCAACATCGTTTTTGTATTGTTTTTGTTATCTGACCTTGCCTGTTTAGGTCGGATAATCGAGACTCTACTGCATTATTCTTCGACGACCCTTATATTTGCCCTTATAGTTGTTTTATAATATTTTTAATGCGTTTAATGGTAATTTTAAATCCAGTTGTTCCTGCCTCATATCTCTCAAAAGTAAATGTACATAGCCTTAACCACACTGTGCTTAAAATAGCATTCCAAATTCACGTCCTAACACTGATACAAGCTGTAGTTTGAAATTTCCTGAAAAGGTGTCTCAAAGTACTTCTTTATGACTCTGAAATTCTACTCAGAGGTAATACTGATTAATTTGTTTGTCCGAATATTTCTTTTATTTTGTATTATTCACATCCTTTGTAAAGTTTATGGAAACCAAATTTGGTAAAAGTCATCTTTAAGACTTAATGGGCATTAATTAGCCTTTCCTATATCACATAAGATGAGTGTTAACTTTAGAACTAACTGTCAAAATCATCATTACAGATCAGAGTCAGAACTTAATCCATATGTATGTTCAAAAAACTGTAAAGTCAGTTCCGTCAAGAAGGATGTAATCCATAACAACTGCTGCTAGCATTGTTAATTTCTGTTCCCTGTGGCCAGTACAGACTAATTACATTAGTTTTTGAATGATTTGTACCGAAGCTCATGGCTTTAATATCTAAAGTGTCAGAATTTAACTGAAGAGAATGTTACGTTGATTTTTTTATCTTCGTTGCTCTGAAGCATTTGTATTGTTAAGATATTGAATGCATTACTGAATTTAATATTTTTACTCATACAGTGTAAACAAGAGTTTCAGGGATAAATCTCTGGGATAAATTATGGGTAATTTTAATTTTGTTAGAGAGGGTATTTGAAATTACCACATATTAGTTCAGCCCATGAAGGTATGAAGGGAACCATTGCTTTCCACTAGTGGGAAAAAAAATCTTCAAAGTCCTTCAAAAAACAACCTATCCAAAAATTTTGCTGAAAGTAAAAGAAATTGCAGAAATTTGTTGTCCATTAAAAAATCTTCATTTTTAAGCAATGGAAAATCAGTTTGGGTGTTTTCAAAAGAGATAGGTAGGCCTAAATGGTTTTTATGAATAATAAGATTAACACTCTTTCTTAGTATGTACTATAATGGATAATTTATCAATTTAGGAAGTGGCATCAGTATATGTATTAAGCAGTTCTGCTCTAGCATTCTGTTGGTCACAAATCCTTTTTGTTCATGCTTACATTAATGTTGTTTCACATCATATTATTGTTGTATTAAGTCAAAACTTATCATAGTCAATATCATAATGATTACAGGTTTCTGGTGAATGCATTCCTGGTGATAGACCTACTGGGTTGCTGCTGTGTCTACATTGTGTTTGTGGCCAAAAATACCAAACAGGTAAAAAAAAAACATGTTACTTAATCTGTTTTTTTTTCTTAACTAACATTTTTAATGATTTGGTAATACAACAGGCATAATGTAGTCTACATTTTATACTCATACATCCTTATTCTTAAGATATCGTTATATTTTACCACCAAAAATTATATTGATTTCATATGTAAATTTGAGATTTCCTAGCTAAAAAAAAGATCTAAGCTGTAAGGATCAATGTTGTCATTCTCAGTAAACTTGCAGCAGAGTAAACTAAATCCCTTGGTTATTGGCTGCATAGACATACGCAGAAACAAAGGTAGGAGTGTGCAAGCCAAGCCGTTCAGGTTTTAACATATTTTTAAAACATAAAAGATGATTGATAAAAAACAATATAATACCATTACAGTGTGGTAAAGAACTGGTCATTCACACACCCTAACTGTCTAATTTTATTTTTCATCACAATTTTATAACAATTATTAACTATTTTCTCATATCTAGCAGGAAGAGGGCAGCTGACCTAAGCGGGCCAGCACTCACGATAAACTGTAGATCTCTTAGTGTTCCTTGTCACTAGCCTATTGATTAATGGTTTCTATCATCAATTTTAGATAGTAACAAGCCAACACATTTACTTATTCTTCTCTTTACCACTTTATGTCTAAAGCAAACTTTTATTTTAGGTAATAGATGAGAATTTGGACACTGACATTGATTTGCGGCTATACATGTTGGCACTACTGCCTCTACTTATCGCCATGAATCTCATCCGCAACCTGAAGTACCTGGCTCCGTTCTCCATGGTAGCCAATGTTCTCATTGGCACGGGCATGGGTATCACATTCTACTTCATCTTCCAAGATCTGCCTTCCGTGGACACTCGGCCCAACTTCTCTTCTCTCCACCAGTTGCCCATTTTCTTCGGCACAGCCATCTTTGCTCTTGAGGGTATTGGGGTGGTGAGTGTCAACACAAAGTAGCAGGTTTAACTCTGCCTGGAATGACCCTTTAATATTCAAACTTGCACTATCTAACTTATTATGATTTTTATAATAATTTCATCTGTGAAACACATTTTTTATTTGAAAATGTTCTACAGTAATGCTTAAATATTTCAAATTGTTTGCTGAAAAGAATTTTTCTGGGTAAGAGATATATATATATATATATATATATATATATATATATATATATATTTCTATATTTCAAATTGAAATATATTACACATGTGAATAAACAGATCAGATTAATATAAATATATCTATATTTAGATTACTGAGCAAGTTATTAATAATAATTAATTATTATTACTGCTTTAGAGTTTATTACAAGACTTATTACCGATGTACACAGAACAAAAAATGCAGCATAAAAATAGAATAAGTAGTGTAGTAGTACAAATTGACAGGACTGTATATATTATAGGACCACAAAAAATGACAAATACACTGTATTGTTCATTTAGTTGTATATAATTTTAATCTGTTCCTAATACTGCAAATGTTTTACTTGACTAGAAAACGGAAGTCAATTAAATGTTTTATCCCAGTGGAAAGTAGGTATCCATAACAATTTTCCCCTATTCTAATACTTTATTATAAAAATAAATAAGAATAAAGAAAAGGAACTTATTTTATTTGTATTACAGTAATTTTTTCGTTGAAATATAATAGTAAACATATCACTTGGACCGGGTAGAGTCAATGGATTCATGTGAGCATGGCAGTTTGGTGTGTTCAGGTGATGCCTCTAGAAAACAACATGAAGACTCCGGCTCACTTCATAGGCTGTCCAGGAGTTCTCAACTTTGGCATGTTCTTCGTTGTACTGCTCTACTCCAGTGTTGGCTTCTTTGGCTACCTCAAGTACGGAGAGATCACACAGCCCAGTATCACTCTTAACTTGCCTCTTGACAGCATGTGAGTCTTGACATTCATTACTATTAACAAATTAACTCACAGTTTATTGGTAGAGATCAGTATCTTTTTGTAAACTGAGTTTGTGATGTAAAAGTACGTAATATTTGCTATTCATATTTTTAATAGAATCACTCCATCCTTTTGTTTATATCATATCACATACAGTAAGTTAGTTCTCTCTTGTTATCGAAGGTGATAAAACTTGTTGCCCATTCTTAAATAAAGCAACTTTAAATTTGTCTACGAAAACATATTAAATTAACTGTGTGCTATATGTTTCTCTACAGTTTGGCGCAGTCTGTGAAAATCATGATTGCTATCGCCATTTTCCTGACTTACTCCCTGCAGTTCTACGTACCCATGGAAATCATCTGGAAGTCCATGAAGCACAGGTTCACCAAGCACCCAGCCCTTGTCGAGTATAGTATCAGGATAGCATTGATCATCATGACAGGTAAGCTTTCCAAAAACTTCCAAACCACCTGCTTGATGGAGACATTAATTAATTTTTGTAACTTAATTATTGCTCATTGACTATTCTTCTCATTTTTTGTTATGATCATTTGTCATGAAGATCAGTAAACACCTTAGCCACATTTAAGAGATTTAATTATTTAGACATTATCATGGGTTATATAGTTTTATTATTATATATAATTCGAAAAGGATATATATAATCACGCACACACGAACACACGCTGCAATAATATCAAATAAGGAGTACTACCTGCAAGTTCAACGCTGTTTGAGTTTCAAAAAAACCAAAGGATTTTTGGCAAAACAATTCATGGCTTTTGCACCATGTCAATGCACTTGTTCACTCTTCGTTGCTTGTTCATGAATTTTTAGCTAAAACAGTACTGTAACCATGTCCCAGCCTCCACATTCTCCAGATATCGTGACGTGAGAACCAGAGGGTTCTATCTGAGTATTTGAAAAATGTTCAGGAGACTATTTTCAATGTTGCATTCTCTTTCTACCCCATACAAATTAAATATATTTGGTTATAACTGGATGGAATAGGAATATGAACTCATACTTAGCACAAATATAATTTATTTATACAAAAATTACAAAACAGTTTGTATATATTTGTGTTCTTTAAAAATGTTTACACTTAGATAGAACCTTATGGCTTTGTATAATATTTTTCTTTTGAGTTCTTTATAGTTCTATTTAAAAAACGCATTGTAGTGTTCAACATCGACAGAATGCATCCACTTGTACATGCTTTTTAAGTCATTAACCTTATCAGTTGACACAGATGGCCTGGTTATTGTTACCATTGGGTGCAGAAACCCGTGGAATGACACATTTCTTGTTGGTTTCTTTTTGAGGATTGCGGCGTGAATCCATTCATTTTCACCATGCCTCAACTTAAAAAAGACATGAAATAAGTTATTTTTATAAAATTTTAGCTGAGTTACTTTAGTGTATGGAACAAGTTTTGTAATCCATGCTTTTGGCCACTGTTTGAAAATCAAAAAACTCGTTTTTCACCATCTGTACCACATGATATGGATTTCTTTTGTTTGCTGACAGAAGAACTCTCAGTAGAGATAGGGGTGACCAAACCTCTGATAAAGCCAAAACCTTTTCTATATTTGAGTGTATATTGTCTACCTCCTGAATGCAGGAGTAGCCAGGTATAGAATATTTCAAAGTGATGGACTGAATTCTGTCGTTATCTTGAAGGAAAGATGCTACAGCAGAAGAAATGAGTTTTGGTTTTGTGGCACACGACTATCACTCCAACAGATAATGTCTTTTGCTCCTGGATAAAGAGGACTTATTTTCTGCAAAAGTTTAACCACTGCGCTAGCGATATCATTTCCCGCACGACCACACAAACCCTCATGCCATATTGCACAAAACCCATGCTTATTAGTACCATCTGACGCATGGGCTGTAAGATTGTAAGTATTAAGCTTACGTTTATAAAAAAACAGCTAAAATTGGCTCGAGGCAAAGAGATGACGTTTTGAAGGTCAAATTTAATTGCTAAGGTTTTCCTCTCTTTGTCTAACTTTCTTTCTTGCCCCATGATGTTTTTTTTTTTTTTTGTTCAACAATGTGCATTTCATACTTTTTGTTAAGCTCTGTCGTCAATCTGTTTTTCTTTTTCGCCATTGCAAATTCTTCGTACAGATCACACCTGTCAGATTTTGGAGCGAGAAAGTCTATGTTGTACTCGTAATTAAAAATCATTCTATACATAAATTCCTTTAAGGGCAACAAGCTGTTCTCTTCGCAATTTTGCACATAGAGTTGGGAAAATTTAGATAAATTAAGAGTACCACATAAATATTCCTTTTTAGTTGATGCCCTGCAGTATTGTGACTCAACACGAGGGAAAGATTCTATATGTTTTCTAATCACATCTTTGTCACACTGTTTGATTCTGTCCTTAGTTTTTTTACCTCTTTCATCACTTTTTGGTGTGTTTGACATTTTGTCTTTATTGAAATGCACATTTTAGACTGTCTTTTGACTTATACCCAAAGTTAAAAAAAACCTTTGCACACTCTTGACTTTTCATTATTTACAAACAAAAAATAACTAAATGCATTATTTTTCCTTGTTGAATTTGTGGCTATGTTTTGAGTGGAACTACATTGGGAGTTTTGTATTATTTCCCATTCTCATCAAGGGTGTAGTAACTTATCATTATAACATCCCTATCATCCTTTGATATTTTAGAAAAACATTTGTATTTGCATCTGCAGTCCTTATGCTCAATTGTTTTACTTGGAATTGTTTTACCTGTAGTGCTTATGTATTCCTCTCTACGTTGGCGTTTGATTTTACGAATATTCTTCTTCCAATTTTCAGGATTCCTCTTCCTTTTTCTAGTAAACTTTCTTCTTTTCATGGGGGTTAGCTCTTCGGACTCATTTTCTGATTCTGACCCAAGCAAATATTCAGACCCACTACTGTCTTCTGAATCATATTCAGTTTCTGAATACTCCATTTCACTTTATAATGCACTAAATAACTGTAATAGATCACTTATGAGTCAAATAATATGAAACATAACCTCAAAATACCTTGCTGTGTGAATATAGCAACAGTAACAACATCAGCTGCTGTCCAACTAAGTAAGCGTAAGATAGAACCATATGGTTCTCAGTGCTGCCAGCTTTTTCCACATAGAACTAAATTGCCCTACTTATAATTTCCAAGATATAAATAATTTGTAATAAAATGCACTGCTAACTGTTAGATAATGTGCAATAACATGCAATGTGCTGATAAAATAAAAAATTCAAAAAAAACCCAGATAGAACCCTCTGGTTCTCATGTCACGATATGGCTATGTGTCACTTTTATTGATAAAAATAAAGAGAACCGTAAAGGGCCGTCATTTTACAGGCATAAATGACATTAAAAGTGCATCACTTAGAGCTAAAGACTTTATCTCAAAGATCGAGTTTGAGATATATTCCCAGAATTGGAAGAAGCACTGGCAGAAGTGCATAGTATCTAATAAGGACTATCTATTGTGAAGGTCACTACATATTTATGTATGAATAAATAACTATTGTTTTAAATTAATTAAAATTCCCGTTACCATTTGAACATACCTCATGCCTAGTATAACAGAACAATTATAATAAGTATAAATACGGTATTATATTCATAAAATATGCGAACAAATTTTGCTGTTCACAGAACTACTTCACAGTCAAATTCTTGAAGAATTGCTAATAATAAACAATTTACCACAACCATTTCCTAGCCAAAAATGTATCTTTATCTTTTGATAAGCTTATTTTTGGTTTGAAAAGAGCAAACTGAAAAAAATGATTATTTAGATGCAAAGTTAGATTTAGTCTTCTACTTGATGTAAGTAACCCAATGGCGTTAAAATTGAATCTTATTAAAATGATTAAAATCATTTCTAAATGTCTCATTTATTTTCAGTGATAATCGCAATTCTGGTACCCAACCTTGGCCCTTTCATCTCGCTGGTAGGAGCTGTCTGTCTGTCATTCCTTGGTCTGATGCTGCCGTCCATCGTGGAGATTGTCGTCTGCCTTGGCTCAGATGGAGACCTAGGTCCTGGGAATTGGATACTGTGGAAGAATCTAGCGGTCATCTCGTTTGGAGTGATTGGCTTTTTCACTGGATCCTATACGAGTATACTGGAGATCATAGCAGAGCACTACAACTCTTAAGCTCACCTCAGCATGTACAGATGTAGACTACCCTACACTTGTAGGCCTACCTCCCCGTCAGAGCTTGCTACAACAGTACTGTAAAGCGTGCCATATTTTTTTACAAGTAGTTTAAGATATAAATTTTGAAATATGTAAATTAAATTTATATAACATAAACTGAATAGCAAATGAGGATGAGCTACTGCTCTGTTGTATCTTGTATCAACAGACTTTGTTAACTATAGCACTTAAATTTAGTGTAAATAATCCTGAAAATGCCAACTACACTGATAAACTTTTTATTGCTTTGTGTTTTCATGCAGGCAATTTCATGATATAGGCCTACTGGTGAATTATATTTTAAGCTTATAAATAACCAAATACTATTTGTATACAAAATATAAATGGATTAGGTGAGATGTTCTACGTTAATTAATTGTAGGATTATTACCTCATGTGAAAATAAGAGAGTTCCTGGTCTGCTGTTATTTTTCCAAACAAAATAAGGTGTAAGAACGATGTAACAGTATTACAAGGAGTGGTACAGTATTATGCAAATACCACCGGTTGTGTTGTCATAGTTACCGTTGTAGCAGTCTCTCGGGGAAATAAGAATTTGTGATATTGACTTAGTTAAGGAAAAGTATCACTCTTAGAGAGTGTGAAACAAATATTTTATATGTTGACCAATTGTGTAGCACGGTAATTCCGGCTTTTAGAATACTGTTGTTCTTTGTACCCCTAGGCAGCAAGACATCTTAGGTTAGATTAGATTAGACTATTTAAGAAGCCAGTGTTTTTCGGTGCTTCAATATGTAATTTAAAGTTCCCTTATTTTATTTATACAGTAGTAATAAGATGAACACGCAATAAATTTATTTAAATATAAATATGTGTATTCTCATTTTATTTTGTAACTTTTAAAGTTGGTTTGATTGTTGCTATTTGGATGAGTACAGATTGAATTTGTCGGTTGTTATTTGGTTCTATCTGGTCTGAGTTTTATAACTTTGAAAGACTGATTATACCAAGTTTATGGTTGTTCCTTTAATGTTAATATTTATGTAAATTTGCTCTGTAATTTAGTTTTAATTCAAAAAAACCTATTAGGTTTAACAGTGATTGGAAATGTCCATGACATATTTAGGTATGTTAAATTATCAAAGATTCGTTTATGTTTGTTTTGCTAATTTCATTGCTAACAAACTGAAATAAGTGTCTTATTTTAAATACGTCCAAACTGATTTCAAATACATGTATTAAAAAAATATTTCATTTTTGGTGCCTTTTGAAAATAATGTTTAGAAAAATATTGAAATACGTACTGCCAAAACATAATCAGTACACATTAGTAAAGTCGAACAGAAATAACATAAAACATATAAAGCGCTGCTTCTTATTTTTAAAGCTAATTACAGTGTAAAAAGAACTCTTGTTTAAAAAAGTCTGCAGCCATGTCAAAATATATATATAAGCGATAGGCTATATTTTGTAAAAACCACCTCTTGGTAGAAGTGCAGGTCTAGCTCTTTGTCACCTCTTAGAACTACTAGTTCTAGGATTGTAAATAATATTGCTTGTTGGGCAAGCTTAGTATTTTTGTACAGACAAGTCAATTAAATTATGATTCAGCTACCGTTACTATTATTCCACTCATCCATAAGTAGTTTAAGGTGAAATTGATGTTGGTTTTATTTATTTTTGAGGTAGGAAAGTCACAGAAATCAGATTTTAGATTTGAAATAATTTCATATGTTTTACTGTGTTTTAAAGTATAACTAACATTATTGTTATTGTTGTGAGTGTATTACACTTGTTTAATTAGTATACTCCAATAAGTTTCTGCTGATTTTAGAAATTTAATTATTGCTTTGCTAGATTAAAAGATTTTCAAAAGATTTACAACTGTGAAGTAACTAAAACAATGTAAATAAACCAAAGTGAAGCTATTTTATTATTGAAACAAATCTGTGATATGTTTAGCTTGTTATGTTTTTAAAGTAGTTTATTCAAAGTTTGAAACAACAATATTTATTTTAAAGTATATAGAAACTATTACAAACATTTCATCAGTAAAAAACTGTGTGTTTAAAGTATTTAAAATTTACTATTTTTATTGTATATACAAAGCAGAACATTTATAAGTTTCAAGCCTAATTAAATGTTGACATTATTGTGGTTTAGATATTGAGTACGGTTCATCTGATAACTTCAAGGAAATGGATTGACAAATGGTAGGGACGATGTTCCGTCTCGTCTCGTACCATACATGTAACAACTATACTGTTGTTGTTGACAGATTAAATATTTTGTCTTGTTGTAGGGTTTCTCATTCACCGAGAGCCCATTCCTCTCCCTCTCTTTTATTTATATATCTCCTACTGAATCTAACTACAGTAATTCAACCATTTCGTTTTCATAATTATTTAATTTCTTAAAAACATACATAACAAGTAAATACATTAACAATATTTTTCTCGAATAAAACAACATAAAGCAAACAAATTTAAATTTATAGAACATAGAAAATAAAGGAATTTTTTTAGACAACAACTATTATGCAAGTGAGCCAAATAACAACTTGAAAACAGTTGATGGACATAAAAGAGCGAAGGTTTGGCAGCTGCCTTTCCTTGAAATATTCTATTGCTATAATGTTCAGTTAAGACTTTTGCTATGATCCTATCAGTGCAATGTCACATACATTTCAAATTACAAAAAAATGAGCATCCACCACCAGATGGTTAACACATTTTAGCATCTAGAGACTGTGGTATAACTTTTTATTGATGCTATTGTTTGTGTTTTTTAGCCACAAAGTATGGTTTAAACATTTGTTTATTTAATATTACTTACTTCAATTAACTCTCTCAGGGTGGATAGCTCTTATTGTTCTTAAATTTAATAACAAAATTATTTAACACAGTGATCATTTAACACAGTAACTTTAAATACATGAATACAACAAATCAATAAATGAATTATGATGATAATGAAAAAAATACAAGAACTGAGTGGTATTATTAATAGTTTAGTGTAATGGTATTGGTCCATATTTTCATTTTATGTGGATAGAAGAAGCAATACGCAAACAATATGTTCCGTCCAAACACGGAAGAAAAATGAGGGAAGACGCCAACAGATCGAAATTAATATTGGATTAACCAGACTTAGGTACATATCTGCATACTATACAGCAGTGTAACGAATTATATTGGTTTATAATGCGAATGCCAAGCCGACAAATAGAGATAGCTGGCTATGGCAAGCCTTCTAATTTAAACTTTACTATATTTTGATAGACACAACCAATTTAAAGGATCGTCATTACAAGTAAATAAGGTAGGTTATAATTTAGAATTATTTAACTTTGGAATGTTAAATTAAATACATAATATTATGTTACTGTGTATCTAATCTGATATATATATATATATATATATATATATATATATATATATATATATGGTGTAGAACCTAAATGTACCGTCACATCTCTGATGAATACATTTTATTGTATTGCATATTTGGATTTGGAGACTGATGATGACAAGGGAAGACAAAATAAGATTGAATGGTATATATTTGTATTGTTTTTATTTCTAATGAACCTGACCTTTAATTAGTAATATGACAGATTTAAATTGAATTTTATTTCGAAAATTATCTTTTCAGTTAATAAACTATAAAAATTGATGAACAAAAGTACTATTTCTGCCAATATTTTAACCTGGCTACTGCATCATATACAAATTTATTGAAAAAATCAATTATTTTTCATTAAATAACAGATACCTAATTTATTGCATCAGAATCCTGATTTTTTTAAATCAGAGCAGATAACAATATAGATTTTCTGATACTCTATAATTAGTAGTTGAGATGGTAGTAGGAAAAGAAGAAATCCAATTGAAATGTAATTTCACATTGGCACAACACCGACAACCTAAATGACAACAGCTCAGGGTATTGAGCTGGCAAGGTGTTATTATTGTGCAGGGATGAGATGAAGTAGCACAGTGACAACAGCAAGACAAACTAAGCCAAGGTAGATTCACCCTACTCACTCGCTTAGCTCTCCATGTCCTATGGTCAACTTGTAGTGTACAACAATGTATCCATCACACTTGTGCCACACTGCCATTAGTAAACACTCAAATTAAATATATATTAAATATTTTTATTAAAAGTAATGATTAATTTAATATCTATGATTTTCAAATCTCTTCTCTTTAATCTAGAAATTAATCTGCGACAATGGCATATACTAATTACTTCTCAAGTCAAAGACAGAAATGTATAAGTTTAAAGAAATGTATTTATTTCAAGTAAAGTTTTTCTGTCTGACAAACAATGGATGGCAGTCAGGGGATATGTTATCAGTATAAGGAGTAAGCCTGATAAGAAGCTAAGAGGTGTGCGAGGCGAGATAGAGGAATGAATAGAGATTTACTCTGATATATTCCGTAAACTTTCCCATATGTATGCAAGCTGTTTCTAGTAAATATTGAAAACAATGCCAGAGAAGTATTATGTATATCAAAATGGACAATGGCAAAGGTCTGGAAAAAATCCTGTTTCCTACATAATCCTTCCATCGTCAAAAATAACCTTCAAACAAAGTATATCAAAATGATTATAGATTAGGTTGTTGTCTACTGGATAAAATTTAGTTCATCCCAACAATAATAACAGCACAAAATTGACAACTAACAAGGCCTACATAGTTTAATTAAACATACAATCAGAATTTAATGTGTTCATTGAGTGATTTAGTGTTTTGGAAACCAACAAACAAATTAAACTGAAAAATTACTCTTTTAGTATTTGACTACTTGACAACTAGATCCTACTTGAAACACTGAATTTTGATTTAGCGGATGAATGTACACATGGAGTTCTAGGGGACTAGGCAAATTTTTATATTTCATAATAAAATAACATATAAAAGGTGTAACAAGAAATAGCTGAAGCCGTCCCTTGTAACTGAAATGTTACCTTCTAAGTAGCACACGGCTTCTGGTTCTAACTTAAAAACAAAAAGGACTAGCTTAAATTATACATAAGTAGCCTAGACGATAGAAAAAATATAACTGAATGTTATTTAATATATTAGAATAGAATATAACATAGTAATTTAAAAATTTTTTGCAATTTATTCTGAATCAATTTTATTTCATTTTACGTGGAATTCGGTTTAAAAAAAGACACACCTATGAGAGGAATGTCTGTTTTAGGCAACACCTTTATAGTAAACCTTTTTTTAGATGTTCCTAATCTGGCCCTAAGTTTGTTTCTTTTATTTAACTCGCAGAATTATTTTTTATCTTCTAGAGTAAGTTTCATTCAGTCTTCAGTCTTATCATCAGTCTTATCTGCGCTTTTACATATAATATTTGCATATTGCTGTCTTAGTGAATTCAGCAAAGAGTATAACGCGTTCAAAATTCACTTAGTTCATGAGTTAAATGAAGGACGGTTTGGATCGTCGAGTAGAATTTTGTGAAATAATGATGCGGAACATTGATAATAGTACAATTAGATTAAACAACATTGCTTTCTTAGATTAAGTAAACGGTAACGTTAACAGACACAATGCTCGTTATTGGGCTGATGTTAACCCTTATTGGATGAGAGAGCAACGTACCCAGCACCCTGAGAAATTAAATGTTTGGCTTGGAATTAGTAGAATTCAAGTAGAATTTTGTGAAATAATGATGCGGAAATTGATAATAATACAATTAGATTAAACAACATTGCTTTCTTAGATTAAGTAAACTGTAACGTTAACAGACACAATGAAAAATTAAATGTTTCGCTTGGCATTGTGAGAGATTAGTTTGTTGGACTCTTTTTTTATTAATGGAAACTTTAATACTGAGGTATAACAGGAAATGTTACAAAATCAAGTTATCCAGCTATCCAAGTAGCAACCAACAACTGTAATGAACTTTGGTTCATGCAGGATGCAGCACATCCACATATGGCCTGGATGTCCGCTAGTATTTAAGGGGGCTGGCCCAGTATCGCAATCACTTTTGCATGGTTTTGGAAAACAATTATGTACTCAGGGGTCATTCCATGCGAAATCAACCAATTCTACACTAATGATTGAACCTTGACCTCTCAGATTTGTATGATTTTTTTTGTTTATGTGTTCTACCCACAAGAAATAGTTAAAATCCAAAATTTCAAATTTTTTTGGGCTTTTCGTTTTTGAGTTACAGGCATTTAAAAAGCCAAAAAATACAGTTTTTCAGTCCCATTTACGATTATTTAAAAATGACCTAGTTCCAAACTATAGCACCTAGAGAGACTAAAATTTGTAGCATTCTCTTCCTCTTGAAATTCCCTTCAAATTAGATGTATCACATGACTATATGTTACATACATTTAGAAATTTTCAAAAATATTCAAAAAACATTTTTTGAAATTCCTAAAATACGTTCCCTTGGATTTGATCAGGAAAAATATTTGTATTACTCATTATCATTGACTACATACATGCAAAGTTTCAGGATGGGGTGTAAATGGGTTCATATTTAAAACAATTTTTTACTACTGGAATACCTGCCTACTGGTTATGTGTGAGCGTGAGCTGCTTCTGGGCTACACATACTATTCTCGGGACATATGAAACTGATAATGAACCTAAATTATTTAAATAGCATAATACCTTTTTAAGACTCTGCTTAGTTGAACTTTTTTAAAGTTATTTTGATAACTGCTAAAATCATTCCTTTAAAAAATATTTTTAAAGGGTTTTAAAACAAAAATAATAAAAAAATATATATAATGAAAATGTGTATATGCCTAATATCACTTACCTATTGTTTGTTTGTCTCTTTTGCTCAAACATGACACCAATTTATTCTGTTGACTGAAATACCTAGGTTATATCTTTTGCAGTTTTTTTTCTTTTATTTAAAAATAACAATATAATAGTTATTGTAGCCACACATTCATGTTATTACTAACTCCTGTATTTTTTAGAATTTGTATAAATATTTGTAATGTAAAGTATTTACATAGTACACACGGTTACACTCTTTATTTACTGATATGGAACACTACTTTACATTAATTCTTCTTAATCTTGTGAGATAAATTTTTCCATAGCTTTAGAAGAGCTCTTCATTTCTTCAGGCGTCAAAAGAATATGGTCTTCCGGTATGCTGTCATTGGGTCCACTGTTTGCAAGAGCGTATTTCCTGGTACATCAAGTATATCTCTTGGCTGTGGATAAAAAAAAAGAATGTGCCGGACCTTTTGTGCAAAAAAATTAATTTTGTAAATGTCATTAGTTTTCTTTCAATGCACCCAAGCCACCAAGAGTCATAATATGCCACAGGTCACTATTCCGCCATGATTGTTTTCCAAATCAGTTGGGGTTATTAGCTTTACGGTTGTCACACATTCAAGGATCCATCAAATCTAAAATTGTAAGGCTGTGACATTAATTTGATTTTTCTGTATGGGGTTGGAAACGAACTGAAACTTTTGTGTGCCTGTGATTGCGTATACACTGTGGAGGGGTCACTATGTCGAGTCATCAACAATTGTCTTCAGTCTCTTGGTAGTCTCTATCGTGGAGTAGGTAGGGTGAAAATCAAATGCTTCTTATATTTGTCACAGCAAATGCATTTAGTTGTTTTTAGGTGTGAGGATTTGTTGGTCATCATAACGGTCTTTTGTAAGCTGGCTTTATCAGCTAGCCGCTTAACAGTTATCCGCCAGGCCGTCGCATGCACTCTTGCCCATGGGAATGTTGCGAAGAATTGCCACTCTGCTCCACAGTTGAAATCTGCATTGTGTAAACACAAGTTGTAGAAGTGTTTTTCTTGTTCTTGTACTGTGCAGCGCTGCCGTAAGTTTTAAAAGTATGTGAGATCTTCTTGAGTGTAAAAGGCAATCTTTCATTTAAGATTTCTAAGAGTTTTTTTCTGAAAGACGTAGAAGGCTACTGTAGTAATGTTCTAAGCATTCTGAGATAAAAAACGTACTGTAAGTGATTTCAATTTTCCCTCCCATTTTGTAATAAATGATAAAAGGAGTACGTAGTGCAAGGTTGCTTGGGATGTGGTCCAATGGAAGGATTGTATTTCATCTTGTAAGTATTCTTTCTGTTGGTTATGGCTATAAATGAATGAGTTTTGAGTTTCATAAGTTTTTCCAAAAAAATCATCAATAAAATCACATCTGTACTTTGACTACAGTTTTTCCCATCAAACACCTATCCACAGTTACCCACTCCTTTTAAAGGTGACTTCATCATTAAATGTGGTAGTCCAATAGTTCTTTTAATTTAGTAATACCCAGGGCATTCTTTACACACATCCATGTAACAATGCTGAGAAGGTGGATTGCACATAATCTTGGCCAGGCAGGAATGATACGATTTTAGAGTAGTTTCATCATCAAATTTCAAATCTTGCATTTTTGCTCCATTCATCATCAGCTTAATGTTTTTGGTGCAAGGTACATACACATACAGTGTGTGTCCCACTTTTCCCAGCCAAAATAACAGTTTTTGGGCTTTAAGATCACAAAATTTTGAGAAACCAATTTTTGTTTTTTCTGGGAATGTTTCCTTGAACAACTGGTATATTTCATGCAAATTGCCCAAAAACCAATCTTTTTTTTGTATCTGGAGTTTTTCCTTCTTTATTTTCTGATTAGTTACATAATCTTTTTTCCCTGGCATCAATCTGCTAACTTCATCAGAATTATAAAAATCTTTTACAGATTCAGCGGTAACTTCACTAAGAGTTCTTCCAGGTTTTGGGTTAGGGGTTGAAAGAATCCCCTTTTCCTGTGTACCCAAACTTTTAGCTGTTCTAGCCATGTAGTTTGTAACTTCAAATTCTTCTTCAATTTTTTGGGAACAAACTCAGCTTTTAGGTAAAATGTTAAAAATAGACAAAATTGTTATTTTTTCACTTCTTTTATTTGTACTGGCAAATTTTTCTTTAAGCTGGTGCAACATCTCTATTTTCTGACTCTTCAATAAGCTCAACAACTTCCTGTTGGCTTGACTCTGTCTGGCAATAAGTTTCTTTTCTAAGCTAACTTTAATTTTTATCCAAATTTTCTTTTTTGTGTAGCTAGGTACATTAAACTTTTTCTTCTTATAAGGGGTGACTCGCCGATTAGTTCCAGTGATTTATTTAAATAATCTAAAGAGGATTGTAAGATCAGTAAAAGATTCATCCAAATTTGAAGTTCCCAGTAGTTTGCAAAACTCTTCATCTGTCTTGTAAGATTCATAAATCTTTTTCCCGACATGTATCACAAATTTTTCATGCCACTAATAATTCCTAAATCTAAAGAACACATCCATACTGTTACATTTTGTCGCGATTTTGCACACATTTTCTCATGTTTATCAGTTTTTAAAAGGGTTACAACATTTTGTAGAAATAACTGCCCAGTTCTTTTGAGATGCCATTTTAGTTATAAAAAGTTCTTTTTTTTTAATGCAAGTTAATATTAATATATTTTTTTTAACTAGAGAATTTTTAGTTTAAAAAAATGTTTTGCTAAAATGTGTTTATTTGCTGTGTATGTATAATTATTTATAAATATTTGTAAGAGGTAAGTACCTGCTTCACATTATTATTTGAAATTTTATTGGCACCAATAAAAAAACACACACACCCAAATCACTTGTAACTACAGTGCTGGCCAAATTATTAGACTAAAGCATATTTTTTTGTTTTTTTCTCTCAATTTTTACTAAATAAATTTTTTATTTCATGTTGGTATATGTTAAAGTAATATACTCTCATTCGTGTGTTAACTTTAGAAAAGTATGAGCAGAAAATTTGGTAATTTTATGTTGACGGGTGGCAACACTGCCTGTTTTGTTTATCATCTGCCTTATAAAATCTACCAGGCTGCATAACCGAAAATCAGGTTACAGTTAATTTTTTCATGTGGTTAACATGTTTTAGGTTCAGTAGATCTTCTATAGTGTGTTCTGTTATTATTAAAGTAAGTTTAAGGTCATTTATGAGTGTATGAACCCACTTTTTTTACTTCCTTATTGGCTATTTTATAAAACTATCAGGATATGGGTAAAAAGAGGACCCTTTCCATCAAGGAAATGTGCTGTGGCCAAGGTTCTTTTGGAAGAACAATATTTACACACTAAACTGAAATAGCACACAGACTAAATATTTCACAGAAGTCAGTTAGTAGGATCAAGAAAACACTTGATATCAATGGTATTTATAAAATCCAGCCGTTCTATCGGAAAATGTTGGCCAGAAGAAAGCGTTAAGTCCAAGGATGGCCAGAAAGTTTAAAAACATGACATTAGTCAATAGAAAAATGACCAGCAAGGTTCTTTAGTGACCAGTTAAGAGATTATGGCACAAATGCTTCGCCCAGGACCATCAGAAGAACCTTGAATGTACAAGGTCTTCGAGCATGCAGGCCTAAAAAAAAAACAAAAAATAACACCGCACCAAAGGCATTCAGTTCACTGATGATGATTGGAACAAGGTACAGTACCCCTCAGGATTTCTGTAGTGAACTGAATCCCTTTGACCCATTCCAATCTCTTCTTAGCCATTGCTGGTGTTATTTTTTTTGTTTTTTATAATAATAATATATTATATATTATATTATAAAATATATATATATAAAATTACATGTACAAGCCTATATATTTTTCATTTTGTACTTGCTATTTTATTATATTTTACAATGTTGTTAAAAAGTTTGTTAAAGGAATTATTTTCAGAACCAAGTTCAACTAAACAGAGTCTTAAAAAAGGTATGCTATTTAAATAATTTAGGTTCATATCAGTTTCATATGTCCCGAGAATAGTATGTGTAGCCCAGAAGCAGCTCACGCACACATAACCAGTAGGCAGGTATTCCAGTAGTAAAAAAATTGTTTTAAATATGAACCCATTTACACCCCATCCTGAAACTTTGCATGTAATGTAGTCAATGATAAATGAGTAATACAAATATTTTTCCTGATCAAATCCAAGGGAACGTATTTTAGGAATTTCAAAAAATGTTTTTTGAATATTTTTGAAAATTTCTAAATGTATGTAACATAGTCATGTGATACATCTAATTGAAGGGAATTTCAAGAGGAAGAGAATGCTACAAATTTTAGCTCTCTAGGTGCTATAGTTTTTGGAACTAGGTCATTTTTAAATAATCGGTAAATTGACTGAAAACTGTATTTTTTGGCTTTTTAAATGCCTGTAAACTCAAAAACGAAAAGCCCAAAAAATTTGAAATTTTTGGATTTTAACTAATTTCTTGTGGGTAGAACACATAAACAAAAAATCATACAAATCTGAGAGGTCAAGGTTCAAATCATAGTGTAGAATTGGTTGATTTGGTATGGAATGACCCTCAGCTCAAATATTGCCCAATTTGTTTGAAACTTTCAGGTTAAGTCAAAATAGACTTTTTATACACACTTAAGAAAAAACAAAATTGTAAATATAAAATGTATTATTTTTTTAATTTTTTTTTGCAAAAAAATCTTTAGTCTAATGGTTTTAACATGATAAATAATCTACCTTATGAGATAATTTCACAAAATAAAATGTATCTTGTTCCTAGGCAATAGTTTCTTGGCCTGAACTAAAAATATATCAAAAGATGTACAAATAAAACAAATTACTGAATTTTTAAGTAGTTTTACAAAAAAATTAAGTTTTTAGAAGGTAATAGGCTTGGAATATAAGAAATACTTTACTCACCATTTTAATTTTAGTTCAAGCCATTTACACAGCTAAAATGAAGATCTGGTGAAAATTTGGTGAAGATTGCTCCAATACTTTTGGAGTTATGATGTAAATAATAGGAAAAAACAATGTTTCGGGAAATCGCAAACAAACATATTTTATTGATAAATTTACTAAAATGGTACTCTAAAATCCTCCAGCAGCATAAGAAACACCTTCCTTTTCCTTGTCTTGATTTTCATTTTCTATTCTAAGCCTTCTTGCTCTCCTTTCTTCCAGACTTGCCAACATAGTTCTTTTATTTGCGTCGCGCACTCGTCGAACGTCAAAAGTCTCCATGCAGCTGTTGAAGTGTTTTCCGGGTTTGATTTTCAAGTGGTCTAGCACTTTTGACTTTGCATTATTCCCTTCATTAAATATCAGGGAAGCTTCATGAGCAGCTATTTCCACAATATCCCTTCCTGCAAATCCTTTTTTAGGACACAGTGACAAATCACCGAAAGCCAAAACAAACAATAACAATAGTTTTGGTACTGTATATCTTGTGTCAGTTTGAACATAGAGTTTTCTCTCATTCAACAAAACCATAGAGGCACAAAACTCGAAGTATTAGTAAGGGAGTACTATAAATGTGCCTACATATGAATGACTGAAAAATAGAATCAAAACAAAGTCTTGTCTGACATACTTTTACACTTTTACCTGTAACTCAGCCAAAAAAATCGTATGCCCATGATATTTACATCAAATTAATTGTAAATAAACAAGAAAAAAATTAAAAAATGAAGGGCTCAGGGGAAGAAGGGGGCAAGTCAATTTTTTTTTTTTTAGTTTGCTATACCAGCGGATAGGTCAGATAAGTAGCTACCTCGTGTTAAAATTATACAGGAGAAGAAAGAGGCTAGTTAGTTTAAAATCGTATTTAAAAAATATCCATACAGGTTATAAAGGAGGTAAGTCTGAGCGCTTCAGGCTAAGAAGGGGGCAAGTCAGCTGGCGAAGTAAACAGGAAATCGTCTGCAGGCTTTTCGTATCTGTAATATTGATTGTTCTCCAGTATTGATCCGTCAGTGTAGTTGATTTTGAGGTTATGTTTTAATGTTCTGCTGTTGTAATAGTGTTCTTTGCAGTTTTAAAATCTTTTGTGGTGAATAATGGAGAGTGAAAGTGAGTATGAAGAGCATAGTGCAGTGAATGAAGTGAAAAATACGAAGAAGAGAAAACAATTTGGACGTTTAAGTGATGCGAATAAGAAGTTGAACCTTCAGAGCCATACTCCAGGGCCTGATTGCCAATGTAAACATCTCAAATGCTTTGAAAATGTCCCACAACATTGCCGGAAAAGTATTTTGTTGAATTTTAATTTAATGAATTCTGTTGACGAACAAAATACTTATCTTTGTGGGCTTATTTCTGTGCAACAAATACAAAACAGGCGCCCTCGTTTAGCTGAAGATGAAGCTAATTTTCGTGATGCAACCTATTCTTACAGAGTCAGATTTTTGTGTGATGAAACAGTAAAGGAAGTACAGGTTTGCCAGCAAGCATTTCGTTCAATTCACGGAATTGGAAAGAAAAAACTACAAATCCTCCAAAGAGGTCTTAAAAAAGAAGGTAAGGCACCCCGAGACGGTCGAGGTAAGCACAATGTAAGGCCTAATAAACTTTCAGAAGAAGCCAAAACAGCTATAGTAGAACATATAGGGTCTTTCAAGGGCAGAAAAGGCCACTACAACCTGTCACAGTCCAACAAAATATATTTACCAGAAGAATTAAACATAAAAAAAATGTTTGATATGTTCTGTATTAAGCATGAAAATATAAAAGTGTCCTATGAAACATACCGTACAATTTTCTCCACAGAATTTAATATATCATTTGGCTATCCCCGCATGGACACTTGTGGCACATGCGATGAGTACATTGCAAAATCAAAAATCTTAGAAGCAGAAAAATTACATTTAAATGTAAATACAGACACCGATCAAATAGAGCAAAAGGATACTGAACTAAAACGCTTGCGTATTGAGAACACAGTTCATAAGAAAAAAGCTGAAAGGTTCTATGAACGAAAAAGGATTGCAAAGCTCATTAGCAGAAAAAATGAAGACCTTGAGGCAATTTGCTTTGATTTCCAGAAAAATCTGCCAGTCCCCAACTTGTCGACAAATGATGTGTACTATAGACGCCAGCTGTCAGTTTATACCTTTAACATTCACATTTTATCCACTGGAACCAGCGTTTTTTATACGTATCCACAGACTGTTGGTAGCAAAGGCAGTGACGAGGTTTGCTCCATGATTCACGATTTTGTATATAACTTTCTAGATCCCAATGTTAGACGACTGCGCATTTTTTGCGATTCATGTGGAGGGCAAAACAAGAACTGGAATGTTTTTAGATTCCTTCACCAACTGGTACATGAGCAACACAGATTTGATGAAATCATTGTTTGTTTCCCCATAAGAGGTCACTCCTACATGGAGACAGATAAGAATATGGGAGTTATTAAGCAAAAGACTAGAGTCGAGCTACCAAGCCAATGGGCAGATGTGTTCAGGCAAGCCAGGGTTAAGCCTCGACCCTTTGACGTTGTAGAAGTAAAGCAATCAATGTTTCGGAACTGGTCTGGACTTCTCAATAGCATGTATGTTAACAAGTGCCCCTTCAAATCCAGGCCAATAAGAGAACTTAAGATAACTGGAACTCATCCTCGTTTCATCTTTCATCGAAGCTCCTACAGTGGGCATTTTGATTCTGCAGTGGTTTGTAACCGACAAGTGAAAAAACGAAGGAACTTGGCAGACAACGAATTCATTCTTCCAGATTATCTATATGAAGGTAGGTCTTATAACGTTATTAATTTAAGAAGCTTAGTATTAGAATAAGTGTTTGAGTGAAGGCTCTAATGTTATCGTGCTTTAATCAACAAAACGACAATAATATTCTATTTAACACAGTATTATTTTTATTTTTTTATGAACTGTATTTTTCTATGTTCTTGTAATAAGAAATTATAAAGAGTAGGATATGGAGAGGGAGGGATAATTTAGAAAACATTCTGAACCACTCATTTGATTTTTCAATGTAAATGGTTAGTGTTAAATTAAAATTGTATAAAATAAAAATAATGTAATTAATTGTATTCATTTATATAAATTGAATTGTAATTAATTTACATCTCTACATTACAGTTTTTGTTACATTTATAGATTTGATACCGATACCCAAGGCAAAGTATGAAGATGTGAAGCACTTGTCCAGGTTCTGCGAAAGAGAAGCTAGAGAGTACTTAGAAAACTTGCCATACAAGTAGAGAAGCTGAGAAAGTTGCAGAATGTCATGAATATTTAGTTTGTAATAGTTTTTTAACAATTAAAACAGGTGTTAACAAAAAATCACTTTGTGTAGTAGATGACTTAACTCTTTTTTCCCTGGACATCCATTTATTTTCTATGACTTACCCCCTTTATAACGTGTAAATATGGAGTTTATAAACAATTTATGTTATTTTTAAAAAAATCAAGGAAGGTAAGACAATCTAACCTATAAAATTTTGTAGATTTAAGATAAAACTGTATAAAGAATCTAAAAAAATTAAGAAAACTCAAATTTTATATAGAGATTTCGATCTTAAAACTTAAAAATCAGTTTCCTGTAAAATCTACAAAAACTGACTTGCCCCCTTCTTCCCCTGAGCCCTTCAAATATAAAAAAAATTGCAAAAAAAATTTTTTGTACTGGGCCAGCCCCCTTAAATAATATTTTTCAAATCGCTGGATAGGCATAAGAGGAAGTATAGAGTGGCCACTAAGATCGCCAGATCTATCTCCACTTGACTATTTTGTGTGGGGTCACATAAAAAACGATGTATATAAAACTAAACCCCAGTGCATTAATGGCCTTAGGAACAGAATAGTAGCGGATGCCGTTTCAAGTTTCTACAACAGGCTTGGACATTGTCAAACTATCATGGGACAGCAGTTTGAACATCTGATACAAAAAACACATGTTAGTAAATTTTAGCCCTTTCACTGTTTGACTTAATTGTAATTACTAGTGCTTCTTTAAAATTAGATTAAATTAATTTATTGTAAACCCCCAAAAAGCCCATTTTCAAAAAGCAAATTATTTCGCTCGATTTTCTGGGAAAGGACGGAAATAAAGAGAAACTGATGTTTTTATGTTGTAATGTTAGGTGTTATATCTCAGATATCAAATAAAATATGCAAAATTCGGTCTAGGAAAACATGCTTTAATTAGATTTGAAGTTTTTTTAACTTCTTTACATAGGTAATAAACACGCAAACTTTTAAACCACATAATTTTATAACCTCACTTTGAATTTATGATAAAACGTTGACTGCATTTTTTTTACGTCTATACACGTGACTCTTTATAACTTCTCATCACCATAGCCAATTCTCAAATTTAAAAGGTCAAAGAAAGCCCCCTCATCTCCTTCCTTTTCTCTAAGTGGTCAATCAGGAGTTCCAGAAAATATGATATAAGAAATAATTTATGACAATATTTGTTTGTTTGATTGAATTATTTTCTGGTGACTACGTTACAACTGTACATCAACTGGAACGTTTTCAAGGAACGCTTTTGCAGCAGTTCTTAACGTTTTATGTTAGTAACTGTCGACGCGTTTTCTACAATATTTATTTATGTATATCTTTAAATTTCATGTACGACCCCAAATCCCCTTTAATTGTAGCAGTACTGGGAGGAAAAGGCACAGTGCATACATAGAGTACATTTAAAAAAACTCGAGTACACCAACTAGTATACTATATTGATCTTACCAGCACAGGTAAAATTGTTTTTCAAATGGCTGGCATCAGAACTAAAATCGTAATTTGATGATGGGACTCAAGGATTAGTAAGCAGAAGGAATTTATTTTTACCGATGGCAACTTAGGTGCAATACCAACATAACGACATATGTCATTTTCAGGATAGCTATTATATTTTCCAATCGTTTTAGATGTCCCAGAGATAGCTACGTTTATAGGTGAAGAATTAGACCCCTGTTCTATAATATATACTGAATCCGTTGGTCCTGTAAGTTTAGTTCCATCTTCATCACAATTTTTCTATTTGGGTGATTTTTGCCTAAAAAATAATAAAAATTGACATATTATATAAAAATTACAAACCGTTGTTATCTAAAGCCCTCGGTAGCCAAAGGAAAATTATCTGACCAAATATAAACCTAATCTTTCAAGATCGTACTTTTACTTAGTTTCACAAGAATACAAGAACAATTTTAATATAATATTAAGCAAAGTATTAATTTAAAATTGTATTCTATACAGAAATTGAGAAATTACTTAACTTAGGTACCTTTTTGGAACCAGTTAATTACATCCATTTAGGCAGCCTCGGTGTTCTTCCATTGTAAATAAGAAGGTGACCTAATAGACTATAAAACTAGAATACATTCGAATATTTTCAAAAACTCAGTAAACACCGACAGCTCAACTACAATATTTATTAACTAACGACGGGCGACTCGGGTTTTCTCGTTTTTTTGCCGCCTATAGACTCTTCTAGATCCCGCTAGAAACCTCTTCCACTCTTTAATCCCAATTACTAGCCAACATAGATTCCTCTCTCTACCAGTCGTTGAATGGCTCTAGATCAGTATTACGAGATATACGATTACGATATTATCCGATTTGTAGTATTATTCTTCTGTTTCCGTGTAGAAAGTAACTGCGTACGATTATACGATAATTTTGATCGACAAAGAGTTAAAAATAAATTACCCTAATTTCATAATTTTCTATAGTTTATGTATTTTTTTTAAGTATTATAATAGTTATTTCAAGAATTGTAATAAATTCTAACAAAAATTTAATAACCATAATATTGATTATAATTTTGCTTCCAGGGGAGGGAAGCTGCCCCATGCCACTCGCTGCGTACGCCCTTGCGGTGAACGTAAATAAGAACTATCAGCGTAAACAATAGAGTAAAGTTGTTTAATGGTTGTCAAAATGATGTGGTTACTTTGTCAATTATGATAAAAAATACAGGCAGACTTGTTTTTTACATAAAGTTTTGTAATAGTCATATAACTCTTTCCCTAACAGTAAAAGTAACTTATTTTGATGTATAAATAAAAACACAAATTTTGTCGTACACGGGTATTCAGAAGTTATGCAGAAATTGTGGGAGCTCATTCTACATGTAAAAATAATTTAAAAAGTTTAAACAAACAAGGGTCCAGAAGTGCCTTGTTAGTGAGCTACATTATTACAATATTAATTATTGTAGTAACGAATTTACAAAAATCACCTTACAAAAATTAATAAATTTTGTTTATATATATATATAACTTATTTTTTGCTAGTAATACATAACAATACGTACTTTTTAATGCGTACGACATACAGTACATAGATTCTGAATGTTCCTAACGTGAGTGACGCACAAATTTCCCAAAATCTTGTTGTCTTTAATATCTTAAAAGTTAAATTTCTTACATAATTTTAATCACTCCCAACAGATACATTTTTACATTAACTTACATAACTTAGCTTACTAACAAACAAAGCTAACGTCGCAGTATGATACAGTGGATCCGAAACATTCATAGTCTGATTTTTCTAGTCCCTTGATAAGAGTTATATTTATACTTTTTAAATAGTCTGGTTATTCCGATTAAAATAGTACTTAGTAATCTTTTTTTATAAAGTTAGAAAGACGATACAAGATTAAAACTCACCATTTTATACTTGTATTGCAGTTGATTCACTATAACTGTGTGCACGGCTATAAAGTAAGTTTCCGTACGGATTGATTATCATGATGTCACAATGATGTTAACATAAAAGTCTCTTCACCACCATGCCACGAATTTAGCAATGCGTGCGATCTGAATGTATGCGTGTCGTGCCATACCTCGCCACTGTCATGGCCAGTATCCCATCCTAATATATTATAACTGGAAGAGTTTCATTGTCTTTGTAAAGTCTATGGCTCAAGCAACACTTATAGTTCTCCTTCATAGCCTAATGGGTGTAGTCTCGGCTCTTTAACTGAGAGACCACAGATACAAATTCCGGGAAGACTCCATATACAAGATAACATGATACGCAGTGTACTTTGAAGCCGACATAGCTATAAAAAGACTGAAGCTTAAAAGAGAGGGAGTGTAGATTTTTATTTATTTTTTAACTGATGTATTGTTACGGCAAGGTGTTTTTGTCATTAGCACTTTATGGGCAAATTGTGTGAGTAATTTTTGTAATTTACATTTGTGACACTGTGGTACCAATCCCTCGTTAAATCACATGTCTATGATATTACATGTATCAATAAAACAAGCTGTCAGTTGTCAGTTTCATCAAGTGCCAAGCTAAGTGGAGTGGTTGAAAATGGCTTCTATAAAGTTTACTCATGCAGTTGTGTGTCGGATTCCTAATTCTTTCAAATCAAAAGATATTAATTTTGAAGAAGCGAAACGTCAACATGAAACATACGTGCGTTTGCTGCGTAACATTGGATTAGACGTTATTGAACTTCCTCCAGATGAAGCTTTACCTGAATGTGTTTATGTGGAAGACACAGCAGTGGTTTGTAATGGAATCGCCCTAATTACAAGACCTGGAAATCCTGCCAGATTGAAAGAGGTAAATTTAAATGTTAAACAGATTAAATAACCTATAAGATAATTAATCATTTACTTGTATGATTGATTTAGCAAATAAACACATTTCTAAAAGCCTGAATTAGTACACACATTTAGCATCTCTTATAGGTTATGTTTTCAGTTATGGTGTATGGGTAAAAATACCACAAAATGTATTATTTTGTCTAAGGTCTACTCTTCTGTATCATTCTCCGAAAGTTGTCTCGATTGACTATAACTATGACATCTCCAATCTGTCCAAACTTAACAAGTACATGTCAGTAATGGAGCAGTAGAGTAGGATAAGCGAACCCGATTTTTATACCAATTAGTATAATCATCGATACTTAATGTTCATTTATCGAATACGTGTTTAGAAATAATATCTATAGTCATAATAACAATAATATTTTAAATAAAACTAATTAATATAAAATGCACATTGTGATAACCTTATAAATAATAAATGAGCCCTAATGATCAAACACACAAGTAAAACTTGAAATATGGAAAACTCATAAATAAGAATGAAATGATAACAACATAACAAACATTTATAACTGAACATACAAAATATGCATAATTATTTGTATGTTTTCTCCTGGGGAGCAATGATTAACTTGCTTTCCAGAAGTTGTTGAAGTATCTTTTCTCATCCATGAAAGATCCTGAGCAGAAAATCATGTGAGTTTTAATTTTTCAATCAATAGAGTGTGATTCACAGAATCTAAAGCTTTGAAGAACTCAAATAAAACTAAAATAAGACATTGTTGTTGATCTATGGCAAGCTGTATATAATATATGTCATCTGTTACTTATGGTAACACACTTTCATTACTTCCAGACTGATTATTGCTGAGAATATGATTTAATTCAAGAAATTGAGAAATTTGACAATGCACTATCTATTTAAAACCCTTAGACAGAGGTATTGATTTTGATAGTAGTTGAACACTGCTCTAAAACCAAACAATAAATGAAACTGTAAATGTGTGCATGTTAAGTAGTCGACATTACTAGTCGACTTTCTTGATATCGTGGTATAAGTTTACAATCGTAGTATGAAAAAAAACATAGGGTTGGGCATTTTCACAACAAGCCATGTACTCTTAGATATTATTATACATGAGAAGTGAGTACAGTGAGCATGTTTTTTAGGATCAAGACTATCAGAGAACAGGGATAGGAAAGCAAGACCATAGACTATATTGTATTAGGTTTATAAAAGTGTATACATACTTTCCAGAAACATAAGTCGAGGATACAACGAAGCACACTGATCCCAACAAAATAATTCCAGACTGATCCATCAGCAGTGTTCAAAATGTTGATGGATCTGTAATCTTGTGGAAGAAAGGAAAATGGGACCTTGTTTAAAAGATGGATTAAAGCAAACTTTCAGTGTTTTACTGAGTGATAAGCTTAGTCAAATTTCATGGTTAGTCATGTACCGATATATAAAGAAATAAAGTTTCATGCAAAATTTGAAGTCTTTAGATGAAATATAACTACATGATACATTCACATTTTTGTTTATTAAGTTAAGGAAGGTATTACAATAGGAGAGTGTGCTGAAATGAAATCTTGTCTCTGACTTTCAACATTGGCTTTCCACTTTATTATTTTTCTTGTTTTCATCATGGTTACCCATAAGACCAATGTAAACATATTAGCTAATACTCAACCTAATCCTGTGGAATGACATGCATCGTAATCGAACTCAGTATTACGTATATAAAAATGAAGTTTCTTAGTTCATACTGAATTTCTTAGTTCATTTTTGAAATATTGTGCAGAGAGACAGACAGAAGAAATTAAATTTTTGTAGCCTGTCGAGTAATAGGCTTCGCTAACGTTCAGCCAATCATTATTTACCTGTTCACATATTAGAAAATAAAAAAAGCCATTTTCCAGTTTTTACAGTTTCCTACTATAGGTCAACCGCTATTAAAGAAACCTGCGCAGAAGCAAATTTCTGAGCAGTACCGGGCAGGAGGGGCCTCCCTCCGGCGGGGAGTTGGGGTGGGGAGTGGGACCAGCACCTTCTTGTATTTGTTTATCAGCTGTGTGGATCGTATCTCGTTCTCACAGTTTTGTTTACACTGCAGCTACTTTACCTGTTCTATAACTATATTTTTGTGTGTGTGGACATATACAAGTGTCGAAGTCTAAGCGTAAAATATTAATTAAACAGATTAATGTAACCATAGATGTATACAGGAAACATTGTTATTTTGAGGTTAGCCGTGCAGTGGCAGTGGCCATTAAAGATGTGTTGTTCAATTCGAACGGGTCAGTAAGGTAAACGAGTGATTCGGATCAGAGTGTTTCAAAAGACCCGTTCTCTTTAAAAGTTTTGTTCAATTTTGCCTGTGCAGGGTCAATCTGAGAGGAGGCGTTATGTGCAGTAGCGTGCGTAATATAATTTTAATGAATCGTTAAAACTTATAGTCAGCCTGGGTATTATGACAAGTGGTAGGATCTTAATCGGTTAAATGTATAAAATGTGTTATTTATAAAAATAAATTATTTTCAAACGAGAAGGTTTCTGTTTGATGTTTAGTAATTTATTGAAACATTTGTAGGGAAATAACCTTAAGGCATATCAATCAACCATGTCCATTGTTCATAAGCATTAACATTAAAAATTTAGTAATGTATATAGTAACATACAATTAATTTTTTTTAATCAGTTGTAATAACATAAATTTACATTTACTAGATTCCTGAAACAATATTGTTATATATCTATCCATTTACTGTAAGACATGTTGTTTCTTCCTATATTCGAATACTTTTTTGCAAGCGGATCCTTTCGTTCACTTGGTCATTCCGTTCAGTCGTTCATTTTGTTGAACACGATGACCGGTAAAACACGCTCTAGCGGGAAGGCTTAGTAACTCTGTACTGACCGGTTCAACTGAATGGGTCGCAGCAGTGAACGATACCGACTGAGCCTGATTAGTCAGCTGATCAAATAGAGAGTCGGCGGAGGGGTATTTACCCCACCCTGCGTGAACTCAAATCAACCAAGGTTTTTTTGTTAGCGGTTTACCTATAATTTGTCATTCCTGTTCAACAATTTTAATTAAGCAATGTAGCTGAAAAATATCAGGAGGTTTCTCTGTATATCTATACTGTTACAGGTTGAAACAATTAGATCAGTTCTGAAGAAGGAGTTGGACCTACCAGTTGTAGACATTAGTGATGAGGCTGCTAAACTGGATGGAGGAGATGTTCTCTTTACAGGTACTTTGTTTTCTTTATGAATCTACAGTATTAGCCATAATAGACAGTACTGAAACTGAATCAGCTGTAGTTGTCTTCTCGATCAGCTGATTCAATTGTCGATTGTTGCCACGGCTTCTTTTTTATTACTTCTTTCTTATTTGAGGTTAGTTTTTGCTAACATGGTGCTAACAACGGTAGAGAAAGTTTTTATCGTAGAGCATTATTTTCACTTATATGGAATTGGACGTGCGGGTGGACCAAGCTTGTCATACACTGCATTACGTTTTCAGGAACATCCCATAAAAACCTGCCTAGTAATGCTATGGATTCATAGTGTTGTTGAAAAATTTCAAAGAACAGGTAGTATTTTGACACAACGAAAGGGCTTTTCAGGTCGCCCAGCTACTGTCTGTACAAATGGAAACCACGGAAGAGTGTTGCAGCAACTGTTACAATCACCGAAAAGAAGGCTATTAAGAGCTTCTCTTAATCTGAATATTAGCAGTACATCAATGCAAAGAATGTTCAAAAACATTGGTGGTTTTCCCTACAGGATACAAACTAGACAACCCTTGAACTGTAGAAACAAACTAGCCAGAGTTCAGTACTGTGCTTCAATGTTAGCAATATGCTATGAAGAACCTGAGTTTCTGATTGATGTATGGTTTACAGATGAATGACATGTGCACCTTAATGGTTTCATAAACAAGCAGACAACGTGTTTCCTTGGATTCGAATGTCCTGAAATTGTTGTAGAGAGGCCACAGCATAGTAAGCATGTAACCATTTGGTGCACTGTGTCTGGGAGGGGTATAGTGGGACTACTTTTTTTTTAAGGCAACAATGGAGAGACTCAGTATAAACCAGTATCTATATAGGGCCATTCTTGATCGTTTTGTGAGAGACCTCAGGAGATTTTGCTGTGCACGAAACCTGCCGTTAAATTCACAGTGGTTCCAGCAAGATGGCGCAACCAGTCACACTGCCGTTAACAACATTGCTTTCCTGCAACAAACCTTTGGCAACTGTCTCATCTCCTGTAGAACAAACTTTCCTTACCCAGCCCACTCCCCCGGTCTTACAACACTGGATGCCTACGTTTGGAGAATGTTGAAAGAAAACCAACGAGGACCCACCATCTACCATCGTTCAACTTAAAGAAAAAATAAACATATGTATTAGGAGAATGGAACAACGCCTATTCATAAAAATGATGCAAAACCTACTAGAACGGTACGAGTGTTGCCTCAAACAGAACGAGGGTCATATTGAACATGTTAATACCCGAGTTTAACAGATTTTGCTTCCTTTGACTTGTATTTATTGGTAAAACCTATATGTAATGTTACTGTGTTGACCATAATAAAATATTACCATTTCAGTACTGTTTATTTTGGCTAATACTGTATATAAGAGGGCATTTTACCACAAACATGAAACTGTCATACACATAGAAAATTTCTTTGCTGCACTATTCAAGATTCAAGAAATGTTATTGTTGTTAAGAATGCACAATAATACAGGGTTAGCCAGTGAAACGGGAAGATTTAAATGAGTAATTATTTCTGTAAGAAAATTAATTTTATTATTTAATTGTCATAAATATAAAGAAAAAAGGTAGCCATTTACTGTACAATAAGTGAAAAAATTATTTTTCGAATATAATACTTATATGTCCTCCATTGTAATCTATGCACTGCTGCAGCCGGGCCTGGAAGTTTCTTATGACATTTTGCAGTATGTTGACTGGTATTCCTTCGGTTTAGTCTCGAATTCGTTTTTTTTAGGGCAGGGATAGTTTTATGTGGATCGTTCTGAAAAACTCTTGTTTTTAAATAACCTCATAGAAAAAAGTCACAGGCTGGAGAGCCAGGTGGCCAAGGGATATCCCCGTTTCGGGAAATGATGCCACCTCAAAACAAAGCATTCACAACATTCATAGCAACTCTTGCAGTGTGGCTTGTTGCCCCATCTTGTTGGAACATTGTGTGTTCATTTACTGGAAAACGGGAGAGTTGTGGCGTAAGAAAGTTCTGGATCATTGCAACGTAACGCACAGAGTTAACAGTCACAGCACTTCCATTGCTATCCTCAAAGAAAAATGGGCCTATGATTCCTCTTGCTGACATTGCGCACCAAACCGTCACTTTTTCAGCATGAAGAGGTGTTTCATGAAGTTCGCCACGTTTTCCTCAGACCAATATTTGAAGTTTTGTTTATTAACAAAACCAGAGAGGTGGAAATGCGCCTCAACGCTCATCCACAAGTTGTTTACTTGGTCGATATTTTCTTCAAGTCTTCTGGCCATTTCTTTACAAAATTGTAATCGTTACTGATGGTCAGTTGGTTTGAGAGATTGCACAATCTGTATTTTGTATGGGTGAAAATTTAAATCTTGATGAAGAATCCTTCTCACCGAAGTTCTACTTATTCCAAGGCGTAGAGCATGTTGTTTGGCAGATCGGCGTGGACTTCTGAGCACTGCCTGTTAAACAGTAGCGGTATTTTGAGGGGTTCGAACGATTTTTGCACTCCCACCTCGTTTTTTAAACGTTGATCCAGTTTGTTCAAGGTTGTTTATCCACGAATGAATTGCGTTATCCGAAGGAACAGGCCTGTTGCGCGGTATGTTGAAATGGCGTCCGAAAACACGTAGCGTTTTTACCAAACTCTCCCCATTCGTATAATACGCTTTAACCACGTAGCCGCGATGTTTACCTGTCCAACGATCCATCTCAACTAAATGGCGGGACACAGAGGTAGAAAGGAGCTGGCCACTATCACCCCCACCACTCATATTCCAACTGTCAAGGCCATCTCCAATTTTCCCATTTCACTGGCTAACCGTGTACAATTAACAAAGTCAATGTAATTGTGAAGTAAAAAAAGAATACAAAGAATTAAAAATAAATTAAAAGTGGTACAACAATAATTATTAAAAACAATCTAAAACTATTTAACAAGATAAACACATAAATTTACATATCATTAAAAGTTAAGTTAAAAGTTAAGGTTACTCATACCACAGGTCATGAACTCTTCTTCTACAGAATAAAACACATTTTCTTAAACTGAAGCAGTACATTTTGCATGCAGAAAACAAATAACACTCCTCAATTTACATTTGGCGGGAAAATCAATAGAGGCGGCCGTGTTTATGCGATAACGAAAATGTTTATTGTATAGGCAAATTGACATTGTTGTAAACGGCCAGTTGTAACTTTCTCCATATATCACTAAATGTGAAATACTAGGTACCAGTAGAAACTTTGTAGTGCTATCTTCTTTAGCAACAGTGTTATATAGAATGAATAATAGCTGTGGCACCAAAATAGAACTGTTCAGACATTATAAGCTATTGCGCATATAAACATTTTCTGTACATTGTGTTAGATTAACTGTTATCATTACATTTTTCATAGATTAAATATTGTTCTAAAAACACTCATTGTTTCAGTATACATTTACAAATATTGCAATATTTTTTGCAGGAGGTAGTTTTTATTTAAGCGACTATGAAAATGCGAAACAAAATGCAACATTTACATTAATTTTTCATGTTCTTCATAGTAAAACTACATGCTTGGTAATTTTTTAAATCTTAAAACTGTATGGAATACTCAGAATAAATTTATATAGGCTATAATGGTGGAAATTTTCCACCAATATAGTAATAGTACAATTAATATAGTATATTTTTTTTACAATAAAAAAATAATCTTCTAAATCTTAAATAAAACTGGCTGAACATGAGCAGTTGACAGTTGTGTAGTTATACATCTGATACAAATAGTGCTTTTGTCACTCTGTTTAACATTTTATATTTATATCTCTTTTTAAATTTAAGAAATTATGATGTCCGCAGTGAAATGAATACACTACTATTTGAAACCAAGATGACGTCAATTCGTTGAGCCATGATTACGTATCACCCACATGGCTACTAATTGTTTGATTAACCCTGAATGAGCTTATAATTTCAAATTTATATGGAAAGAAATATGAAACAAATTTTTCTTATTTAATAACAGCCATTAACAAATCAGTTAATAGACAAACTAATAGCTAGATATTGGCATTTTATTTAAATATTTTTATGTACATGCCTACTCTTTATTACAAACATGAAATGGCAGTTAAATAATCAATAATAGTGCAAAATACTAAAAATTGAATAACACAAAATATAAATGAAAAAAGTAAAAGCAAACCTTGCTAATCACATTATGCTACACATCTTATTTCACATACTTCGTTATTTTTAGTACTTAAATCCTTCATAACCAATTTCAATTATGAAAAAGCTCATCCAAATTTCCTAGGATTTTTTACGTCAATATCTAAGGTGGGCCCTCCAGACCACAGACCAGTGACTTTCATATAAGTATACACGAAACCAGATGTGGGAATGGAATCCGTGACTTTAAGGCTAACTTCCGCGCTTGGGAGTAGCGCCTTAGACTTGCACAGCTATCCTGACTACATGTCTTGAACATCTAGATAGCTCACATAATACAATAGCTATACAGTATTAAATGTCATCCGACATATAAATGGAATGGCAAAATCACGAGTTGTAAGGTGTAATAAAGTGATTAATGCGCAGCTTTGGACTGTTCTTATCCGAAATTTAAAACCATTATTTTTGCTGGATGTGTATCAGAAATAAAATATGGCATTTTTGAGCCAAACTTACTGAATTATTATAATATAATCATTGAAATGTGTGAAGGAAGAGAATTTTTCGTGGGGCTGTCCAAGTGGACCAATGAGGCAGGAGCTCGTGCTGTGGCGGCAGCGTTCCCAGAGTACCCCTGTACCCCAATCAAGGTGGGGGACACTCAGCATCTCAAATACATGATCAGTATGGCTGGTCCTGACGTCTTCTGTGTCAGCTCCTCCAAGTCCTCGCAAGAAGTCCTTAAGGTACTTAAAATGTATAGTTAAGAAAATTGCCAAAGTTTGATAAAAAGCAATTAAAATGTGACATTAACGATTTTTGTGTGACATTAACATCTGTAATCATATTGTTTTGAATTTTAAATTTCAGATACTGAGCTGTAATAAACTTTCAGTTTGTTTCTTTATTAGGAATGTTAGCTCTTAGTTAGAAGCTATTATTGTGATTGTAGTTCTAAATTTATAACTTTATATCATACAACATTTTCCAGGCATTATTTTTGGGAAGATTATTAAACATAGGTATAAAAGTGTACTACTATTAGGGATTGCACCATGTTTATTATTGTTTCTATCATGAACATATATTATTAGTTTACAAATTCGTGATGTAACATTATCCATTTATCCAAAACAAAAAATATTACTTCCTATTTAACTATTTTTTTTGTTTTCATTTTGGTTAAAAGAATTATTAACATTCTCTAATCTTTAAATCTTAGTTTTTTCTAAATAATTTTTATATTGGTTAAAAATGTGTATTAAAACACATTTGAAAATATTTTTAACCTTTGTTGAGTTAGTTAAGCTCTAATAATTACTTGTATTTAGTAATGATGTAAGTTATATTGATATGTTTATTTTAATAAAAATCAAACTACTAAAAACTATAATAAATTTGACAAACAATAAACAATCATCAAAACTTTCTTTAGATTTTGTATTGAGCTAAAACACCCACTAAAATATAATTTAGTTCTTTTGTTAATAGCTCGTAGCCTTAACAAGTATTGCCTTCACCAAAGTATCATGAAATACATCCTTGAAATTTCTATTGTATTCTTGATTGCATGATGGAGTTCAAAGGCATTCACACCAGATGCTATATCAATGATTGTACAAAAGTTCATTGTCAAAAGCAATCTTCTAGTTATCCTGTTTAAATTCTAGTAGGCAAGTCTTCTGCTAGTTGGCAAGTTTTCGATAAAGGTTGTTAATTCAATCTTGGTCTGATTTTAGCAATTCTGCATTTAGTTGCTAAGCTGTCAATACAATGGACATCTTCACCATATATAATCACAGACTAACATTGTACAGTTAAATTACTACCAACTAGAATCGGTACTATAAATATATATGTATATATATATAAAATCACTGAAATATAGCTTGAAAACTATATAATAAAATTAGAAAAAGTAACAATATTACAAAAACAGCATTCAATTTATAATAAACAAATTACCACTAATATAATGTTTTAGTCAGATTTAAAATTAATAATAAATGATATTTTAAAAGAATACAGCATATTTTATTTATTTTATTTTATTTTCATGCTATAAAACAGGAAATACACCCAATTACATTATAGCAGTACAAACAAATCAAAATGTTAAATAAGTGGTTTGAGTCCAAGTCCCATACCCATTGTATCACTGGAATATTTATAAGCAAAATAACTATAAATACATATTATTCTAAACGTTACATAGGCACTATTATAAATAAATAAACAATAAATAATACACATTCAGATAAATAACAAATACAGTATATGGTAATGACAATATCAGGATATTAGTTTAATAAATTAATGGAATTTTAATTAATAAATTAATAATAAATCAACATTTAATAAATATAGCTTGAATTTAAGAAATTGTAAAAGGAAAAATATACTATGAAGGACTGGTATACAAAATTATTGAAATGCATTTCTCTTTAAAGATATTTAAACTGTCAAAGTGAACATCAATGTCGGATCCACCCAAAAGCATTGCGTTATAACCCCTCATCATCCGCAACAGAGGAAAAGACGATCGCATCACTGTGCGTGAGTGAGGTAAATTAAACAAAAAACTTGTTTCTGCTGTTAAAGTTCGGTACACGATAGCTGAGGGTCCCCAAACAGTACGCGTCATCCACCCGATCCCGGACCAGGCCCCACAAATGTACTTGCTCCAAGACCCGCCTCCTCAGGCTCAGGCTCGTCAACCCAAACATCTCCAACAGCTCATTGTATGGAACTAAATACGTGTAAACATTAAAACACTTGAAATATAAATATCTCAAAAACTTCTTTTGCACTCTTTCAAGCATATCATTATAAATTAAATGTGTAGGATTCCATACAATGGCGGCGCTTTCAAGTCTCGATCTGACCAAGGATGTGTACAACACCATAAAAGACCCGATGTTTCTAAAATTCGCACCTTGTCTCATAATAAAGCCCATCATTCTACTCGCAGCATTCACGTAAGTTTCTATATGAGTACTGAACGATAATTCGTTATCAATTGTAACGCCCAAATTAAATTGACTCTTGTAATTGACTGTCCATTTAAATTGTAGTTGTGTATTATGGAACTATTTGATTTGGTAAAAGACATTACATGGCACTTTGCGATATTAAAATTCATTTTATTTTGGCTAGCCCATTTATACACATTATCCAGATCAGCTTGTAGTATTTCAGCATCCCTTATTGAAGAAATGTAATAAAAAAGTTTTAAATCGTCAGCAAATAACAAAGACTTTACTGTTTTAACGTGGTCACACAAATCGTTAATCATAATTAAGAATAAACAAGGACCTAAATTTGACCCTTGAGGTACCCCAGATTGCACCAAGAAATTAGATGACAAATAACCCTTATAACATACAAACTGTTTTCGGTTTATTAAATAAGAATGAAAAAAATGTATTAAGTTACTTGACAATCCATAATGGTGCAGTTTTTTCAATAAAATCAAGTGGTCCACTGTGTCGAATGCCTTGGACAGATCAAGATATATTGCATCAGTCTGGGTCAATGAGTCCAACCCCAAGGAGACGTAATCCGTAAAATTTAATAGGTTTGTGTTAACTGAGCGTCCAGGCAAGAAACCACGTTGATTAGGAGATACCTATTTACTAAAAAAGTTAAATAAATATTTGTAAATAATGCTTTCAAATATTTTAGCAGATGTTGACAAAACAGCTACAGGTCTATGATTTTGTATTTGGTATTCCTTCCCGCTTTTAAAAATAGGCGTTACTTTAGTAAATTTCCATTTTTCAGGAAATGTGCTTGATTTTAAATTTAAATTGTATAAAAATGTTAACGGTTTGATTAAAATATCTTCACACCCTTTGAATATGTACTGAGGTAACAAATCAGGTCCTGAAGTAGTTTTAGATTTCAACTTTTTAATAGCCAATTTAACATCCTGGTCGGTGACCTGGTCCAGAATCAGACAATCGCCACCCGTCATGGGGGTTTCTTTCATTGCCATCTCCACAGTTGGTTCCACTTGGTAATCATTATATACCAAGCTAAAATAGTCTTTAAAACCATCAACAATCAAACTACCATTATTTCATTGAATACCATTATTTTCCATCACAAATAAAGTTTTATTGACTGACTTTTTACTCTTTATAAATTTCCAAAACTGTTTACTATCTCCAACAATATTATTTTCCGCTTCATGAATAAAGTTATCATAAGCAACTTGTATGTCTTTCTTAATTATTGACCTTAAATTTTTAAATCTAATATAGTACTCTTGATCATGAAATTTTTTAAATTTTTTGTGAAATTTGTCTTTTAGTTTTAAATTTGAAATAATATTTTTAGTAAACCAGAAAGGGAACTTCGACAATTTAGACTTTTTACGAGGGCAAGTTTCATTAATAATCCCGTACACTTTATCATAAAAATATTCTAACGCATCGTTAACATCATGTATACTATAAAGTTGAGACCAATCAATTTCTGCCAAACTACGATATAACTGAAGGAAGTCTGTCTTGTGATAACAATAACCTGTTTGGTCAGGAGACCTTGACTTGCACAATTGTTGAGTAGCGATAACAGACCTCACCTCTATCGCTGGATAATAAGGATCTTCAGCTACAAGCGGATCTAAACATCGTGTCACTTCGGTATTACTTATATTTGAAATGATCAAATCTAAAGTTTTATTTTGAAAATTTAAAACTCCATTCTTCAAACTTAAGCTCTGAGTATTTAAAAACACATTTAATTCTTTGCATAAGATATCTCCTTGTTGTAAATTATAATTCATTCCAAATATTTGCAAATTGAAATCTCCTACGATTAAAACATAAGAACTATTATTAATGAAATTATTAATTTGTAAACTTTCATAAAAAGCTTGATACGTTGTTAAAGAAGCTCTAGGCCGAATATAAACAACACATAGATATAACGATTTACCTGTTTTGATAGACAGTTTTAACCATATATTTTCACAGTTCGGTATGTTACACTCCAGGTTATGAATTCTGTTGCACACAATATTGGAATTTACAGCTAATAAAACACCTCCTCCACTAGATAACCCCAGTTGCACCCAAATCTCTGTCCTTTCTAAACACATTATATGTATCTGGGAACAATTCACTGGTATAAACATCAGATTGTAAATTAGTTTCTGTTAAAGCTATGATATCGTAGTTACTGACCATAATATTATTTTATAATAAATTAATTTTCGATCTGAGGTCTCTTACGTTTTGATAATAAATATTCAAGTCGTTAGAATTACTCAATGCATATAATTGGAGCACTAATAATTCAAACATAATTATATAGCATAACATAAGTTAATAATAACAAGTGTTTCAACAAATTATAAATAGATAAATATATGAATGCTCTATTGTAATAGATAAATAAACTCAGAATGACTAACAAAGTAATAGTTTGCATAAATAACTATAAATATACACACATACATAACCATACATACATACATACATACATACATATACACATGCATACACACACACATACTTGTATACGTACATGCATATTCTAAAACAGGTAAACAGACTATGATTAAATAGCAAATAGACTCTGAATAAATAGCAAATAAATAGACTCTGAATAAATAACAAATAAGTTAAATAGTAAGAGTTTAAATGTGATTCCTTAATATATCTAACAACAATAATGGCTTTCAACAAAGTAACAGCATAATTAAACAATGGAGGGATAGATAAGAAACGCAAATGCGTGAAAAATAACTGAGCGTAACATTCAGGCAAATATTTAATACAATTACTTACAGTTTTACATCTTGCCCAGATCATTCACTGAAAGTATTTTGATAAATTCGCCTTTTCCCTTCTCCTTGCGAACAAAAATCAAACAGTTGGAGGTCCACACCTGGGTGTAATTTTTCTCCTTAGCCTTGATCTTGGTGAGCTTGAGAAGATCTCTAGTAGATGAAGTTAGCGACTCATTAATATATACGGAGTTCTCGCTGCTGAAGCCTAAGTCAGTGGCCTTGAGTTGACGTCTTACCTTCCTCTTCCTCAGGAATTCATCCCTGTCAAGTCTGCTGACGAATTTTACTACAATGGGTCTTGGACCGTCGTTGTTCTCCTTCCCCATTCTGTGCACAGCATCCACGATGTTGGTTGACCAGTCAGGAAACTGAATAGCAGTAGACAATCTTCTCATAACATTGTGGATATTTTCGTTTTTTTCTTCCGGAACTCCATAGATTACTAAGTTATTCCTGTGAGAATATTGTTCTAAAGCTCTTATTTCCGTTGCTAAAAAATTAACCTTGCTTCGCAAATGGACATTCTCGTTGGATAAACGCTGAACTTCATTGTTACACTCGTAAATTTTCGTATCTTGAGTTTTAATTAAGTCCTTTAACTCACTTATGTTACTATGACATAACTCAATTGACGTACCGAGTTCTCTCTGTTCAGTCTTCATTTCTCTGATGTCATTAGTATTACTCTGTAACAGCTTCATAATTGCGTTTAGTTTATCGTCGACTGACTGTAGAGTAGCCGGTTGCGGTACAGTGTCGTCTGCTGAAGCGTTGTTATCGGACTTGAGCGCTCCACGCATCACGATCTTGGAACCACCTGGCATTGCAGACCGATGATGAACAAGCTCCAACAAAGTTAAAAATTGCAAAAAACCAGGATATAAATTCAAAATAACTATTTTTATGTAGATCACAATAACCTTAAGTTCTAACACTACAAATTGACCTAAAATTGATCACAGTACTTCAGTATTTCCCGGCAAACAAACACTAATTAACGGAGCTCAATTCGTAGCGTGTTGCTCACATAGACTCATCCCCACTCAATCATTGTATCCCCACATATATTGTATATTCATTGTGTGCCTAAAAGTAAAGTATCAGGATCATTTTTTTTTTCACTGACTAAACTTTTTTGAAACAATCATTCTGAAAATATTTATTATTATAGAAAGTGTATTAGCATTTGTCAATTTAGTCTGTTATTACTACTGAATAACTATTATTTACCTAATCTTAATGCGTGAGAACTATATTTATGCCTGAGCTTAAAAATTCACTCACTGAGTAAAAGGCATAATTTATGAGCCATTTTGAGATTAATTTCTCATAAGACTTGGTTCTAACAATCTATGTGTCTCTGGAAGTCTATTATAAAATTTATTTGTAAATATTTGTCTGTTTATGTATTTTTCAAACCTTACAGAGGGGAAAGCTGTAATTTGAGTGACAGGTTTGGTACCTTTGCAGATAAATTTGCTTATATTTCTTGTACATAAAGTAAATTTCGACTTACAACTCTCCCTGTATTCTAAACAAAACAATGCGTATGGCTCTCCTATGCCACAAGAGAAGTTTTTCTGCACCCACACTATTACTCACAAAATGTTACAATATAGTAAGTGTAAATAGAAAAACATAAACAAACTTGTTGCATTAAATTTATAGCCACACAATATCTTGACTCTCTTAATAAAAAGCAAACTCTTGATAGCTTTGAGATAATATTATTTTTGTGCTCTTACCATATGAATTTATTGTAGAGAGTAATACCTAACAGCTTGGCTGTTTCCTCATTTTGTATCTTGTAGGCCAAGAGTTATCAGTAAGAAGAATATTTATTGTGTCTTATCTTTATTTCGATTTAAAAAGTGAATTAGATCATTAACACAACTTTGATTGATTTTATGTATTATTAAATATCTGTCTGACAGAGGATCGAGCGAGAAGCAACGTTTGGGTACCAGATTCTGACGGTGCCTGAGGAAGTGGCAGCCAACGTTTTGTACATCAATGGCACCCTTGTCCACCGCTCTGAAGATGAGATCCCAGACAGCTGTAAGGTTAGTACAAGATTATTTGGGAAAGTTCAATTGGGCAGGAATCTACATTCTTTCTCTGTGAGTACGGAATCCAGAGCATATGTATTAGTACTTGTATTTGTTATTTGTATTGTTCTCTTTATTTAGCAATTTGACATCTGTCTTGTAGTATTTATAATGGTTTATTGTAGTTAGTTTTTAAAATGTTACATGTCGTGATTCAAAGTAAAGTTTAATTTTTAAGAGGTTTTCACAAAATAAAATTGGTATTATAACTTGTGTAACATTAATGTATAGGACAATATTGAATTAGAAATAAAAACTGTTTGTAAAGTATGTAATGTAAAGATTTAAAAACATCTTTGTGATTACATCAATTCAAATTCATTCTCCAACAACTATTACATTGTAACATTGGCTTAAGACAATTTTTCGGACTTAACCCTTAAAATATGGCACAGATATGTGTCTTATTATTATTGTCTTATTATTATTATCATACCATCAAAATCACTATGTTCGTGGTATACAGGCACATCCATAATTTCTTATTTTATTTTGTACATTAAAATTCACATAAATGTGCAGGAATGCATAAATTGATTTATGACTATTGGTTGGTTGAAAAAAAAACTTAAAAGTACTTAGCTCTGTGCTTGAATGATTGTTCAGGTGAAGGAGTAGCGCTAGCAGATTCCAAAAAAATAAAAAAATTGCCAATCTTAACCCTATGCACTTGAAGTATTTATAATTTGTTCTTGGAGCTTGTATGGCCAGCTCTACTGGCCGCCACCATTTTGTTGGAAGTGCGGATTAATTCTTGCCGTAATGTTATCTCAGCTCGTTTGGCCATCTGTACGGGCCAAGATATAATACGTCCATAGCTCATAAGCCCAGCACTAAACATAGCAGTTATTTTTTAATATTCTCTTTGTTTTATAATGAATGGTTAGTCCTGAAACCTATGGAGCAGCTTTATTTTAAAGTAATTTTTAAGTAAAGTGATACATTTTAAATTAGCCTATAATTCTTCTCTAAACATTGATTGTGCAAATAAGACGAATGACACGTAGTGGGCCTACACACTAAAGTGATAGAAGGGATAGAAACCTATAAAAAGTTTACTAGAGGACATGTGCTAACTATTCTTGACTACACATAGATATGTATTTTTAAAGTTTTATTCCATAAAAAAATGTAAAGACTGAGAAAAATGTAAAATAGTTCATGTCTGAGTATAATGTAACTGTAAAGGCCTACTTTATAACATTTTATTTACATATCTTTGTTAACAATATATGTATAATTAAATTTCCCAAATGTATGTTTATCTTTGTATTAAAATGATTCATTAAAAATAGATTTTAAGTTATTTTTCATTTCTTCTTTAAACATTTTAAATTACTATACAAATAAAATGGAGGAAATTGAAAAATAATTACAATCTGGGGAGGAAAACAAAAGATATGGCCGCCAAGTTGTCAATGAAAGTAGTGTGGCCATCTGTACTGGCCATATGAGTTGCGAGGACAAACTACGGCAATACTAACGCGAGTTGTCTGCAACTTTGGTGTGGCCAGTGCTACTGGTCTTTCGAGTGCAAAGGGCTAATGTAATTTTAATCCAATTTCTACTTTTAATGTCATACGAAAGATTCTTTGTTTGCAATGGGTGATTCTAGAAATTTGCTATCATACTATATAACATAAACTGATACACTACATTTCAAGAACTGGTATCTGTTCTCTTTCTCTTCTTCAGGAGTCAAAATCTAAAGCAAAGGGTTAGTTAAGACATAAAGCATGAAAAACTAAGTTTTTGGTTTCAAAATGTTCAGTTGAAGTATTAGTTTTTGGAACATAGCTTTTATTAAGTTCACGTTTAACACATTGAGTGTTGAAATTGCTTAACATTGCGTACCTAAATTGCTGACATTTTTTTATTGACCTCCTCCGATAATGACTGAGCTCACACTAAAGCAATAATTAGAATTGAGGCCACTACTATTTAACGTAGATTCATGCACTGCACTACGTTGATTCATGTAGTCTGCATTTAACATGTTAAAGAGTTCAAAGTAATAACACTTCTTATTTCAGTTTATTTTATAATATTATTGTTTTGTACAGATTTTACTCAGATAAGAAAATTTGAGGTTTTAGTTGAAATATACTTTTGCAGTGTATAGAAAATGTCATGTAAAAGGCTTAATTTTAAGTAGAGGCAATTTTATTGTATACTGAAGTAGTTCATGCTAGCACACCAACAAGTGCTTGTGTACATTTCTGGCATTAGTTGAGAACAAATGTGCTCAGTTGTAGCTCTGTAGCTAACCTGTACAGTCTATACTTTTAGAATGTTTAAGATTATCGAATCGCCTGACCCGTGCGACATTCAGTCTGTTATACAGTTTTTGTTGGCAAGAAACTTGTATACTACGGACTGTTCTCTGGCAGATTTGTGAAAATTATGATACTAATGCCTGATTGAAGGCAAAGTGCATAAGCAGGTCAGAGACTTCAAAGATGGCTGTAACAACATCCATTATGAGACATGCTCCGGTCTCCCATCTTTGATCAATGATAATTTTATGGCTTCAGTTGAAGCAAAGATTTGTGAGAACAGACTCTTTACAATAACCACTCTCTAACGAATTTACTGAAATGTATAGGTAAGTGGTAGTGATGTAGGCCAGGTAAGTACCCACTGGTAATTTAAATAAATAAATATAGATGAGACAATGAGACTTAACCTATTTATAGGTGTGTCTGATGTTGAATGGATGTAAATGTTTCGTTTTGAACTTATTTGTCATCGACTTTCTGTGGATCTCTTCAGAAAAACATGTCTCCAGATTCCAGGAATTAAGTCTGAGTCAGATACCAGATCTTACAATAAAAGGAAGGTAAACTGGAGCTAAACTCTAAATTCTAGTGAATCAACCCTTCTTACTAAGACTACGTTATATGCTGAAATAATTATACAAGGTTTATTAACATTTAAATACAGTGTATTTCAGTTGTACAAGGCATATCCAGAAAGTAAGAGTATTAAGGCTTTTTGGCGAGAAGGATTTTTTTCTCAAACATGTTGCCGTGTAACCTGATTCCTCCCCTCCGCAACGAGACCATTTCAAAATCAGTACGCTTAGAACTGTCGGTGCGATAATACAACTTTTGAAAAATGTAAATCCGATCTCCCGCCAAGTGCGAAATATGCATTGTCATCTGTTATCTCATTTGGAAGGGAAAAACTCTGGTTGGGGTTTATAATGAGGTGAAAAACTGTATATGGTGATAAAGCAATGAATTGTATGTGTGTGTTCATGGTGATGCAAGTTTAAAAACAGTCGTATGTCTTTGCATGTTGATCAGAGGAGTAGAAGACCTTCAATTGTGACTAAAATTGAGGAAACAATTTTTTATGTGCTCCGTAACGATCACAAATTGATTGTGGATGAACTTTCTGTAATGTTCCAGATCTCTGCTACATAAAACCGTCACAGAAACCCTCGGATATCAGAAAATGTCCGCGAGGTGGGTTCCAAAACAGTTGTCAGACCAAAAGAAGTTTAATCGAGTGGAGGCCAGTTAAGAGTTTTTGAGATGCTACAAACTCTATATATATAGAGATAAATTTATCTACTCGTTTGGAATAATGCTGTTTTTATTTCATTATTAACCTGAACCGGAGTTTTTCCTACCAAACAAGATAACAGATGAAACCGTATATTTTTAACTTGGTGGGAAATTGGATTAACATTTTCACGAAATGTATTGTTGCATTGACAGTTCTCAACATACTGACTTCAAACCGGTCTCGTTGCAGAGGGGAGGAAAGTAGCCAACACGGCAGTGTAGGAAACAAGCAGAAAAAAAAAATCTTACCGGCCGTGAGAGCCTCATTACACTTACTTTGTGGATATGCCTTGTACACTGCAAAATACCAGAAACATTGAAGTAGAACCTAATTAGCTTTTAGGTTGCTACAGGTGGCTTTTATTTATAATAGCAACTGTCAAAAATGTATCAAAATCTTCTTTTTATTACTGGAAAGTAGCAACCAAATAATGAAAGGAGAGGGTACTTGCTAGTACCCTCTCCTAGTAGCTAGTAGGGTACTTGCTACTTTTGTATTTAAAATAGGGATAATAATAATACAAGTACGTGTGGTGCATCTTGAAAGGTAACAAAATAAATTAAATAAAAAGGACCTTAAGTAAATAATGCTGTATGACAGATTGTCAGTTGTTTAAGCTTAAGACTAAACTTAAAAAAGTAAACTAGCTATATTTTTTATAATTTTTCAGAATAATTTCTAATGTATTTGTAGTCTTTTTAAATGTTACAACCACTGTTCTGCAAAACATGTACGACAAATATGCTACAATAGAGCCTGCTGTACTGCCAGTTCACCTTAATTTTAGCTCCATAAAAATATTTTTAAACTTAACTTTTATGCTCTTTGTTTTAGCTGTAGTTATTATGAGAGATGTTTCTCATTTTAACAAATTCACTGTTAAGGTCTCAGATTAGAAACACGCTGAACTTACTGCGGGTGCTGCTGTTTCCGATTGAAAAATATACAGATATACAGGCTCTTTACTCTATTGTATATCTAAAAGTATGTATGCCATGAATAGATTTTACCAACTTCTATCTTAATATTTGTAACTGTTTACTCTCCATGTTTTGCACTTACTTGATGAATTTTTAAGAGGGCCAAATCCACTTGATATAGCATCTGATAGAACTCCTATCCTTTTCAATGCTGTCTCCATAGTTGGTTAATTGTCTTAAAAAAGATTGAAGGCACTGTCCAATTTAAATGTAAAACTAGTTCTACACCCAAACACTTAGTGTTTTTACGTGGATATTCTCTGATCTCCAAATTCTAAATAACAAAAAACATTATTTCTTGATTGAGGAATACAAAATATTTTTTCTTGCTTTAGTTTTAGTCCATTTACTTCAAACTATGCTCGTAATTCATTAGAGATGTATCTATTTAATATTGATTCATCTTTACTGAAGGTGTAATATAACAAAATGATTAAAAACTCTGAATGTTTCAAACTTGTATATATTACTTAAATAAAGGTTTATTGCAGGTGTTCTACGACAAGATTGACTTTGCTCGACATGCTGTGAACGTGTCAGAACTTGTTAAGTTATCAAACAGTGGGCTAAGCTCCTGTTGTCTACTGCTGCGGCGCTCCAGGCACATCCGTAGTCTTTAGAAACTTCTTCTCCCTTACCCTCCTTTCTGTATGTACGAGCCCGACCATATAGCTTAGTCCAAAGTTATCATTAGCTTAGCGTTCAAGTTGAAACTAAAAATCTACTATGTACCTTTGTTACAATTTTGCAAGTTTTATAAAAATGACCTAGTAACCATGTTACTCTTTTAAATATAATTTTCTCTAGTATTGTATCATACATGTAAGTAAATGTTGACTATTTGAAATAGCAAAATATTATTTATTAAATAAATGTTTAATTTCTTAAATTCATAAGTTTTATTTAATAAGTTATTATTAAGGTGAAATCACAAACTGGGAAAACAATATTAAGCCTGTAACATTTTTAGTTATTGTATTTGTTTGTTTGAGTTGAGCTGTAGGAAATTGCTCTTAAAAGTTATTAGTGGAAATGAATTTTTAATTAAATATGTATTTGTCTAATCTAAAGCAAAGCAATTACTGGTGTTTATTTAAGGAACTTTTCAAATAAAATAAGTTTTTTTTAACTATGATATGAGGTGTGTCCAAAAAAATAAATAGGTACTATTAAAAATCAACTAACATTTTTTTTAACATCAGAGACCTTTTATTATGGAAAACCCTACAATGAGGTAACATCAATAGTTTTGTTGAGTGGCATTCACAGAGCTGATTTTATCTTTTGTTTTCTTTTCTACAAGGGTCATTTGGAAAGTAAGTTGCTTAAATAAATAAACAAATACGCGTAACTTATACAGCTTTTTTACTTTATACATTTGAAAGAATGACTCTTAGACTATTTTTCAACATAGTTACCATTCACAAGTTTTTAATACCAAATGAATCTTTTTGGACACAGCTCGTATTTTATAATTTTAAACCAGATACTTTTTTAAGAATTTAACCCTTTCAATGCCAAAGTCAGACTACAGACTTACGTAAAATGTGCATTTGCCAGTGTCCAACTATACAGATGTATAAAACCATTCTAAAATATGCAAACCAAGGTTAAATGGACATAATTTTGTTATATGTATTTATAATGGACCAATCTTTAAAAATAGTCTAATTTATTTTTATCATGTTAGTGTTATAAATGAAACAATAATGGCCAAACAATAAAGACAATGGTGAATTGTCTTTTTGGTAAGCAATGGCAATTGTTTTTGAACAAACTGCCAAATAAAAGAGAACTGAATTGTTATTTCTTTAATAAATACAGTAACTAGGCAGGTTACAAAAAGGAAAGTTTTGCTTGTAAAACATATAAGACAGGAATTTACCCATATTGTTTAACATTTTATATTTATATATTTTTACTAAAGCTAGTTTTACAAAAACAAGGTAGGCTAACAGTTATTTGTTTATTGTGTACTTTTAAACTTTTACAGATAAAGTTTTATTTACAACCTGTGCCTAATAATTTTTTTCATAAAGTGCAAAACAATTTTTGGTAACATGAACAAAAATTTTAATTTATAATATTTTCTGAACCAATTCTATAATCCTTATTTTGGAAGATTAATGTATTTTTATGTGTTCAAAACTATATGGATGTTGAAATAAAACTCAATTTAAAAATAGAGAAAATGTTTAACTGTTTATATTTTTATACCAAACAGAAAAATTTACTGTAACATATTATGTAAATAAGTTTTTGCTTGTTTTATTTGTTATGCATATTTAGTAACTTTATTTATGTGTTATATTACAGCATGCTTTTATGATAAAAACAAAAAAGCAACCATTTTCATAAATAAAATGAAGTAATGAGTGAACAGTTAAACATTGTCTATTATAGTGTGGCACTTCTTGCATCTATATGTGGAGCCGTACCTTCCATTATTACCTGACACTGAAAGGGTTAATAGCTTTATGTATAAATACTAATAAAATGTGTACAAAGGGCTCGTACTTCCCCTAACCAATTCCTTGAAGCTACCACTACGCTTAGCTTAGATCTGCCCAGATGTCTAACATCTTGTTATACTGTATATTATTCACAACTCTTCCTACCAACGCAATACTTGTAGTCTGTGAATATACCTTGTCTTGCTTTATTTGTTCTGACTTAAAGTCATTGTAAGGCAGCAGCAATCACCAGCTTACATCATTTCCACTCCGTACAATTGAGAATATGTGTGTGTGCGTGTGTTTTTTTAATGAACGTTACATTGTTTAACATTTTAAAATGTGCTGCTAAATGTGTTGTGTAATAGTTATAATTGTTTGTTCTACTTAAAAGGCAAACAATTTTAATAAACATAAATTTTATGAAAAAGACAAAAAATTGCAATCCAAAAATCGTTGTATTTGTACAGATAGATTAAAACACTGTATCTTTCACATTGCGCAGTGACATAATTTTGTTTCTTTTTTATTTTTATTATACAGAGACCAATTAATGTTGGACCTTTAGAAATAAGTCAGATGAGTATTAAAAATTGATTTCAGTGCTATTTTTTTAATAATCTATTTTATCAATTAATATTCTTAAGCTGATTATATCTTACAAGTTTAGTTACCCATATATAATCTAGTATATTTTTTATTCCATAGCTTATAGTTATTTAAAAATCAAAATCGAATTAAATACAATATTTAGATACTAAAAAATCTTAGTTTCACCTTTATGCAAAGGAACAAATCCCATTAACAAAGTAATAACCCCAAAGTCAACACTATTAACTCAGCATGGATCAACTATATTGGTATCATAATAGCTCAATAAAAAATCTTATAAGTTAGTAACATTGCTAAATGTTTCAAGTAAGTTTACTTTTGAAGCTCATTTAAATTTTCTTAAGCCAAGTCTTTGGAGTAAATTAATAATATTAAGACCTGAAAGGGAATCAACATTTTCCTTTTTCTAAAAAAATGGAAAAAATATTCCAAGTAGACTGCAGTTGGCGTCTCTTTTATTAATACATGTGATGGACTCTAAATATGTGATAAAATATTGAAGATTAAGCAGATTTAAAGAACAACTTAATAAATGAGAATGGTAATTATGTCAGACTGTGTGAATTTCACTTATGTTTCTTATGTCCATAGTAATCAGTACCTAACTGTATAAATAGTGAAAATAAGAATTGAAATGAAGTATATTAAATATAAAACTCACATTTATTATTTTCTCTAAATTTGGTTTTAAACCAGATTTGATGATTGTTATTATAATATTTATTTTACAATTTTAAATATATAGATTTTAAATGATTGCATGCATGCCATTAGTTTTAAAAGAAAGCAAGTAAAATGTATTTTATGTTTGATTTTATTAATTTGGTGCTCTCAATTATATTTTATACTGATATCTTCAGTAAGAAAATAAACATGCTAGTATTTTGTAGGAAGTAGTTTTAGTAAACAAAAACTTATGTATTTTCATTGGTATATTTGAATATAATAGTTTGCAAGAATATCTAACACATGTAGAAGAGTTTATTATGCTACAACCTAACAATCAATTTTAGGAAAATATTATAAATAATGTTACAATGTAGTGCTATGATTATCAGGGTATTTAAGTCAAGTTCTGTTTAAAAAAATCTTAAACCTTAGTAGCTAAAATATTTCATAAATCTTAATATTTCATGAAAATAATGTTTGGGATTAATGAAGAACGCTTTAATTTTGGGGTGAAAAGACAGTTTATCTGTCTGTAGTTCTGTTCATATGCTCATATGTGCTATAACTTTTTATAAAAAGATATAAAAAGACTTGAAACTTTGCACAAAGGTTCCCCTTGAGCCAAGAAGGAATGCTATTGATTTGATGATAAAAAGGCCAAAGGACAGTCTGTCTGTCTGTGTACTAATGAATTGAATCATAATTAATTTCCCAAAAATATTTAAATGCGTGCAAATTTACTATCAAATTTATATTATCTTCCTACTATACTAGTTAAATATTTACATAAAAACATTATACACGAAAATATTATACACAGCAATTTAAAGTGGCCTAGGAGCCTACATGGGCAGAAAGCCTGTGCGTAGGCTCGAGTTGCTTCCCTGGAGATTGTGGACGAATTGAATCTGGTGATTAATTATCATATAACATCAACACACACATGCCAAAAAACCGTATTTACATAATACAGTATTGAAATTTATTAGCGTACATACTACCAATAGTTTAAAAGAAAGATTTTAAGAGATGAAAATAAAAATTAAGGAATGATGTATTTTAAGGATCAAAAAGTCAACACGCAGAACAACCTAACTTATTACTAGCAGATTTCTTGCCGAAATGTTATGAAATAAAAAATAAATGTATAAAATAGGAAAAATCCATCTAGAGGCATCGGTGCTGTTGAAGGGGCATTAAGAGGGGGGAAGCAAGGTTAAAAGTCAGGTCCTTCTATAGTCAGCCATGATAATTGCCTCGGCCTCCTCCGCACTGATAAGATACAGCCATTCATTGGAGCGTTTCTTACATGTATATATTGACTTTCTTACATGTATATATTAATGGTGAGTTGAACATTTGGTTGTCAGGAAAGTATTTACAGATATTTCTACACAGAATATGAGATGTATAAAAAGAATTTGTAGATGAGAAGGATCTATCTCTTTATGTTCACTTGGATTCCTAGATACTCCATTGTATGTATCAGTTTATTTGAGATATTTTTAATATTCAAAGATCAAAAGCAGATTCATTATTATAGAAATTGTTTTATTATTAAGTTAATAAGTGTGTATCGAATGCACACAAATTGTAAAGAAAGCATTATATGTTTCTTTAAATTTGCCTTATTGTCGTAATATTACTTTAATAATAATAAAAAAAACTACTTCTAAAACACAAGTTGACTTCTTATATCTCTGATAATCATATTCTACTGTGTGTGTGTGTGTGCGTGCGTGCGTGCGTGCGTGCGTGCGTGCGTGCGTGCGTGCGTGCGTGCGTGCGTGTGCGTGCGTGCGTGCGTGCGTGCGTGCGTGCGTGCGTGCGTGTGTGTGTGTGTGTGTGTGTGTGTGTGTGTATACATATATATATGCAATCATAATAAATATTTAGAAGCAGAGGATAGATTGTATAATGTGAAGGTATATTTGCATAATTAAAATTATATTGTGCACAACTATATCTAATATTTATATTTGCTAGACGTAATTCAAGTTTAGTTTTTTTAAGCATTGTACTGCCAATATTCCTGTTCAGTTAAAGTTTGTCATTACAAATTTGTGTTGATTGTAATGTTTATTGGCTTGAGTTAAATGAAATCTAAAAAGCAAATTGTGGTATTTTATAATTCCTAAAATGTTTTTTTTATTGTTTAAAATGTTATTTTTAATCATACAATTTATATAATAATGACAGAATTTTATTCAATCTAAACTAAATTTAACACTAGAATTTGTCTTCTACGATTTAAAAAGAGGTCGGATGTACTAAAATATTGAATAAATTTATAATTAAAATTGTTTAACAAAAGGACATGAATAAATTGATGTATTTTGGGTTGGGGTTTTAGGGATCACACAAGGATTGTAAGAGTTGTAGTTTATAATATATTGTTATAAATAAAAATGAACAGTAACCTAATTTTATTTCATTAAACTATTAATACTTAACTATAGTCAAAATTAAGAAACTTTACTCAGAAGTTTTTGAATAGTCTTATACAGTTAGTTAGTCTGAAATATAATGTTTTGTTATAGTGTACCGTGGTAAAACTAATTTAGAAATAAAACTGAAAGGATAATAGGGTTTAGAACATTTGTTACCTTTATATGTTACAAAACACTCTTGAGGATTGAAATCCACACTTTTCCTCAGATCTCAAAAATGCAAAAAACTTAAAACTGAAGTATGGTGATGACCTTAATGTTACTTTTTATGTACAACATATTTTGTTGTTAAATATAATTAAATAGTGTATAGAAAGTTCATCACCATATTTTTTTAATTTAATGTTTTGTGTATGGTTAACCTTATAGCTTAGGGCATTTCGACACCAAAGAAGAGGGTAGATTTCAATTCTCGAAACTTGGTGTTCTATTTTTGTAACATATAACAATGGCATATGTCCAAAATTCAATTATTCTTTCAAATCATCCATTTTCAATAACAAACTTTGAACAAAGGATATGAAACTGGTATTTTATTAAACAATAAATGGAAAAAACAATACAAGCCAATGTAGAATTGGAAGAAAATACTGTAACTAAAAAATGAAAATTCAACATTGTACAATCAGGAAGAGAGAGATGAATACAAAAATCCTTCTAATACATTGACTGTGGCTAAGATAAACCTGCATTCCAAACTGTTACAATGGAGTTGTGTATAATTTTACTTGCATTTTTCCCATTCTTTCATTGTTGTGGCAGTTCCTGGTTAGCATTGCTCGGGAAATGTAGCATTGTGGGCCGATTATAACCTTACTTTTACATTCTGTCAGTTTCTTGTTCTTACCTTTCAGTAAATTATAAATATGTAATACATTTATTGTATTTATGTAAATAAACACTTCCATAACTCTACTTGCCACTAAAGTGAACAAAACCCACCATGTCATTATTTTTTAACATTATCGCCATTGTGAGCTACGTCACTACAGTTTGTGATGCAACTCTAAAACATGCACTTAACAAAAACTAAACACAAAACTAATTATTGAAACTGAACTACACAATAGGTGTGCATCAGTTTACCAACCACCTACAACTGTGTATTTGTCAGTTGAGCATCTCTCTTATATATAATGACATTTGTTACTTCTAATGTTTAAATAAAGGCAAAGTGTTTATATAATAAGTCATAGCATGTTCTTATATATAAGTTGATGCTAAATTTGGAGAATAGTATAATTGGTGGGAAAGGTATACACAGTCATATGTAACCACAAAAATATTTTAATCTCAAAAGTACTGATGGAAGGTATATTTTATTCTGCATATTTTGAATACAGTATATTATTATTGGGTCTTCTAATGTACTAAACTTTAAAGTACTCATATTTTCTTGGCTAGATGACACTTTTAGCCCTCAAAGTGTCCATAAAACATTCCAAAGTGCTCATTGTTTTAATAGGATTGTTTATTTAGGATACACAGGAGTTTAATTTATAAAATTCATAAAAATCGACTATTTTCTATATATCTGCAGTTGTTAACCCCCGACAGCCCTTAGTATTTTCCTTAAATGCCGCCAAGCCGTTTTTCCCAGTTTTGAAAGTTTTCTTTCTAAAATCTGTAAAAAATAGTTTTTTTACTCTAAATCTAAATGTATTTGGTATCATTTTGTTCACAATGATCAGTATAATACAATAATAATAAGTAACTATGGTAAATATTTTAATTTTAATATTTTATGTTGAGTGGGGAAATGTTTTTGGTTTTTGCATGTAAAAAAGGGAGAGGGGTATGCCTGGAAAATAAATTTCAAATTCCAACATAGCCTAAAGGTCACAAATTTACTCTAGTTTCTGAAAATGTATAGTTTTGTATGAGTCTTTGAGTAAATTAATTAGTTTTAACTCAAAAACTTAAAGTAGTAGGAGAAGCATGGATTTCGAAATCAGAAACACATACATTTGCAAATATGTTTATAAACTGTAAACTTAACTATATTTGGTATCATATTATTTACAATAAACAATAGAACACTATAATAATAAATATAGTGAGAAAACTTTAGGCTTTTACTTTTTATGGTTAGTAGAAACCAAATTTGTTATTATTGTTATATGTTTCTATAAAAGGGATAATTACCAGATAAAAACAGTTATTCTAATAATGTTTTGGGGTTTTGTAAAATTTTTATAATGACCTAAACGTTATAAATTTTGTATAGTATTATATGTATATAGTAATATTTTGGTATAAAACTATAAAACAATTACAAAACAAATGGATGAAACTATTTTTTCTGCAAAGTTGAAAATAGCAATGTCATTCTAAAACTACACAGCTATCGTAAAACAGTAAAAAAATCAGTGCTGTGTTCGGCAACTCTTTACCTTTCCAATGGTATATAAATGACGTTGATACTAGATTGTTTATGTACTATAACAAATTATATTAAGCGGGCGGGTGGAACAGATATCTGTTGAATGGTCGGATGGTTAAGCGATATAATAATATAAATATTTTTTTTATCTAGTATCGTATGTTTATTTTCTTTTTATTCTATAAATTTTGTGTATCAGGTGTACAAGTCTGTTTTGTCATAAAACATTGTATACAAAAGAAATAAATGATTTACACAATGATCGAATTTCGAATCAAATATAAAAAAAAAAAAAATAGTAAAGATGTCTTATTTTACCAGGCGAAGATAGGGCTAAGAAGCCCTCTCTAACACTTAACCTGGAGAGGGCTAACACTTAACCTGATGTCAGAAATATCACTTACATGAGGTTACAAATATTTCTGATATTTTTTGATGTTCATGATTATCAGTTGTAAACGCATCAGTAACACAATTTAAATTAAAACACTAATTGAACACAGTAATGCATACAACTACGATTGACCAAATAACACAGAAATTAATTTGTTTACAAACTACTGTTTCAACTGATCATGTAATGCAAATGAAATTACACCTAAAAAACAATGCAGATTATAAACAAATAACGAGCTAAAAATAAGCTAAATACCACCAACCTTAAACTAGAACTCACAGGTTTTTATTTAATCTATTATTTAACCCTTTGGATACAGGTCAAATTAAAATTTAGTTTCTTAGGAATACCAGTGATATATACCTGGGGGGACTACCGAGAATGGGCCCATTTTAGGCCATTGTACACCTGTATACATTATTCCCTGTAAGTTCCTATTTTTTGGTTAAAATTCATGAGTTTTTTTAGCTGTGCAAGAAGAAAGTCATTAGCACTACAAATAATAATATTAACGGAACAAATAAAAACAAAATATAACACATAATATTCTACCTCAAAAAACTTTTTCCTTTTTGTCTTAGAAAACATCTTCAAATAAATTCCTAAACAAAAACTATCTATTTCACTTAATACTATAACTAAAACTACACAATACAATTTGTAATCATTTTTATTGAAAAAAAATTGTTATAACACTGAAAATATCTTGCAACTGCGTAACAACTGCCTAGTTTTAATGTCGTCTATATTTGAACTAAATAAACATGAAAGAAGAGATTACTATATCATATTTATAATACATTTGTAATCTATGTTTTATTATGATCAGACAAGTACTAAATATGATCCATTTTACTGAATAATTAATAATACAAAAATAAAATACAAAAAGTCTGATTATACGGACATTAATATTTCTCAGCACTTCTCTACACTTCACCAAATGTCAAGGTATCCGGAAGTTAGTACCCAAAGGATTAAAGGTTTCCAACCAGTAATAATGATTGTATATGTATTCTATCAGCCATAAAGTAGTCGATTGCACTTAGTAAAAAATGTAATCAACCAGGAAGTGGCTGACCAACGCTCCTGGAGTTAAATAACTGTATAAAATGTATGAGAATTTACTATCCAATTTTTAAATTATATGGGCAGATTTTGTTGTGATTTATAACATGTTATGTTTACAGTTACTTTTAATACTAATGAATTATTTATATATCTCTGCTATATGGATTTATGATAGCTTAGAAACAATAAATAAAAGTGGGTATTTCTTTATTTATATAAAAATGAATTAAGAAAACAGTTTTAGGATTGGAAAAGTAATAATCAGTTGTATTATCGTGAACCTGTAGAAATTATGGTAATATGCAGTAACTCATTAAAATAAGGCAAAATAAGGATGCAGCCTCGGAATGAAAGATAAGCTAAAAATTTGCATACGTCTTTATTTTGATGGTATAAAACTTATCTCAAAAGTCTCATATAATCACGTGTATGCGATTTCAGATATTTAAGATCAAAGGTCACGAAAATCAGTTTTTTGCAAATATCTTGTTTCCCTTACTCTAAATGACTTTGAAGGTGGTTAGAGAAATTGTAGAACGGAAAATTCTCTTCAACTTTGTCTGAAGTAATTTTATATACGTTCAACCCTTTTTGAGATACAGCGCAAAGAGTAGGGAACCGCTTACCTGTATATACGATAATGTGAGGTCAGCCAGTAGAATACAATAAATAAATGAGTTATATTGTTAATTATTCACTTACTATTATTATTATTATTTAATACTATTATTATTGTTGTTATTATTATCATTATTATCAAATTTTTATTATTATTATCATAATTATTAAATTTTTATTATTATTTATTATTTAATATACCATATTTATAGATATTAATTATAAATTATATATTCTCTAAATAAGACTTATTTTATTTTTAATAAACATACAATATAAAAAGAAATATGTCAAATTAATTTTAATTATATATTTATTTATTGATGCAGTAATCAATTTATAAAAATTACAATAATACTTAATACAAATAACATATAACAAAATATACTTTTTGAACATGACTTGGTAGCTGCTGAGACTAAATATCATGCTATTTGCTATTCTCATTTTTTAAATCGAATACCTACTGATAAAAAGCAATAACAAAGATGATAACATCACACAGGCCATGAAAGAGATATTTTCATATAGAAAATAATGATTCACAATTTACATTACAAGAGTTGAAAGATATTCCTACTGAGTACGTACCGGATGATAAGACTATCATTTGTAAATTGAGGGAGAAGTATTTGACTAATATAATAATTACAATTAAGGTTGGGTCATTCACTATTATATTTTTTCGTGACACACAGTCAAATATTTTATCCAAAGCTTAATACGAGAATAAAAAAAGCTCACCCGAAGAAGAACGATTACGAATAGTAGAAGCTGCTGCGGCGATTCTTAGAGAAGATATTCGATCATCTGTAGCTGAAACAAAGTCTTATCCACATCCAAATCAAATGGAACCAATAACAACATTATTACCACCAGCACCAGAAGAACTGCTGAATACAATATTTTGCAATTGCAAGAAAGATTGTGGTTCTAATTGCGGATGCAGGAAATCAGGATTGCGATATACTTTAATTTGTGGGCAGTGTAATGGACAATCATGCCTCAATGCTTCATCAACTTCAGATGAATTCAATGAAGAAAGTGAATATGCACCTGATATTCTTGAATCTTTCTATTCTGATTACTTTAGTGAACGAGAATAATAATAATGAATCCGATATTGAACAGCCAGAGGAAGAAGAAGAAGACGATGAACAAGAAGAAATTTAAAACAAAAATATTAATCATTAATAATAAAAAAATGTTTTATATTTGTAATCTTAATAAATTGATTGTTAGATCAATAAATAAATATATAATTAAAATTAATTTGAAATATTTCTTTTAATATTGTATGTTTGGTAAAAATAAAATAAGTCTTATTTAGAGAATATATAATTAATATCTATACATATGGTATTAAATAATAAATAATAATAAAAATTTAATAATAATGATAATAATAATAACAATACTAATATTATTAAATAATAATAATAATAGTAAGTGAATAATTAACAATATAACTCATTTATTTATTGTATTCTACGGGCTGACCTCGCATTATCGTATATACAGATAAGCGGTCTCCTACTCTTTGCGCTGTATTTCAAAAAGGGTTGAACGTACATAAACTTACTTCAGACAAAAGTTGAAGAGAATTTTCCGTTCTACAATTTCTCTAACCACCTTTAAAGTCATTTAGCGTAAGGGAAACGAGATATTTGCAAAAAACTGATTTTCGTGAACTTTGACCTTAAATATCTGAAGTCGCATACACGTGATTATATGAGATTTTTGAGGTAAGTTTTATACCATCAAAATAAAGACGTTGGCAAATTTTTAGCTTATTATCTTTCATTCCGAGGTTGCATCCTTATTTTACCGGACTACAGAGAGTATACAGTACCATATACATGAACATCAGCTCTAACCAGCCTCACAGAGCAGTCTTCCCTTTACAGCTTGCTTTTTCAAGGCTAACAAATAGCAGGATGTACAAGGACACTGCCAATACTTAAGTTTGTTTCCCATGTATCACTAACCACCAACCAGTATCAGTAACCTCCCACAAACTCAGCAGTAAAAAATTAAGTCATGATCATGATCTTATCATTAATCTTCTGTAAACTCAGCAAAGGTAAAGTGTTCCCTTAAAATACTACTACTATAGTACAAGCTCATCAGTGAAACATTAATGTACTCGTTCATGATCTTATCACTAGCCTCATGAGTTCAGCACTGAAGTATATTCTCTTCTCATGATCTCACTTATATACAGTGGATCTCAACATCTAACTAAAACAAAGAATGAATTTAAAGTTAATAATTGTTTTAAGTGTACTTCATCTTAAAAGTAGAGTTTTATAAGAAAAAAAACAAAGTTTCTTAGCTATATTATTAAACTTTGAGTTCTAGGAGGTAAAAGATATTTAAAACCTATTGTGTAAAATATGTGAAAAATGTTAGGTAAGAATCAGAATCAATCATGTAAAAATGTTAAAAAATAAGATTTTTAATATTTTAACTCAAAATAAACATTTTGTTTAACCCTAAAACTGGGTTGGTTATGGCAATGGCTGAGCTATCGCTCAAATTTTTTACTTAACGTGGTAGTCCACAGCTGAATTGTTGTTATACTAATTCATTCATTACATTTGTTATTCAGAATTATATTTGTAGAAATTGATTCCAGAGATTCTAAACTATACATTTCAATATATTTTATGCCTATAAATTCAATATAATGAGTGTAGTAAATATTTTTGTTGAATGTATCGTATGATTAAATTAAAGAGAGAAAAAACAACTCATTATGTTGCTAAAATGTATCTATTTAATTTTCAACCCCTTAGTTTAATAATTAGTTTATCGAGTGAATCAATGTTACATGTAATCCATACTGCCCAGTAGTTAGTCTTGACATTGTTGTGATTGTTGTAAATAGGGAGATAGTTGTGATGTTTTTGACAAGGGAACAATAAAATACTGAAATAAGATGCATTTAAATAGCATTGTTTATGTTTTCCATTATATTTTAATAATAAGAAAAGACTGAATTGATTGTTATAGCTGTTTATTTTTTCACTAAATGCTCTAAAAAGACATAGTTTTATTTATATCATGCTTTTAGTGATTATCAGCTTTAATTTTTGCTTGTACTGTACTTAGCTGTTCAGTAGCACATTGCAATCAAAACTGAATAAATAAATTTTATTGCCATAAGAATGTTTTTTATGATCCTATAGAGTTGTTTAAGTTAGTTAGATGATTGTAACAAAACAGGTGTAATGACACTTTTAAAAGTTTTTTATGGGTAGTTTTAAGCTTCTGCCTTGAAGTGTTTTAAAGAGAAATTGGGTTTCTCTTACAGACTTATATTTACAAGCTTATGCCACCAATACTTCATACAAAATGCATACCCGTACTTCAAAAATATATTTTTATACTTATTTTTCCATATAACATAATTACTACTGAATCGTTTCATGTAATTTCAAATAATTTGAAAGGTTGGATGTTTGAAACATGTAGAGACTAAAGAATAAAGTTAAATCAGGATTGGAGGACTAGTGATTAATTTGAAACTAAAGAGTGCGATTCAAAGGTCAGTAAATGCTATTTACACTTATTAATTATAATATTTTCACTTTGAAGAAAAACAACAGCATAAATTAGGTAGATACGGCTGGGTAGGAGAGTTCATATGCAGAGGCAAAAAGAATTGAATAGAGGAATAATACCACTCACCGAAATCATCCACCTGTTACATGCAAAGCATGTCATGGCTGAGATGTTCTCCCAAAAGACTTCCACAGGATCGACACACTGTCTATAGGCATATGTGCAGGTGAAATTGTAGATAAAATATAAACAAAATTGACACCAAGAGTCATGGCTTCGGAAGAGAGGAGAGGACAAGATTAGACGGAAATCCACATCTGTCCAAGGTAAAAAACGAACTCTACAAAATCTAAAGCGGTACAAGAGAGTTCTCGACAATATACCCTACCCTGAAGTTTTAAATTACTCAGGTATATCTCGATTATGAGGGCAGTGAGGACGGCACATATAAACGAGATGTACTCTACTCAGATTCACATTTTGGAATGACTACTGGCCTGGGAAGCGAAAAGGGACTGACAATCAGGTGATGTCATGTGACGATGTCAAGAATGTGCTAGAGGGGTATTTTAAATTGTCTTGGCCAATGGGAAGCAATCACCTGATTCATCATTGTCTATGTAGTGCAGTGTAGCCAGCACATTGAATATTAGGTAGAAAATACAAATATAAACCAAATTAATGTAAATAACGAAATTATATTTTATACTAATGAAAAATGATCAAACCAAGGTGATTCTTCAGCATATTTTTTACTGCAGAGAGCCCAGCTCTTCCTGAGTTCAGAAGTGCTGGAAAGAAGAATGGAGATCAATCTCATGGGTTGAGAGTAGTGAGATAACCCACCGAACCGTAGTGAATTGTGTTTTTCCGAAGGTAGTTGTCTGGGACCAACTCTGTACAACTTGCTCACAGCTGATTTTCCAGTTTGTTTACAGAGTTGCTTGCTCAATTATATGCAGATAACTCCCAACTGCATATCTCCTATGAGTCTTGTCAAATGGAAACAGCCATTGATCAGCTGAATTCAGACCTAGAGGGAGTTGTCAAATGGTCAGTTATCAATGAACTGACTCTCAATGTTAGTAAGTGCACGGTTCCACACACACACACCACAACCCCTAGTAGAGGTCTTTAACAAGGGTGGTGTGAGGGTTTAGCACTCTGTGGAAAGGTCAAAACTCTTGGACTAATGTTGGACAGCACTCCTCACTTTCACATACACTATCGAGCGTGCCTCAGGCAGGCTCAAGAGTCTTACTGGTTTAAGAATCTACTGTCAGAGACAGTAAAACTGCAGCTCATATACAGTCAGTCAATGGTCCTATCAATGTTTTACGCTATCCTGACTATGACAATATCATCTTAAGAAGTGACACTGAGCGTATACAAAAACTCTTAAACAGTATTATACAACGATTTGCTCGCATACCTGGTTACCGAGAGGTCAAATGTGCTATCTATGGAAATCATATGCAGGATTCTTACAAACTGTATGATTGACGAGATTCTACCCCTCAAGGAATCTAAGTGAGAGATTAACATACCGGGAGGAAGTCTGACAACGTAGCACCCGTCATGATCGGGAATTTCACTGTTCCAGAATGACAAGGCAAATCGGCTCTTTGGCCCGACGGTGTGAAATGTCCTCCCTGCATGTCTGCTCAAATTTAAAAAAGATTAAGAAGTTTTATCTCTGTAGTTTTTTAATTAGAAATTAAGATTGTACGTATGTGTTGATATATTTATCGTTATTTATTTATTTAATCTCTCATATAGTATAGTTTAGTTAACTACATTTAGAGTGTTGTTATAGTTAATTTAAAAGTAGAATTTGTATTAAACGTGACATGAGTTACTCTGAAAATCAGTGTATCTGAGAAACTCGTGAATGAATATACGAATGTTTTTATTTTATAAGAGACTTGAGAGGCTGACTGCACGGGGTCAGTGTCCATTACCACGTAACCTAGATGGGTGCCGATAACAAGTAGCATATTGAGGACGAGAGAGTAGTGCTCGTGAGTGAGCAGCTGAGGATAGATTGGCAACTCCTATGAGGATGTCAATTGGACCAGGCATATTAAATGTAGGGTCAGCCAGGATGTAGGGCTTCCCCTGCCGGAAGACTTCTAGAGAGAGTTAAGTGGGTTGTAAATCAACAGTATTTTGTTAATATGGATTGGGTAGTTATAGAAGCAAATGTGAAACTTGAGAGGGATTCCACTTAAACTTGCAATAACCCTTTGTATTGACAGAATCATATTGCATATAAAGCGTGTCTAACAGCTCAAGGGTTGTGGAGAGCACAATAGATCCGAATGTTTCCGTTTGAGGCAGTGATCTTAAAGAGCGCAGTGCTCAGGATCACAGTGGTATAGAAATGCCATTTTTAGAGTGAGAAATATAGTCTTTGAGAGATGCACACTATGGGGTTGGGCTGTGCAGTAATAGGCCTAGATGCATAACAGGGAGACATCTTATCTCGAAGGTTATCAGGTGTGAAGTGAAGTAGAGTGTGATTGATGTATTTTCTGACATGTGACACGAGAGACCTTAGAGTTGCATCGAGAGAAAACGTGTGTACCCAGGCATGAAACACAATGGTTGTTGGCCTTCACTATACTGTGACATTCACGAGAGGTATGTTTCCTGAACAGGTGTACACACAGTAGCCTGGTTACTTACAGATAAAGCAGGAGGGACTACCAAGGACTTACATCTCGCAAGAACTCTGTGAGGCGGAAGTGTAGAGCATGGTCACCATATTTAGATAAACATGAACTTTTCGAGGAGAGAGTGATTTAGTTCCATAATAGGAACCTTTGTTGTCATGAGTCATTTAGTAAAACTTACCATCCGCAACATAGAGCATTCAATGTCCAGGAGGTGTATGCTTTCCTGAATAGAGAACTCGCATTAGGCGTGGTCCGAGAGTGTTCGAGTTTTTTAATGTACCTGAGACCAAGCTTCCGCAAAAATGTGGAGAGAGGAGAGGGTTATTGCAATAATGCCACATTGCCGGGCTTTGAGAGCTCCAGTATGTTCATAGAATGAGTTAAAAATGTAAACATTGGCTTGACAGCTCCATTTGATACACTAAGGAGGTCTAGTACGTGATTCATGTAAGGTAGTGAGACATCTGGAGTTATAACGCGGTAACATTCGCACAATAAGTTATACGCTAACAAGTAGTTAGGGGAATTGACATTTAGAGGTTTCACTAAGTTGAAAGGCTAGCCTGATAAAACGCACAAAAGATACTGAAACTTAGTTATAGTGGGTAAACTAAAGTTCCTGTGCATAGTGGAAAGAAACTAAGTTTATGAACTAGACCCATTGTAAAGGAAGTCTGCCAACGTGTTTCAGATTTAATTTGGGCAGTTTAACATTAGAACTGAATGTTACAGGCTTCTAATGCTAACCTTGATAGTGTACAAGAGTGTGTATAGAGACACAGCTTTAGGCTCTTTTTCTTCTTCTTCCTGTTGAGTTTTGTCTAAAAACCCAAATTGCACTGCGACCCGAGATCTTTTGTGCTCCCCTAACTATTAGACCCCATCAAGCTGTAAGCATAACAGAACTTTGCTAGCTTGCGAGAGTTCACCTCATACATCAGGGCTTAGGAGAAACCTTTTTTATCCGTCTGAGTGAACGTTTTGAGATAGCTGGATGCACAGTCCAGCCAGAGATAGTCTGCTGACTACTTATCCTCATTGCAGAACAGAATCTACAGATCACTCAGTCTTAGTCTCCAGAGTTGTTTTCGGAGAGATCCATGACCTATTAACGTTCCCATCAGCTGCCTTAGTTGTTTTTTTTTTTTTTTTTTTTTTTTTTAAGGTTAAAGTCATTGCGTTACCTTCCCGTAGCGGGTCTATAAATAGCTTTGACATTCTCAATCCTTGGGAGGGCACTTGAAAGCTTTAACTTTCCTTTCCCATTTCTTATAAACCCCTTGCTATAGCTAAAGGGTATACCAAAACGAGGTTACGGACCTGTCAATGTGTTTCCTGTTCCCTTTCTCGCCAGTTCGTCTACCTCCTCATTTCCTCTGATGCTGAGGAAACGGCCTAGTACCAGTCCTACCTGTTGTGCCAGCTCTACCTCTACCAGCTATGTTCTGCCAGTTCCTTCATCACTTGGTAACAATTACACACTAACTTTGAATCAAAATCTTGGTCTGTTAACGCCTCAAGAGCTGCTTGGCTGTATAAAAGAATGATAATTTTTGCTTTATTATATTCCTTGGTTATCATTGGTTGTGTACATATTTCTATGGTTCCAACTTCTGCTTGAAACACAGTGGCTATTGAACCTATTACATCAGTAATATCTTACGCCAGTCCCGAACCAGTCATCATTAGCGAGTCATATGTATATAATACAATCGGCCCCTGTCCTGGGGGATCTCTAACTTTCTCCAGCCACTCCGTTTTATGTGCTATAGTAACCTTGTATGGTTTTTCAAAATCAAAGTTTTTGGTTTTTATGTCCAAACTGTGTAGAACATATATCCCTTTATTTGTTTTAGAATGGACATGTGTTCTATTCCATTGGTTTTCACTATTTCCTTTTTTCTCGTCAGTTTATTCATCACTTAAACTAGCTCTTTTCTCTGTTTCTGTCCTTAAAGGTAAAAGGCCAAACATGACCTTTTCAAAACCAAATCAGGACACGAGGTCATGACTCATGACTCCACAGATTCTGTACAGACTGTAATTTCCTTGTTGCGGTCTATTGCTGTACTTTAGGCCACCACACTAGAGATGCAAATGACACAATACGTTTGACAACTACCTGACATAGCCAGAAAATAAGTTCTGGATTGATGCTCCAAGTCTTTGAGAAAAACTTCTTACAGGCCCTTAGTACCCCACTGGCTTTTGATACTACCATGTAGACGTTGATTCAAAGGAACTTTCTGGTTCAGCATTACTTCCAGACATTTAACGTTTTTGAATATTTTATTATAATTCCATTCACTACTGGCTCTTCCAGTTGAAGCTTCAGTCTTTTGGAAAATAAAACCACTACAGTTTTATCAAGGTTTACACTGAGTCCTTTCTTACACCAATTTTATATAACAGTTATTTCTTTTACCACCTTCCTTTTTAATTATATTTCATCCCAAAATCTTATGCTAAGCAACAGGTCATCCGCAAAAGCTTTAAATATTAGACCCTCCCTCTCAACTTCAATTAGAAGATCATTCAACATCATAGCCCACAGTAGAGGCGAGAGTATACCCCTCTGCAAACATACCCTCCACGCCACCACCGTAATAGACTCTTCATATAAAGTTATGATTATATATATGTTTTATTATCTTTTCTACATATGATATATTAATATATGTTTTTGTTACACTAATCAACCAAGTGATTATGGCTTGTGGAAGACTTCTCCTTCTTGCCGTTCTCTCTATGGCAGATCATTTTGTATTATCACATGCTCCTTATATGTTCATAAGGGCACACATAATTATTTCTTTATTTTCTAAGGGATTTTCCACACTTCCAACTAAACTATGTAGTGGTTTTTTTGTGTATATTCCAACTGTAAATGCATGCAATGGCGAGTTACTGAATACCTCATCCCTTACATACCTGTCCAGAACTTCGTCCATTTTTGACCATAAAGGAGGTGAGACTTATTACTCTATACGTTTTGGAAAGAGAGTTGTCTCTGTTTACCTGCTTCTTAATGACCACAACTAAGGCTCTTCTTTATGGTTGTGTAGAAAATTCCTGCCTGCCCACGGGGCTTTGAATAATTTAAAGTGCTTAATAACACATTCCACTCTTTTAAAAAAAAAAAAAAAAACCGCTTGTTTTCTGGTCCATTCTTCTCCCCTGTACGATCTCGGATCTCTAACAGCAGGTTCATTGTTTCAATTTTATTTACTGTTAGACTTCCGTCCTCTTTATCAATGATTCTATCGAGCTCCTGTATACCCTCTGTATGACTTTTTGTACTCTTGAGGCGTCTGGAAGGCATTCCAAGTCTTGACAGAACTTCCTACATGATTTTTGAGTTGAAACGATCGCCTGATAAAACGGACAGAGATACTAAAACTTAAATCTCGAACCTCCCTCTTTGATTTTATTCATTTCACACATTGAGTTTTTTTAGATCGTATCGAAACAGTAATTCGAGTAATTTCACAATTCTTACGTTGGTGTAGGTATTTCCCAGAGAGTATGGTGTGCTTACCATCACATTCCAACGCCAAAGCCACTCCTTTTCTTTTGCTGAAGCGCGTAGGTAACAAGACTTAGTCTTTAGTTAGGTAACTTCCTCTAACATTGCTTCGGTATAGCTTAAAACGCGTGGTATTATACAAATTTTAATATGGAAATAAGTCTGCTGCAATAGTGTGTTTTAACTGTATTTATGAAACATCTGGATACAAAATTTTGATCTACATCCTTTGAGGTGACTATACCAAATAGTATAAAAGAAAAAGACTATACTGATATTAAGAGACTGGCGGAGCTTTGATTTTGTATTAGCCAAAGCAGCATTTTACTAAGCATGGGATGCATCTTACGTTTCGAGGAAAGAAAGTCCTCGCGCGTCTGCTGTTGACTTGCCTTCGATCCGATGGAGGGTATAAATCGACTCAAGCGCCACGTTCGCTGCCGCCTGAACTGGACATGCTGAGCCCAAGACCAGCTGATCTGCCGACTCCTACATCGGAAACTTCCAACCTCCAAACATGATCACGACAACGACAAACCAATTCTCTGATGACGGAAGTTCCTCATGCTTTTTTAGGGGTCCCATTTCAAGGCGACGAGCAAAGTTGACAAACTCAAACCAAATTGGCAAACAAATGCAAAATTTCAAAATCAATTCGTATTAAGACTGCTACACCAAAACGCCCAATTCGCAACGAATAAATTGGAAGAAATCCAGCTCATGTGTGAAGATCTAAAGACAGATCTACTTCTTGTAATCGAAAACGGTTTTAACAATAAAAACATTGAGCTATGCAAAATTACAAAATTTTAAATTGTCCAAGCCATATTGCCGTCATTATTCTAAAGGTGGAGGTGTTGCAATTCTAAGTTCAACTTCAGTAACCTACACGATAAGATAAACGGACGAAAAACATTTTGAAACAGCCGGGATTAAACTTCAAACCCAAAATTCCAAATTGGTCGTCATCGGCATATATAAGTCTCTCAGTGGAAACGAAGACATTTTTTTTCAAAATTAGAATCCTTGTTGATAAACCCGACTCACTATAACCTTGACTACGTCCTGATGGGCGATTTCAATATTAACGCTTTAGACAACAACCACCAATTTATCAAACTTCTAGCCGCCTTACTAAGGGCTTGAATTATTCATCAAAACCCCCACAAGAATAACAGCAACGTCACAATCGGCTATCGATAATATTATTTCTAACCTTCCCAATGTCGCAGTGTCTATGGTTAATACAGCAATTTCAGACCACTATAGTCAAGAAGCTATAATCAGTGGGAAGAAACTCAAACGCGAGCCCAAAATTGTTAAAATAGTAAGAGACACAAGGCCACAAAACATCGCCATCCTCAATGCTTCACTTGCAAAAGAAAAGTAGGACTTTTTAAATTCTTATCAATCTGTGGAGCAGCAGTTCAAAATTTTCGACAATTGTCTTAATTTTCATTTTAATTTCTGCTGCCCTAAAAGACTGTCAGAGTTTGCCATAAAAACATGAAAAATAAATAGATTACCAAAGTACACTAATTTCGAGAGAACGACTTAAATTTTTCTCCGAAATAAACAAAAACACGAAAGATAATAACTTTAAAGTTTTTTTTCCGGAACTATAGAAAGATTTACAGAAATGTTATTCAAGATGCAAAATCATATGATACATTTAATTCGATAAAGTCTTCCAAAAATATTCCAAAAACCATTTTGGGCATTATTAACAATAAAGTAAAAGTCCAAATTAAAATTGGGGATCGAATTGTGGATGATGAGATTGAGGTGGCATATGCATTTAACAAGTTTTTGGCAACTGTAGCCTGTGAGCAGGGCCCTCGTCCATCATCACGTCTAGTAAAACTCATTCAAAGACAAAGTCCAGTAACTTCAATGGTCCTGACACCTGGCGTTGAGGAAGAGGTGGATAGAATCATCCAGCAGCTTCCATCGAAAAGGTCCAATGATACTAATTTAATGTCAATATGGCTCATCAAGCAATGCTCCAAGCATATTGTGAGACCTTTGTATTAGTTAATCTGTCTTCGCACAGGAGTTTTCCCCTCGCTCCTTAAAATCTCAAAAGTAATCCAGATTTTTAAAAAGACGACCCCATACTCATCAATAGTTATCGGCCTGTCTCGATTTTGCCTGTAATAAGAAAAATATTCGAAAAGCTTTTTTTATTACAAATGCTTCAGTTTCTTAACAAATACAATCAGCTCTAAAACGAACAATTTGAATTCAGAAAGGGTAAATCAACGATAGACGCAGTTGTGAGTCTTTTTGAGATGATGTAGAGGGCTGGAAAGTCGAAATCACACATTAAGTGTGTTTCTCGATTTATCTAAAGCATTCGATTGTTTTGACAATCTTACGCTGCTTGACAAATTGGAGTCCCATGGCATCCGAAGCGTGCCTCTCTTGTGGTTTAGTTCATTTTTACGTTCCAGATCTCAAGTTGTCTAAATTTCAAACCATGTTTCTAATTAAATGACAATTATTTATGGAGTCCCTCAAGGATCAATTCTCAACCCTATTCTCTTCCTGCTGTACGTCAATGATATAGAATCATCACTACCACAAAGAAGAATCGTGCAGTATGCGGATGATATGACTCTTTGTTTTAATGAAACGACAAAATCAGTTTTAGAACAAAAAACCTTTGTTATAGTAAAATGAGTTGTGTCCAACATTTTCACAGCCTCAATCTAAAAACACATTCTTCAAAATCCAATGTTCTAAATTTTTCTTTGCGCTCGACAGACTGCATATTATGGTTCGGCCATCGTGTTGGATTAAGTCATATTAGAAGAGGTCTGTTCCTCGAAATTCCTTGGAATTTACCTTGATCAAGGTTTTGACGTGGAGTGTCAAATTCATATCGATTACGTTTGCTCCAAATTAGCCTCAAGCATTTATGTGTTGAGCTAAATACTGCCCTATTCAGGTTATGATGACGGCTTATTATGGCTTGATCTATCCACATCTCACTTATGGACTAGTGCTGTGGGATGCATGTGCAAGTAACCAATTTTTAAGAGCGTTCAAGCTTCAAAAACGAGCGATTTGTATCATTGTAAAATTAAAATTAAGAGAGTCGTGCAGGCAAGTTTTCAAAAGATTTGACACTGCCTAGTCTCTACATTATAGAAACAACGTCATATTGTATGCTTAAATGCACCTTGACCACCGGACTGGATGTTCACTCGTATGAGACAAGAGGCAGAGAAAACTACCGAACCAGGAGACACCGGACGGTAGTTGTTGAACGTTTGCCCTCACAGGCAGGAGTTCATCTCATGAACAGCTTGCCAAATGAAATAAAACATTCGCCTACGCATAAAGCATTTAAAACTCGTTTGAAACGCTGTTTAGTGTCGAACGCGTTTTATAACGCGAACGAGTATAATTGGGAGACCACAAAACCAGAAGACTTACTCTCGAATTGAGGTGGGGAAAAAATTGGTGATGAATGGAGTAGAGTGAGTGTCAAAATGTATGTATAAATGAGAGTTCGATTGTAGCATGTGTGTCAAAATTATTAGATACTTGACGTTTGATATACAAATGTACTTTTTTTGTCTTCGCAATAAATACCGTACTTGACTATTAACTATTGGCTACAGTCTATGAGAAGATATTACAACAATGCTAAAATCTGTTGATAGTTGAAATGTTGTGTTTGTACGCTATTTAGAGGCAAACAGAAGAAGCAGCTATACAAACATATTTAAAAATGAATTAATCTCATATTGTATTGAGTAATCTCTGACGGTGACAGAAATATCGTATGGTGTAGAGATATTCCAATAATTACAAACAATAATCCAGCTAGTAATATGTCAAAATGAACAGTATATATTCGTTTTAAATCGCTCTAGCGCTAAATACAATGATCCGAATTGCGAGAAACAAAAATTAATAGGTTAGACATGCGTATTTGTACCTAATTACAAATAATTATCACATAATCTAACTAAAACACTTTGTGGGTTTTGAGAGTTGGTAGAAAGGTTAAATATTTGTATCGTATATGATTGTCAAAATCACCGAAGTTCTCTTAATCTGCCACACAGCATGTCACAACAGTTGGTTCACTTATCATGAAAGGATTGTCACAAGGTCGATACACTTGAAAATAGTTTGTGAAACGAACAATAATCACATGACAGTAAACTTAAGAGTAATTTGACAGCGTAGAGGAGAGAATCGTGGAAAAAGAAAACTCACAACACTAAAAGAGGTTCTAGAGGACGAATCCATGCACTTTATGAGAGAACAACTTAACTTAACCATTATAACACGGGGTGCGAAACCAGCGGCGCCACACAGAGAGAATCAGAACCAAGTGGGACAAGAGATTAGAGGAGAAGAGATAACTGGTCTTGCTACTGCTATAAAACGTGCGAGTTTAGTAGTGCTACTATGACCCTTGAACACGCCATGATGGGGCAGTACTAAGTGAGGATACGACCAGTCAGGACAAGAGCCCTCAGCTACGTGACTAAAGTTCTCAAACATAAGTATAGGTAGACGGTTTTAATTTCAAAATTTCTCGGAAGTTTGGCTTCGAGAGAATGGAATCTGGATCGACCTTGTTTTCTGCCTTAAAGGGAAGGCGGACGAAATATGACGCTGTCGCAGACGACTCCTGGAATCTGCTGTCATGTTCGTCAGAAGAAATCGAAACTAAGTCGGTGACGAAGAAGCTCAAAACGAACTTTTTACATCGTTTCGACATCAGAGAAGCTGCGCAAAGAGTATGGTGAACTGGGGCTAAAAATACTCACGTTGAATCAATACCAACCACCGTACCTACTTTATGTGTATAAATATATTCTTTGTTTTTGACGTGACAACGTCTTAAATTAGGTTACGGTTCGGAGTCACTCATGAAAAAGTGTAACGCCCGGTAACGTTACGATGCTCGTCCAGTGAGTCCGCCGCACGGGATCCGCACGGGATAAAGCAGATAACTGTGGGTCCGCCGCACGGGATAAAGCAGATAACTATGTTTATTCGTGAAAATGTGGAGTGCTTAGATTCGTCATTTACAACAACTACAACAATAAAGGTAAATAATTGTACACTGATATTTCATTATCGTAAACTATGATTGATTGATTAATTGTTAGATTGACACAAAAGTTGAGAAACTGAGTTTATAGGTTATGTCATACTATTGACAAATGTTGATAGTGTTAAGTAAATTATTAGTTTAAATCACTCTGCAATCAATCGTAATTCAGTCGATTGAGAAGAAACAGCGCGTATTGCTAGTCAAACATTTAAAATAACAAATTATAACCTCTAACCTGTCATAACAGTGCGACCAAACAAACGAACTAAACCGACCAATCACCACGCGCGGAGTTAGAATTTAACTGTGTTTAGCAAGAATTTCAAATTCCAATTTTAGTAAATGTTTTATTCAACTTTACCATTTACAATAACAAATTTTAATTAATTTCAAATTATGTACAATGTTTTAGTAAACAAAATATATTTCTATAGTTAAAATTTGTGCAATTCTTATTTTCATTCAATTCCTTGTTCCTATTGTGCAATTTAATAATATTCATATCAATAAATATTCTACCGAGAAAAAGACGTTGTCACGTAAAATCTTCGCCCGTAAAACCGACTTTACAGGCAACCATAATTTTTTTTCTGAAGCAGATTCCTGAGTCCAGAAAACGTCGTTGATTTGAGGTGTAACAGTGGAGGTTGAGAATAATGATTTGATCTGAGGGGCACCTAGTGTAGAGATTTAGATTTAAGAGGCCGGCTGCACTGAGTGCAGACAGGGGGCGGGACCCATGACTACGTCACCTAGATTAGAGCCGAAAACTTATGGAATATTTAGGTCGAGATAGTAGTGCTCAGTTCTAATTTGGACAGTTTCACATTAGAACTGAATTTCATAGGCAGGACATGCTGATCTTGGGTGTGAATAGAAGGAGACTGAGCTGTAGGCTCTACAGCACTTCGATTACACTGTAGGTCTGGACAGGTATGGGTCATTGGTCTCTACCAGTTCTAAGAGTACAGAGTTGCACTTGTGTGGGGGGGGGGGCAACACTTCAGTCTTTGACACAAGTTTCTCACTCTCGAGACAACATGTCTCTTTTAAAATTCTCGGATTTTGTTCAGTAAGAGTTATAAATCGTAGGAAGGTAATTTCATTCTTCATCCCATAATTTTATTATTTTTGTCTCACTGTATTGCTTCTTTTTAAAGATGAATGTCAGTGCATGTATATCTGTTATGAGCTTGAAGAGGTGTTCTAATAGAAACACTCTTTACTTAAGGCTCGGTTCCATTATGGTAGCCTCTCTCTTCACAGCGGAGTGAATCTTCTTACTTTTAGACAGAGTTCGAGGAAAGAAGGCTACAGGCAGGTTGCCGAGCGTAGCGGTGGGAAGATAGTCTTAGGCATTCATTCCAACAATGAGATGATAGTCGTGAGTTATTGTTGTGATCATAGCGTTGAGTATGTCATGTTTTATTGTTTGACAGTTGTTTAGTGTATCAAAAGACAGCGGTGTATCAAAAGTATTGCAGGACGTAAACCATGCATTTTATCGGAGAACCTATGTAACTTAACTCTTAGTGGGATGGAAAATCCATAACTAGTCACAAATTTAATACTAGAGTAACACCGAAATTCTCGGTGAAGTATTTCAGGAATAAGGAAATTGCCTCAGAACCAGAGAACACTAACTTCGCTGAAGCATTTAGTCATCGGATATTGTTATCACCGAGGAAGGAAAGGAATAAGTTGGCACACTTACCAAGAGAGTGAACCCTTCTATCTTCATATAGGCGCTCCAGACTCTGCCGAATCAGTATCAGAGGAAGTGTTCGTAGCCAATCAGAACGACTGCTTATAACTTATAATTCTTTTAAGACTGACAACTTAATTTTAGGGTAGTGAAAACTTCACAACTTTAAATCTACAATAACAAAACCTTCAAGCCTGGAAGTTATAAAAGTGTGTGCCATTGAGACTTGACCGATTTAAGGATGGATTTTCAACTTATGTTGTTATGCGAATTACAATTTAACAAACGTAACTTTTGAAACTGTCTGTGTCTATAATACTGGTAACTGGGGTGTTATTTAAGTATTGGTTTATTTTTCAGCTTTGCATGGGGAAACAGGAGGTCTACATTTTACTGCAGATCCTATTATAGTGAACGTAATTGAGCTTTTAGGATTACGTTGAGATTTAAAAACTTTTGAATAATGTATAATTTCTTCATACTGATTAAAAGTGGCATCTCTTTCAGGGAATCTGTTTTAGGTTGAGATGTATATCCCCAACAGTAACATTTTAATTCGGAAGAGGATGGATGAGCCTTTTGGTGAGTAGCTGAAAAGACATTTTAATCTTCTGAGACATAGTGCTGGTCTAGGATGGTATGAAGTCGATCAGGAGGAGTGGTGGCATGAACTAAGGTAGGAGAGGACCGGTGTTCTACACTTTTTGAAAGAGTCATGTATCCAAAATAAAAAGTGTACTGATCACTTGCTTTTGATCAGGCTCCAATGAGAGGGCTTGTTTTACTGCATCGCTAAATGTTTCTAAGAATCTTTGCCTTATGCCGATTATAATGGCAGAACACGAAGACCCATATGTTGAACAGAAATTACGTTTACATAATTACAGCCTTTGCTCAGTGTTTGCAAGGAGTTCAAGTATTGTGTAATAGAAATAAAAATTTGCAATACACATGTTAAATTGTATTAAATAGAATAGTAATAACATTTTTATAGTTTGAGCGTTTTGTGTATTTTACTCCTTTGTTTTAGGATCAACTGACCTCAATACGTAAATGTAGGCTCTGTAGTATATATTATGGGTATACATGACATTGTTATGGGGATGTTAATAATTAGTTATTGTAATGGAATTGTTCTTATGCATGATCAATTTATTGTTTGTAACTTTATATAACCTGTGTGGCAAATTATACTGCTAAGTGGTAAACTTTGAAAAAAAGCTTTATTTGGATTTAAAATGTTATCTTTTCTGTTTCGTTGTCCTTGACAGCTTGACGTTTCACTGTTTTAGTCAATTCAGATTCTATGAGATCAGTCAGTTTCAGTTAGAAGAATAAGTTTGTGTTACTGGTTTTGGCGCTGATGATGTGCAGTTGCATATTAGTGAATTATTGTAGTATTTATAAAAGAATTTGACTGTGATTTCCAGGTAATCTAAGCAATAAATGAGCAAATTATGGTATTAACATTTCCAACATTTGTACTATCCCATAAACGTGTATTTTTGTATGTGTGTAAAATACTGTTTTAGGATTGGCGTGGTATGTGGTTGACATTTACGGATAAACTTATAAACATACTTTTCATATTATTCCATATAACCACATTGTATTGGCCTGATTCTTTTATAATAAACCCCCTTAATTAATTATATATATATATATATATATATATATATATATATATATATATATATATATGGTTCAATATACAAACAAATTTACCAGAAATAATAAGCATAGTCCTAGATTTTCATTTAGAAACTCACTAACTGGTATATTTCCCTTGATTTTCAGCTAGTGTTTAATACATTTGTTAAGTTTACCTCCTGAGTTCTGGAGTAGGAGGTAACTTACTATCAGTTTAGATCGTATCTGTTGGCCTCATCCATCTGGTCAATCCAAAGTATTAAACTTTTATATGATGCTGAGATCACACTGAGGTATCTTTGAGGCCCTGGTAAATAATTAAATTATATTTTGGACTGCAATATGATAAGTGGCCACCACAACAATCGAATCATCAATATTTCTGGATCATACATACTACTGGACAATAACAATATACATTTCAAAGAACAATATGCTTTTGCTTGTTTTCAATCTTAGACATTAACGTATAAATATTAATATAATTCACAAATTAAAATATATATCATTCATATAGCCTAATTACAAAAAAACAATAGCGTAACATTTAATCACCTGATATATTTACAAGGATAAACATGACTAGGCTACTTGTGAAACAAAGAAGACACGTACGTCATTGTTTTTGCCACCAATAGTCAGTAACGAAACACATGATCTTAATTTTAATTATGTATTTCAAACATGATCCTACTTTGAATTAATTTTGAACGAACTGAATTATGTTTTATGCTTTTAAAACCATATTATGGAGAAGTTATACTTTAATATATAAAATAAATGTATTTGTTTCTGATTGCATAAAATAACTAAATTATATTTAAACGACGTTAAGCAACATAGTACTTACGATTACTGTAGCCAATCTAAAATGTCATTTTCAGGTACTGATACATGATTTTTCATTATATTCATAAATACCATTTAATTTTAAATGTAAAAAAAAGTCTTTTCAAGATCGTTTTAGATACGTCGTGTTTGTTCGTACTTTTATTTTTACCTTTAATTCTAGTTTTCATCTCGTCAATACAAACTGGACAATTCGGATTTAAAAGAGCAAGGTTATTATCTTGTAACCATTTAAACATTGCTCAGTGTTTATAAAATTATTTTGAGCCAATATCTGCATATTCATTGTCATTGTGCCTGTCGTTGTCACTAGCCTTCTACATAGACGAAATAACAACAGCTGGTAATAACGTCACTAGCAGCAGCTGGTAATGATGTCACTAGTCTAAATAAAGAAAGCTGGCAATTATTGCTTATGAATATCAATAGGTTAAATGTCGTATTCGATATTCAAGATCGATACATAGCCTAAACCAATTGTGTTGGTGGCCGCTTATTATACTGTAGCCATAATTTTAAAAACACAAATTTAACAATAACATTACAAAACAACAAAACCAACTTGAACCTAGACTTCAAAGAAACCTTACAATATTACAACTTTCCCAGCTTGATATAAACGAGTAACCGCTTTTGTGAAATGGAGGAAAGAATTCTTCCTATTAGTTACCAGGAGCCAAATTCAGATGTTGAAGCCTCTTAAACAGTCACTTGTGACAAATATCTCACATACTTTCCTCATATTCATCGCTATTTTCAAATATAGTTACTTCTTTCTGTTCATTGTTTACATTCAAATTGCTATAACTAATAAGTTGAAATCATATGCTAAGTTAAATCAATTGTAATATCGAATTATTCCTTCGGATAAAAACAATCGAACCATTCGATAATGGCAGTTGAGTAATGAGTGTAGGCCGCTTATTAAAGTCTAGCCGCTAGTTCAGCTGCGGTAAATGTAAAGTTAATGGCTGGGGTGGCAAAAGTAGAATCTTTTAAGATAGGACCTATCACTAAAAGATCAAAATCTAGATGGTGTGATCAAGAATGCTTAGATGGCCATTACTACTAGCTAGCAAACACAACTTGTCAAAACAACTAAATATTTTAAATTCACCTAACCCTAACTTCCTGCTATTTTACAAGAAATGTAGTTCCACTTTTATTGTTCTAGAATTCAATATTTGTCATTTTCATCTCCTAAAATCTTATATTGTTTTGTTAGAAGGACAATTGCAGTAGGATTATAATGCAAACTAATTAAATATTGGGCTCTAATATTATAAACAGCAACCATGACAATGGAATCATCCATATGTATGATTAGTTAAAGTACTGTACTGTAAAAAAAACTCTAAATGTAAAATCAAATTACGTTATGAGTATTTCTAATTATGATTCAGCTGTGTTTTGTATCTAAAGCTGTAATAGGTTAATGATGAATTAAAAACTATCTGTGTGTATTTATATTGAATCTAACAAACAAGCAGTAGGCTATACAACTTAATTATTTCTTGTACTATTTCGAAGGATAAAATTCTCTGAAAGCTTGTGACACAAATAACGCATGTTCATCGCCATTACTTGTAGCCAATACTCAAATACCATACAAATTACCTTCTTGCCAACATCGCTTCCTTTTAGGAGGCAGAAAACAAGAACTGATCGTTATAATGACAAGTAATTTTCACAGTAAGTAATAAGATTTGTGCATACTAATAATATAGTTTTTTTTAAGTCCCCATAGTAGCCTACTTATTTTACTTTGAATGAATTTAAAGTAATATTGAGTAAATGTGAAGTTAATGGCTGGAGTGGCAAAAGGCGAGTTTTGCATTATTAACTTATTTCTCTCATCTTCCTGAACAAAGCTATATAAAGTTTCAAACTGTGGAAATGACAAATAATGACGTTATAGGACATTAAAAGTGGGGCTACCTTTCTCATGTGGATGAATATTTCTTTGTTCTACATCTGTGCTGTTTTGTTTTAACCAAGAGTCAAATGTAGATAGGTTACTGCTGACATCAGCATTGCACCATATTTGGATACTTAAAATAACAATATTAAAGAAATCAGGGGAATTTGACCTAACGATGATTTTGTTAGTTTGAACTTTTTAGTTTTAGAGCTGAGGCCGCAGTATAATAAACGGCCACCACCACAATCAAATCATCGATATTCATGATTAAAGATACTGAAAACAAAATGTCAAACCAAATTTCATAATAGGTATTTCAAATAACAATATAGTTCTGCTAGTTTTAAATCTTAAACATTAATATATTAGTGATAAATAAAAAAATATATTTATAAAATGTTATAGACAAAACAATGCAAAATTTACTTTTTTTGTTCTCTTAGGACAAGAAGCTTAAAAATAGAACCTATTCTTATAAGGACCTTTGTGCTGCTTCAGGAGTGACAGGATGTTCTGGATGGGTAAGGTTGGGGGTAGGGGCCGCCTCCTGTTGTGATTTTTTTGCACATTGTATGTCTATCGATATAAGTGATGAGAACTTGCCAAATAAGTGGTTGGGTCTATTTGGCTATAGTTTTTCGGCCGTTACATTTTATAATTGTAATTAAAATTGTATAAAACCTGACTTAGGCTTAACCGTTCACTAACAGTTTCCACTGTCTCTTCTTGGGAGGCCTCCCTCTTGAAGAGTTAGGGATGTAAAAATTAGTGTACAAAGTGTTGTTTATGCCCAATTTTGATTGCACATTAATGTTTGTTTGTTTCTTTTTTTAATTAAAAGTTAAACTACCTATTAAAAATTACAATTTCCCCCACCTTTTTTTTAGTAGTCTATGCAGCACTCATTGTTCATGTACAAATAAAATGTATACAAATATATAATTAATACAATGGGTGTATAAATTATATCAAAACATTGCTGACAAAATAATTATCTTCTTGAAATATTTCGACCTTGTTGTGGAGAGCCATCTTCAGTCAACAGATGTAAAATGTTCAAAGATGTCAAATCTTAGCAATTTCTGTATAACATCTGTATTGGACCAAGGGTATGACACTAAGTGTGCTGCCATATCAAACTTATTGAAACAGAACTAAAGTATAAACTGCGTGAAGCTTAATTTTATTGATCTAATCTTTTGTTTAGTTATCACATCTAACTAATATAATTTTTCAGGAGAATCAGCAACTAGATTTGGCAAAGTTAAGAAAGTACGAGTAAATCATAAGAAGAGCAGTTGGATAAATTAGAATGTCTCTAAGTGCTAGTGCGGATAATTTAACTGCTGACAATCAGGTATGCTAAACAGAAAACAATGTATTCTTTTCATTAAGTAAATTTGGAATAAAGATAGAAGTATGGTGCTTTTGATAGGAGAATATTGGCCAGATACAACACTTACAATGGATAGTATTTTCTTATATAACATTTTTACAGAAAGCTGTCATTCATTTTAATAGTAGTCCTACTTAGAAGTAAATTAGCCCGTACATAAAAAATTATACTTGTTCTCAATATTACAAGAATCAAACTTAGTTTAAGCAAATTTTGAATACTTATTGAATTAACAAATAGTAACCTCTACAAAATACAAGCATCAGTCTATAGTGAAAATGTACTTTTCACTATTCATTTTTTCAATAAGGTCTTTAAGAAGGTTGTTTATTTAACATTTCCCTACAAATGGAGAAAGTTGTGGTAATAACCAAACGGTGCAGTGTTATACTAGACAAAAGTATGCTGAGTCTGGGTTTTCTGGGTACCCATTGAAAATAATTATCGTTATGTTTGCTTCACTTTATATTAATATTCAGTTATACATGATTAAAAAAAATTATATCATAAACAGATTTCTTTGCTTTTATTTTAAACTATGGCTAATTTTTCGTAGTATTGTATTTAATTTCCCAAATTTTCTTACCATATCTATAGATACCCTTAAACTGAAGAGTTTATACATGTGCATCAAAATTTATAATGGATTCAATTTCTCTTAAGGGTAATATTATTTTGTGATAAGTAAGTTAATCTTCTTGTGTTTTAAATTAAATATATGAGAACAAGTCCTTAAGATATTTACAAGACATTGCTGTACAGTAGGATACATACTTTAAAAGTAGATCATTACTTTGAGCTGGGGAATTGTACGTAGTTGAAGGATCCATGAGTGGTTTTTCCATAAATTGCAGTGTTATCTCCTTACCCAACAGGCATGTTTATTAGAATGCTAAAGTAATCATTTTGCTCTATGTTTTGTAAACCTTGTCAATTCTCTGATGTTCAAACATTGCTCTTCTCCAATTGTGTTGACTATTTAAAAAAAACGATTTGTTTTGGTAGGTGGAAAACGAGTTGTTGTCATTGTCAATACAGCAATATTTAAATGGTTTCATTTATTAAAATCTCTTTGTATGTATGTAACAAACAATCTCTGCCATATGTTTCTAATAAGATTTAGTAACAGAAATTTCAAATTGATATGCTTTCTGAAGGTTTAGCACTTCTATCTCAATCTGGTTCTAGGATTTCTTATCTTATATTATGTTTCACATGATTACGGCATTGCCAAATTCACACTCAAATAAAAAACACAGTGAAGGTCAACACATAACACAAAAAAGAATTAATTAGTTAACCGTTGTGTACGTACTGGTTGGTTTGTTTGTTCGTGTTGTATCAGTTATGTCTTACTTAAGTTGAGCGCTTTATTTGTAATCCTATTATTGAAGTCTTGTCATAAATGGGATGGTTCCTAGCACCGATTCTTTCATTAAAAAATATTGTTCTCTCTTGTATAATGGCCTTTATATAGTTCTATGTCTTCTAATGTATTTAATTTTTGTGCTTTGTAGCAATGATACGTATTTCCATATTATCTGCTGTGTTTGTATAATAATGGATGTAATTATTAAGTTGCTCAGTAAATTTAGACTGTCTGCAAGTTTTTTAAGGGCTGAAATTTGCTTTTTAAAGTGGGTTAAAATGATGTTCCTGTTTGACATATGTATGAGGCGTGTTTAGAAAGTAAGTACCGTTTCATTCTACTGCCGCCTTAGTGCATCAGTGTTCCGCACATGCGCACTAGTCGTCCATGTTCACTGGCTATCCTCTCACGCCATTGTAGTTGTTCTATGTTGTGTTTTGTTTTCTCTGAACGTTTAAAATGTTTAAGGGCAGTCTGACCGAAGAAATTTTTTTTTTGTGTGATTTTTAGTTTATAACTTTATTTTTCTTTGGAATCTCCTCTTTCTAACGATATATAATACATATGGTACAGAAAATTCTAAATAAGTGAAAAAAAAAAAATATTTAAAATAACCTTGCACACCAAAAAGTCGATCCAGCCCCGCTACTATAGTCAGACTCATAAAAGCAACCCGTGAAAATGATACCTATGACCACATCAAGCACTTCCATTTGTCTGAGGTGATACTTCAAGAGATCAAACCTATATTCAGGGACCTTGCCAAGCCAGAACTGTTGCAAAAATGTCTCAGAGGTAAATCCCAAAACCCCAATGAATCTTTGAACAATGTTATCTGGAGTAAAATACCTAAAAAAACATTTGTAAATCTTGAAACCCTGAAATTTGGTGTATTTGAAGCTGTTTTGACATTCAACAGTGGACACTTAGCTAAAGTAAAATTAATGGAACACTTAGGCCTACAAATTGGAAGGAATTTACTTCAAACTGCAAGACGTCTCGATTTCGACCGTGTTTCCAAAGCTGAAAAAGCTGTTTCCGATATGGAAAAAAAAAATTAGACAGTCAAGAAATGTTGCCAAAAGGAGTACTTGTATGAGGCAGAAGATGATCCAGACAATCCTAGTTACTGTGCTGGACATTATTAAAAGTAAGAAAATTTATTTATTACATATATTTTTTTGTTTTTTGCTGTTTACCGAAACTTAAATTTTTTTAAACTGTAACTGTATAAAACCTACACCGATTGAGATATCTTAATGAAATTTTTAACACACATTCCTTGGCTAAAATACTAGTGCGCTAGGAGAGGGTTTTGGGATATAATTATCCTAATTTGATTTAAAAATATTTATATATTAAAATTTTAAATTTTTAAACACAAACATTTTAAAAATTCATAATTTATTTATTAAAAGAAAAAAACTAAAAACCTCTCCTAGGGCGCTAGAAAAATACAGATCTTCAAAATAAAACCAAAAGCAGTAAGCTATCTTAAATAGTTTTCAAGTTATGCAACATATAGTTAACATTGCGTTCTTATAGGAGTCGGACTCCCCTTAAGGTAATTGGTGGTCCCGCTGATTGTGTATCCAGTTACGTTCTGTAATAAGATTTTTGAACGCAAGGAATGTGAAACCGGCTGAAATGTATCGTTGACTTCGAGGTGTTTGCGGGGAAGACGTGATGAGTGAAGGAATGGTGAGAGAAAGTGGGTTAGAATGTTCAATGGCGGTCAAACAAATGTGCATGATGAGAATCGGAGTGGCTGGCCTTCTCTCATCACTGATCTGATGATCTGATGAGGGCAGTTGAAGAAAAAATCCAAGATTTTTTCAGTCATGTCACCGGAATCTAAACAGCAGTCAATGGTGTGGCGACACACCCAATCCCCAAAGAAACAAAAATTCACGATGACAATGTCTGCCCAAAAGTCATGTGCGCTGTCTTTTGGGATCGGAAAGGTGTTTTGCTGATTGATTTTCTCCCAAGAGGTGAAACCATTAATGTGGCAAGGTATTGTGTAACCCGAAGAAAACTAAGGCAGGCAATTCAAAACAAATGGAGAAGAGTGCTCAGTAATGGAATTGTGTTGCTTCATGACAATACTCAGCCCGATACCGGTACCGTTGGTGGCACTCAAACATTGGTTCAACAATTTCGTTGGGAGCAGTTCGATCACCCGCCCTACAGCCTGGACTTGGCACCATGCACATGAAGTGCGAGCTAGGCAGCCAACACTTTGAAACCAACGATTAAGTGAAAACTGCTGTGGTGTTGTGGCTACATTTGTTAGCTGAAACCTTGTACGAAGAGTGTATAGACAAATTGATGACCCGCTACAACAAGTGTTTGAACATCGGTGTAAACAATGTCAAAATATAGTTTAAGGTTTGGGTTTCATGTAGAAATCTGAACACGCCTCGTAAAAATGGTCATAGTCAGTGCAAGTCAATCCATAAACACTTACACTGAAATAAATATCTGGGTAATTAATTGCCGGTTTAATTTTATTTTGCAATTCATTACTGGTCCTATATGCCTCTCATTCCCTGTGTTTTTTAAACATATTGGTTAAAATATATTCAAAATTGTCTCTATTGGTGTGAATTTTGAGGATTCCCGTAGAAGTGGTTTATTGGATTTAGTGAGTTTGTTGTTTATGTCTTGATAAAGTTTACAGATTTCTTCTTGATTATAACCATTGTTCTGTGCTATGTATTTAGGAAAGCAACTCATACTGACATGGTATTACACAAATTTCCAACCATCCAAGATAACAAAAAATGGCTTCTTTTAGGTCATGTTTCACAGATTAGAAATAGAAAAGGTTCCCATGAATAAAAACTACCCAAAGAGTTACAGACCATACTGTATATAATTTGCCAATCAGCGCTAATAGATGAATGAATTTGAAAGAAAACACTCAAATAGAAGAAGGAAGTGAATAGAACCCTTCAGACCTTTCTCTTAACCATTGTATGTATTTGCGAGCTGTACTAATAACAGTCAGTTATTTTCTGGCAACTCCTCATGTTACTCTTTTATGCGATTTCAATACTTGTGACTTTTTATGATGCACAGAACTGTGGTGATGGAGGCAACATGTGTCTTGAGCTGGCTCTAGAGGGAGAGCGACTCTGCAAGGCCGGCGACTGTCGTGCAGGTGTTGCATTCTTCCAAGCAGCGATACGTGCAGGTACTGATGACTTGCGCACTCTCAGTGCCATCTTCAGTCAGCTGGGCAATGCTTACTTCTATCTTGGTGATTACAACAAGGCGATGCAGTACCACCGTCATGACCTCACACTTGCTAGGTACTTATTTCGTAATTATAATATTTAACTTATTCATAGTGGTCAGATTATTTTCTATGTGATGTTACAAGTTTAAATACCTTTAATTGTTTTCTTCCAAAAAAGTTATAATTATTATTTTTAGTTGTAGCACTGTTTATTTTTGGGTCCTAACTTCTTAATCTGTACTCTCAAAATTCATATGGGTTAATACTCATTGTGGATAGATTTGTTTGGCCGCACATGTCCCAATGTAGCAGTTACACGTCAGCAGCAGGACATTAATGCCGTACTGTATTGAACCTTCCGATGTTTATACTAAACCTACTTGAATATTGCACTAGGTTCTCGAATAAGTTAGACATATTCGTGTATATACTTAAAAAAATATAATATATTATTTCATAAACTATTTTAATACTTTTAGATTACACTTATTAGTCCTCTAATAAATACCAATCCAATTCGGACGGCTGTAAATTTTCTATTTTTAACAGCACATAATAATATTTAACTGATATTGTAAAGAGCAAAACTAGTTGCTATTATAAAAACAGCACTACATAAAGGAGAATATATTTAGTTTCTATATACCACTGCTATCTATAGAATATTTACAAACGTGTATGAGAAAACTAAAGATAGACCGTTGTTAAAAATATTCATTAGACTAATAATGACACTCACCCAGTCTACAATATATTATTAGAACTATTAAAAGGTAAAATTAAAAGTAGATCACTTTTGTGACGGGACTTCTTCAGCAAGCCTTACCGCTAGGCTCAGGCACAGTGAGATATTTTGTTAGTGATCTGCAGTGGGTTACAAAACACTTGTGTGATTTATGTCTCAACTCACATTATTTATCATATACAGTGTCCACTGATGGAGCATGTTATCTTTTAGAACATGAAGTATGATTCACATATGAGTTGTGCCATCTTGAATGTGCTGATTTAGTTACAATTTTTGAGCCATTCCATGTGAAAACAACAAGCCCCCTAAAATAATGTTTATAATGTAACCCTCTCAAATGTGTACTACATTTTTATTGGGATAGCCCCGATAGAAACTAGTATAGAATATTTTTTAACAAATTTTTATGTCAACCATTTGTTGTGTTATCAAAATTTCACTGCACTAATAACTATCAGTAAATTACTCCCCTAATAACTATGGATGTTACTTGGTGAAGGTTTGATGTCAGGAAAGTAAATTAGACTAAATCAAGTAGGAAACAACATTTTTGATATGAGTAACCGGATGACCCAGGAAAGCCAAAGTACTGTGTAGTCCAATCTAATTTACCTAGTGAATACTAAACTGTAAGAAATAAACTTTTAAGATTTTTACAATGGCTGATAATGGAGATATTTGTTTTTTTATTATTGTTGCTTGAAATATAATCTCTAGTATAATAAATGTTTAATAAAAATGTTATAGTTGTCTTTGATGAAGTATTCAAAATGTATCTATTGATTCCATCATTGTCCCTGTAGGACAATGGGAGACAAGTTAGGAGAGGCCAAGTCCAGTGGTAATCTAGGCAATACACTCAAAGTCATGGGCAAGTTTGACGAGGCCATGATCTGCTGCAAACGCCATCTTGAAATATCCAGGGAGCTTAACGACAAGGTAAATTTATTGTTGCTAAGAGTAACAAACATAGTGCAAAATGGGTCTTAAGGCTAAATGTGCCGGTATTACTTCTGGGTTACTATGGAGCATCAAAAATAAAGCAAATTTGTAACTTCTATTGCATGTGTGTCCAAAACCCGGAAAACTATCTCATTATTAAAATTACACTATCAAATCTATAAATGAATTTATAGATTTGTCATTATAATAATTTATTTTTTACTATGATGGTTGAAACATTGTACACTAACTTTTAAATCTCAAAATTAAACTCTTTTATTTGATTAACAAATGATTTTTCACCTTCTAAAAACTGTTAGATTAACTTATTTACCAGTACTACTCCAGATATATAATGTTAATAGTTTGGCAACCAAACGATCAACAAATTTAGTCACAGAGATAGTGCAATCCATGGGATAAATTTTGTAACAGTTTTTTAAGTCTTAAGTAAGGAAAATAAGATAAACCAGGATCACCACCTGGTCGTGCTAATTGTGTAATCGTGATTAAGCTCTAAATTTCATTCATCTTGAAAAACCCTTTAATAAACCGTGAATTCAATTTACAAACTGTGAAAATTTCTACAACTTGTGATTGAATGAATCAACATGTGACGTCATCACAACTATGTTGTAAGGCTCGTTTCACATGTGAGCGGTTAGATGAAAATAGTAAATATACTTCTGAAATATTCTGTTCATTTGTAGTTTCCGTTTTAATTCATGACTTCTAAAATGTAGCCAAGGTCTGGCTGTAGGATTTTGTTTCTACACATAACTGTCACACTATTTAAGCCGAACTAGTTTTTCCTTCACACTATTTAAGTTAGTTTGCAAATAAAATTGTGTGTGTGTGTGTGTGTGTGTGTGTTCAAGTTCAAAACTCTTTATTCAAGTCAACAAAAGTACATAAATCTCACAAATCCCAATGCGCCTCACAGGGCGCGTGCGGGAAAAGTAGTTGACAGTTAACATGTTAAGCTTTGAAACATTTTGCAGTCGTCCATTTTTATCTCCCACCACCATTAACTTTTAATCCAATAGAAAATAGAGACAATTCAAAAATTACACTTTTTTTAGCTTAATCATTATATAAAAAACATTTTTTAGCAGAAAGCGACAAGAAATAACAAATAAAAACCTGTTTGCCATGGTAAGTAAAAACAATTCTGGAAGTATGCACTAGGATGATCTATAGATTTTTAACCGGAAACAATAGTATGTACTATAAATAATTAACAGTAAAAACAACAATAACATTGAAATAATAATAACAATTTCATTAACTGTATAAACTATGAAGTAGAAAAGGCCTATAACAAGAAATAACAAGAAATAAACTATAAAGTGACCTATAACAATAAATAAACTATGAAGAATTAACAATAAAATAATATAACTAAGCAATGTAACAAATAAACCTTATAATCTAAAAAACAGTATAAATTTAAACATTAAACCATAGACAATAACAACGACTTCCCATCAGTTATGTGTGTGTGCACGCGCGCGCGCGGCGTGTGTGTGTGTGTGTGTGTGTGTGTGTGTGTGTGTGTGTGTGTGTTCTACATTATATGAATATTCCTGTTCACTCTATGGAATTTGGCAAGGGATAATACACATTTTTACATTGGTCTTATAAATAACCATGAGGACTAAGAAAAACATCATAGAAAAAACAAATATGTAATCAACTGAGTCCATTCATTTGAAATTTTTTCATTGGTCTATCAATAAGTATGCTGACAGAATGCCTCTTCTGTCTGTCTGAAGACTGTAAAAATTTCTTTTCTGATCACTTTTGTGATTGTCTATCTGTAGTACCTTTTGATAGTGAAATGAGCTATAAGTTTGAAATTTTGCAACCTCAGCGGAGTCTGTTATGCGATATATGGTGTTGTTACTCCTACGTTATACTTTTAAATGGAGCAGTACAAATATAATTTTTAAAAGTAAATTATTACTAAAGAAGAAATAAACTGTATCACAGTCACTTTTATAAAATGCCAATAACAATAGGTTTGATAACATACTTTTTATAGTAATTAAAAGTAAAAAAGAATATTTTATTGTTGCATTATGCAAACTCTTTTTTGTCAATGGAAAGTCTTCCTAATAAATTAAACTGAACTAATTTTATGGCTATTTTTGAGAAAGAAGATGTTTTAAACAACAGTCCTTAGAAGTATAAATCGTATCAAAAATGTAAAACAAATTATGGTGTCATTCAAACATATCAACAGATACAGATTTTGTGTTATTATAACCTCCTTTCATATTACATAAAGTTATAACACAACGCTTTCAATTGTGTTCATTAAAGAAGTGAGGGGGCAGGCCAGGCCATTAAGAGATCATTCCACGAACATCACAATTAACTTCATCAAAAGCCCCTGCTTCTCTTCATCTGACCATTCATCTACAGTCATAATTTGAGTTTCAGTAATGACATTTTAAAGAAAAGTCAATCCCAATTAAACTGCACTCAACTGGTTTATGAAGTGCACTCAAATAAAATTGAATTTGGATCTAAAATAGAATAAAATTAATTTGAATTGAAATATGCCAAGTTTGTGTTTGTATTTTACTGTAGAAGAATTAAATATTTTTACTCTTAACCAATGACTTTAATCTTAATGTACAGTAAAATAACTCAAAGAAAATCGGGTACTACAGTTCAAGAAGTTTCAAAAACAAATCTCAGAAGCATTGTTATTTTTATATATTAAATGTTACACTCTACTAGAGGACATTTCACCTGCTTCACAGGTTAACCACAGTTCAGTCATTCTAAACACAATTAGTATTGCAAAGTTTGTGTTACATGAAAGGTGATACACAATTTGTATTTTTTACCTCTGAGATAAGGAGATTAAATAAGATACAGTGAACGCTCAGTAATCCGGCAGATATCAGACTGGGGTATTAAACCATATTCTAGTGGAACTTAGGCCACATGTTGTCTGCATCCAGGAAACTAAACTCCTTGTATTCCAGCTAAAATAAGCTGCAATTTTTATCAGTGCTGTCGATTATGAAAGGATATCTGTTCCTCAAGGAGGAAATTGATTGTCAGAGTCTTTGATAAATCTAACTTGGTTCTATTAAATAATGGCTGTCCTATATATTGTGTCCACAAACTAACCTGGTTTGCCATTGATCTATCGGTGGATCTCGCGTATTGAATAGACTGGCAGGTATTTTCAGACTTATATGGAAGTGATCATGCTCTAATCCTGATCAGCTTCCCAGAAATTACAGATGTCTTTTTATTTGGCCCAGTGTAGGGAGGCTAGTTCTTTGCTCTGACTCGTTAAGCAGCCTACAGGCTATTAGAGAGACATATATCCTAAATATGTTATTGTGAGAAATATAAAAAACGCATTAAACAAACTTGTAAGAAGAAATGTCCAGGTGGTACTCACTCATGTGGGTTATCTATGTCAACAAGATAGTTGACAGAGTTTCAAGAGATGCATTTTATTTCCGAGAGAAAGAGACGGTAGTCACCACATGTAGTCTTAAAAAGATCTTTGCACCTCTCTTACTTACATTTGTGCCCACAAAATCTGAGACTTTTACAGAGGCCAATCAAATTTGAGAGCTCCTGTTCTCTGGGTGATATATATATATATATATATATATATATATATTACATATATGTTAAAATTACTGACTTAATAAACAAAGGTTTACAATTTGATTTGTATTCAGCTTCATTGATGATTTCCAGTGTTTCTTTGTATCAACAAAAGCTCAGCTACTTTTCCTGAATTTCCCCAGAAAATAATAAAAATAGCTTTATTGCCATAGACAATTACAATATTGTATGGCATACGTCATATCGATTAAAATATATGAGGATATAAGTAAAAGTAACAAATAATAAACAAGTACCCTTAAAAATATCAAATTCAATTGTTTAATGCTTATAATTGAAAACAAAGAAAACAAAAAGTTTGCAAGGTAAAAAGCTAAAGTGCTACACATAGCGGCACCCCCATCCCAATGGAATGGATTAATCCTCATGATCCGCAAACTCACCAACAGAGTAGTAGGCTCCTTGCACCAGCAGGCACCTTAGCTTCCTCTTAAACAATGGTTTCCTATTTTGTACACGCAATTCAAAGGGCAGCTTGTTGAACAGTTTAGCTCCAACCTCAGATGGTAGAGCTTCGTAAGCCTGGAGCCTGTGCTGCGCAGATTGATCTAAATGAATCCTGCCCTCTGATATTGTACTCATGAACGTCTATTTCATAGATTTTACTATTTCAGAATTAAAATGTTTTCATTTTTACTAAGATGCTGTCCATGCTTTGTTTAGTGTTGAATTTTAAGCAAGTCTAGGTCAATATAAGAGCAACTTGCACATTTCTGGGTGATTGTTTAATGTAATCATTAGTTTTCCTGACAATATAATTTAATACTGGTTTATCAAATCTTATGGGGACGGTGACAGTTGTTAAATTAGTGTTCTCTGTTATTTTTTTTCCAAAGATTTGAAATCAAATCCTATAGATGAGTTGTCATTAACATCATTTACACCCGCAATAAATATAGCATGATCATCTTCATTCAGGACTTCAGTAAGCTCAAGTAAGTGTTTTGCAATGTAATTAAATGGTGCACCGACCTCAACATCATACTCTGTGCCAAATTTATTTTGAAGGATAGAACCCAATGATTTGCCATGACTGTCCGCATTCATTATTATCTTCTTCTTTAGTCCACCAATTTTCGTTGCACAGAAATGCTTTTTTGTTGTACAGAAATACTGCTAAAAAGTGGTACGTTATTCACAATTGGTGTCTTCATTATTTGTCTTCTATTTTGATCACTTCTCTTTAATTTTTTTTTTTAATAGGTCATAACACACTGATAATAAGAATGTTTACAAGTGGTTAGGATCATTTGTAATGCATCAGAATTAGAAAGGACAATTTGCTACTCCAATAACAGTTTAATCTTTGATGTGGTTTTTCCTAACCTTCCTGTTATATTTTGTTACGTACAGTATTAGAATATTATTAAACATTGCAGTTGAGTGAAGGCAGGGCTCTGTACAACCTGGGCAACGTATACCATGCCAAGGGAAAACACATCGGCAGAGTTGGACAACAGGATCCTGGGGAGTTCCCCGAGGATGTCAGAGCTTGTCTGCAGCAAGCTGTCCAATACTATGAGTAAGTACTTCTCATTGTTACATTTAGTACATGTTGTTGACAAGTCGGTTGCACAATTTGCTGTGTAATTAACCATTTTAGTTTCGTGGATTAGACATTCCTTATTAATTTATCCCTCATCACTATCAAAATAAACAAATTCTGTGATTTCAATTAATGCATTTTGCATTTTGATTTTTGCAAAAATAACCTTGTTATTCCCAACTATTCAGAACTCTTTAGAAGTTTTACTGATAAGGAAACTAAATTGTTCAGTTTATAGTGCATTTATTACTATAAATTAAGGGAAGTAGAAAAAAAACTAACTACTTATACAATTGATCATGTGTAAAAAACATGGTATTTGCAGAACTTAATGAAGCACCGTGTTTGCGGGTCTATTAGCTTTTTATTAACTTGCTGGAATTAGTGCAACACAAATTTAATGTCACTACATTAATTTGAATTATTACCATGATAATGGCATTCAGCACCTGGCTTGTCTTTGGCTCTAGTCCTACAGTATATCCAGAATCCTTGTATGTGTGTTCTCTTCTTAACCTTTAGGTGAAGGGCAAGGGCGCTCTTAGCGCTGTATGACTGCTTCAGGGGCAACCCAAGGAAGCCAAGTTACTTGACTGAGCATGTGAGTAAAACCATCAATAATTTGGAAAATTCACAAATGCTCATATCATGTTCGGATTCTATGCCGAAACAATTCTGATATGATCATAGTTTCCTGGTGATCATATGAGAGCCCCAACTTGGGCAGCAGGGTGACCTCCTTTTGAGAAGGGGGCATAGATTGATCAAGGAGGATTCAAGTGATGTGTCTAGGTGTTAAAGGATGTAACTTCTGGTCCTCTAAGACCCTTTTTTCTTCCCAACCATTTCAAGGGGATTTCAGGGAATGAGTTGGTGGACAGTTCAGGGAGAGCTGGAACCATGTAACTCATACGTCTAGAGCCCTTTTGTGGTTGGAAGGAAATATCCATCCAACATTGATACTAAATCGAATGGATTGTCATAAATACTGTCACAAAATGTGTGGCTGCAGAGACCTTTATACTGGAAAAGTCTTCCAGATCTGAGACAAGTGAAAGCTGTCATAAATCTTTTATTGATAGACATTTAAGCTATTCTTGGACTCTTAAGACCAAACTTCAAGATTATTCTCTAATCTGTTTCATGAACATTATCGACATAACTATTACCTTTTTAAGATGGGTATCTCTGAGTCAGACATATGTCTCTTCTGCAAGGAGTTCAAGGAGACTGCTATAATTATACATTATTTGTGATTGCAAAGCGATTGCCTCTGACTTGGTGGAAACACCTTTACAGGGCTTTTCTCAAGCCTGATGTGGAACTTTTATCTCTTAGGGACTTCTTCAGGTTATCAAGAGCACTAAGATGGCCTGGGTTGTCTAGATATTAGAGTTGAGTTGGAATAGACCGAGGGAGTTCCGGTGACAATGGTATTTTCTTTTGCAGCCAACTCTATTGAATTGTAGATCATGTCATCTTCACAGCAAATTCAAAATCGATTTCACAATCAAAATACCCACGACTCCAATAGCCCTATTTTGTATTGATGCAACTAAAAAAAACCCGTTATCACGGTGAAGAATAATACAACCAATATGTCTCCATATAGTGGAACAACAATAGTATTTTAGAACATTGCCACTATAGAACAAGATTTGTCAAAAGAATATGGAAAAGCAGGACAAAGTGATGCATTTCACAATCACACTGAGCTGTTCAAGGTGATTCAAAATCTTGTGTGTGGAAGAGCAGTAGGCATAACTCATATGCCTATGTTGTACATATGTGTGTTGATTTTTTGAAGAATTCCAGCGTCTTGGCCCAGAGTACGGCTGAGTGATTTTGTAGTAACCCTTTTGGAAACTAATAATACATTTGCAATGTCTATTTACACTTTATACACATATACATGGGCTCACTCCAATTAAAAGTTCCTCTGAGTGTGGTAAGCCCGGAAGCACGGCATCATGCACAACCTGACTCCCCCGCAAGCGATACACTGGTAGCGGGATTCCTTGCGAACTTGTCGTTTCGCGCACACAGCACATCTTTTCATGGCATTTTGCCTTTTCTCAGTTGATGGTACCAAATCAGGAAAGTGGCATTCAATCAACCGAAGAGGGTCAGCTTCATTTTATGGCCTGCTCTTTTTCACTTTCCGCTGATCATCTAGGTGATGGTACACAATTTGTTCGACAAGTTTTTCTCTAAACTGAAGGGAAGTCATTTTTCCACCAAGCTTTTGATGAAGAACGTGTGCATTGAATATGCACATATTCAATAGATGGCGGAATTCCTTCCTATTCCAGACTTTCTGCCTTTTCCTTTCAAGTGGATAGGCAGAAAGCATCTGGTCAACACGATCTACTCCACCCATAACTTTAATAGAACATTGCGCTCACTCTAGCGGCAATTCTAGGAACTACGGCGAGCTAGCACGACAAACAACAAGAAAACATGAATCACTTATAACCGCGTGTACACACGACAAAAACTCTTAAGGGGTTAAGACAATACGTGCACTTGTATCTGTAGCCTGTATGACTAACATGTGTATGTAGATAAAAATCGAATCGTGAAGGAAACAGGATTTTTCCGGAAATTTGCCATCGTTCAGTGAAACAATAAATCAGTAACACTACATTTACGTTTACTCGTATTTCGATTTTAGAATGATCTGGAACAAAAAATAACAAATGTTGTTGTCATTGCTGTTGACAAATTCCCAATTCAAAGAAGAAAAATGTTTTGCTTTATTTTGTATTCTTTGAATAAACATAATTTTGAGTAAATAATAAATATAAAAAGCTTTATTAGTGAACAAATCGTACATAAAATATTAAAATAATATTTTCAGGTGGCCAAAACTGGTAGCCACTTTTATTTTGGTTATGATCATATTAAGGCAATTCACTATAACACCTATTCTTGCTGTATCACACTATGATTAGACCCGATTTAAGTGTAGTTGATTTAGAAAATAAGATAATGTGGACCCAACTCTCAATAGTCACTCCTCATTAAGTCAAACAGTTCAGTCAATTGTATTTTATATAACAAGGTAAGATTACGCCACACATATGCCAGCTTCTTTTAAATTATATGTCCTGTAAAAATATTCACTGTATATAATTCCTTAATTTTTATATATAAAAACTTAAGTGGGTTCAATATGTTTTTTTCAACTGCTCAGTATTAATCTACTGATTATATTTATTACAGAGAGAATTTATCCCTGATGAGAGAGCTTAATGACACAGCAGCTCAAGGCCGTGCCTGTGGTAACCTGGGTAATACTTACTATCTCCTTGGAAACTTTCAGCAAGCCATCAAATATCATCAAGAGGTGATTGTGATTATTTTACATTATTAGTTTAGTGATCAACAAAATAGAGCCTTTGACAACATTTACCTCAGCACAGCCATCTAATATATTCTACATTTAATTTATTAATTGTGCTCTTGATTCTGTAAAATAGCAATACATTAAAAGTAAGTAGGGCATTTTTATTAATTAATACTTTCTCTGTTAGGTCATTTTCTTACTGCTGTGTTTAACACTTTGAGTGCTGGCCCTAAATGACATGTAACTCTGTAGAATGCTGGGCGATTTTGGTGGTTTTCAAAAATTTATTTAAAAAAAAAGTATTTAAGGTATGAGAAAAATACTTACATACCTTAATTCAGCTTACTTTCGTCTTTCTTTTAACGTGAGATTTTTTGTGGTTTTTTTTAAAAAACTACACATAAAAAATGTTTTTTAAAAACATATATTTTTGGAAAAAAAAATTATTTTTTGAGACAGTTTTTTTATCTAACTTACTAAACTAAGTATACATACAATTATTTACAATGACCCATTTACAAATATAAACTGTCTTTTGAATAATACAAATCATATTTTTGTGTTTTGTAGTTTTTTGACAAAAAACTATGCCGTCATATTGATGCGTCGGCATCACTTTCGCTGTCAGCACTGTTTTCAGTATCTGTAACATAATAATATACTATGTAAAATATGAATATATTTTTATTTTATTCATAAGAATAAAATATTAGTTGTATAAAGTTAATTTATTATAATACAAATTATAGTTTGATTCACGAAAACAATAACATAACCAAACTTTTAGACTGATGTTTATATGATAAATAGACTTACTTATTCTTACCTGAAGTATGTGTCTAATCTTCTTCCATTAAATCAGGATCAATGTCAGAATCGTCAAAAATACTATCTACTCCAATAAAATTATCTTTATCTAATACATCACTGATCGCAACGTCGTTCAAGCTGCGATAAGCCATGATTGCGACATCGACTGCCGGCTGCAACGAACGTCACGTTAGCGGCACGTAAACAACGCGACCGAAGTTGCTTTGTCATTAAGCTCATACAATACATCTGACGCTTTCTAGCGGTGAATTGTGTTACTAAAAACCCAAATAACATTGTAGAGTAGGCAAAACCCGTTTAAATACGGACAATGTAATATAATACCAATTGAAATGACAACCACGTAAAACTACGGGATTAGCATTCTTCGGAAGTTTCGCCGTTCCGTAAAATTACGGGATTAGCACTCTAAGTGTTAAGACCAAAGATATGTTATCGGACTGCCAGCCAAGTTTCAAACTTTTTGGAGAGCTGTACATTAAAATTCATATAATTGTTCTTTATGATTGTAGAGTATGTTCACATCACATACACATTATTAAATATCCAAGTTTACATGAGACGTCATAATACTAACAGACAAATGGGAGATATACGAGGTATGGCAATTAAATAACGGGACTGACACTGCAGTGGAACGAGTGCGCATGCGCCAATCAACAATAACCAACAGCTGTGTAGTTTGAGACTTCCTCTTCAGAATGCAGTTAGTCTCGTTTCTGTAAACAACATCGTTGTGTCATAACCTTCATTTATGTAAGTGTTGTTATTTTGTTTTGCCGGAAAAATGGTTAGCGTAATAATAGAGCAACGAATTGTTATTAAATTTCACGTTAAACTTGGAAAAACCGCTACTGAAACCTATAATTTACTAAAAGAAGTGTATGTCAGTGAATGTTTATCGTGGACTCGTGTTTTTGAATGGTTCAAGCATTTTCAAGATGGTCGACAAGACGTGGAAGATGATTTGCGGCCAGGTCGTTCTTCAACATCAAAAATGGAAGACAATGTCGAAAAAGTTGCTAATTTGATTCGGTCTGACCGATGATTAAGCATTCGTGCAGTTGCTGAATCTGTAGGCATTGATAAAGAATGTGTACGGCAAATTTTACATGACAATTTGAACATGCGAAAAGTGTGTGCAAAAATGGTACCAAAAATTCTTACGATTGATCAACAAGCAGCTCTTAAAAATGTTTGTACTGACACTTGAATGCCATTGAAAATGACCCAAATTTATTGGAAAGAATAATAACATGTGATGAATCGTGGTTTTTTTACTTATGATCCGGAAACAAAGGCCAATCCATGCATTGGAAGACCTCAACTTCACCGAGAGCCAAAAAAAGCAAGAATGAGCAAGTCAAAATTGAAAGTAATGATGATTGTTTTTTTCGACATTCGTGGGATTGTGTACCTTCACTGGGTTCCTGAAGGTCAAACAATTAATCAACATTACTATCTTGAGGTACTTAATAAACTACGTGAAAGAGTAAGAAATCATGGATTTTGCACCAAGACAATGCGCCAGCTCATTCCGCGTTATCTGTCAAGCGGTTCCTGACCAAGTACAGCATCCCAGTGTTAGAACATCCACCTTACTCGCCAGACCTAGCACCATGCGACTTTTATCTTTTCCCTAAGGTGAAATCTGCATTGAAAGGTACGAGATTTGAATCCGTAGAAGCTGTTCAAGAAAAAGCGGCAAGACTCCTGAAAGAGTTGACAGAAGATGACTTTCAGCATTGTTTCCAACAATGGAAAATTCGCATGGAGCGTTGCAGGTATAGAGAAGGGGTGTATATTGAAGGTGATAATAAGTAATTATGTTTAAAATGAAAATAAATTCTTTGACAATATCATTCCCGTTATTTAATAGCCATAACTCGTATAATACACCTTGTGACACTCACTATGGGTGCTGCTGTTTCCGATCGAAGACCTTTGGTCATTGTTGCAATATACACTAAACTTTTTAGCATGCCTAATGAGCCTAATAATGACAGATATGATAAATTTTCCTTTTAGAATCCATGTTGGCATTTGTTAATTAAAGTTAGCCTCTTCAGGTGTGTCGAATGTAAGAACAATCTTTTCAAAAATCTTTGAAAAGGTTGAAATCAAGGATTTATGACAATAATTGTGTACATAATTTGTTTACCCTTTTTAATGTTGAGTATACTTTTGATAACTTTTAACACTGATGGGAACTAGCCTAGGCTGAATTATTATTTTATTATATAGGGTGAGGCAGACCACCTGTCTGCGATGTATAGCAGCTGAACTGAACGTACCTTCTTCGTATTCATGAAAACCCCCATATTTTGGAGCAAAATAATTGAGGAAAATAATTTTTAACGTTAAAAATGCCCCAAAATGGCACTTGAATAGGGAACATTTTTTCTATTCACTAATTATTTTGAAAAATGTTTAATTAAATTTATTTCGCTTCCTATATACAGGATGATCCAAAATGTCAAAAGTTGAATGGTTTCACAGATTTGTTACTGTTACCTTGTTAAAGATTTTAACAAATCCAAATTTTTATCCGAGGTTACCAAAGAAGTACTCTCTTTAAAACTGTTACATTTTTTCACTTTTCAGCACAGTTCCAATTTTGGATATTTCATATTTGTAAGCCGTCCTGGGTATGACGTTAAACTGCCTCTTCCCACCTAACCATACCCTAATTCCTACCAAATCCCCCTCCAGGGTCTTATTAGTACCTGTCCTCTGACCGTTCCAGTACATGGCTCGCTGGGAGTGCTTAAGCCGGCACTAGATGCCCTATCTGGTGTCGGTGAGAGCTGATGTGAGCTTGTCTCTGCCAAGGTGTAAGTCATGTACTGGTTCAGAAGCCAGCCACTTTGGTCCTTGGTTAGGAAGTGTTCATTAGGCAGGGGTGTCGGAGCCCCTGTTGCCACGTGCGAGTCCAAGTTGTGCGCGTATTCCCGACTTGGTAATCGATGGAAACTGGGCCTCGGGGAACTGAGGTAGGGTTGTCCCCCAAGCTACGGTTTGTGGGACACCTGAGGGCATGCCCGCTCCCGGTGAATCGGCCCGCACTACTAAACACGATGCGCTGGTGACCCTATATATGGATATTCAAACCACCCCACCGTTAGGGCAAGAATTCAGAGGAAGAGATCTTAATGATCCAGAGAAAAAACGACAGTTGTCAGATTCTGAAAATGAATCGTATATAAAACAAAGGAAAGTGGAAGAAAAAGTAAACGCAGAAAATATGAACGTTCCAACTCCACTATACCTAATCATGAGTCATAAAGATGAGGGCAAAACTCTAACAAAGGTTAGTCCTTTCCTTATAAACAAAGCTTTTGTTTCCTCAGGCGGTCAGCCTAAATCTGTAAGCAAACTGAGAAATGGAACTATCCTGGTGGAGGCTGCGAATTACATCCAAGCCAGGAAGTTCCTTCAGATGACAAGCTTTTTTGATCAGGTGGAAGTCGTTGTTCAACCGCACTCCTCATTGAATACCTCTAAGGGGATCGTCTTCTGCCGAGACCTGATGGAGTGTAGAAATCAAGGACGAGCTGCAGTGTGAAATGGTAACTGATGTGGTCAGGATGCTTCAGACGGAGAATGGGAAAAAGGTTCCTACTCCTGGTCTAATTCTGACCTTTGCTTTTCCCCAACCCCCAAAAACTATTAAGGCTGGGTACATGTCCCTGACTGTACGGCCATACTTCAAAAATCCGCAGCGGTGTTTCCGTTGTCAGAGATTCGGGCACTCTACTAAGACGTGCTCGGGCCCTGAGACTTGTTCCCGTTGCGGCGATAAAGGCCACCAAGAGGAAGGTTGCAAGAACGACGTCAGATGCATGAACTGTAAGGGCAAACACACGGCCACTTCGAAGGAGTGTAGAGTTTACTTAGAGGAAAAGGAAGTATTGAAGATCGTTACTCTCCTTTAAACTCTCTTTTAACGAAGCCCGCAAAGAGTACAGGAGAAGAATCGCTCCAACCCCTAAAGAGGGAGTCTCGTACTCCGAAGCTGCTTCAGCCCCAGTCCAATCCGCACAGTGCCCGTCATGTACCGCCTTGGAGGGTATGGTACTCAATTTAGCAGAACAGGTTGCCGCTTTGGTTAAGCAGCTTGCAGCCGGTACCGGACAACATCCGTTGGCATCCACCAGTAATCCTTCGCAAGCAGTCCACACGCCCCATACAAAGTCCAACACACAGATTCAAGCTCGCCCAATAGTTACTCCTACTTTCAGAGATAAGGTGCAACAAAATACGAAACCCGCCTTATCTTTGGAAGAGAGGAAAAAACTCGCCGACAAACTAAAAAAGAACATACAAGAAAAATCAGAAAACAGATCTAAATTCTTAGTGAAAAAGACTAATCCATCCTCGTCCAGATCCTCACAATTTATCACTTGATGATGATATGGTTGAGGATCCTTTGGAGATGCAGACAGAGTTCCAAACTGTTCAAGGTAACTTCCGTCCTGTATCTAAACAAAGAAAAAAATTACGATGAACTAGCATAAAATAAAATATATAATATAATATAAAATGCTGTTACAATGGAATATTAATGGTTTGAGAAACCACTTTGAAGACTTCAAATTACTTATAAAGACAAGAAAACCTAAAGTTATTTGCCTACAAGAGACAAAATTGTCTCCTCATACCCGATTATCTATTGTTGTTAATATTTATAAATTTTATTATTTAATTTTATGTATCATTATCATGGCAGCTGCCAAATTAGCTCCTTGACAGCTTTCTTGGTGGCAGTAAAATTTGTTAAGTTTTTACAGTTTATTTAATTAATGTTATGTACCTTGTCCTTATTTATGTTCGATTTATCTTTTAGTCCTTATATAGGTTAAGACCTCTCTACAGTCTTTCCCTTGTTATATTTATTGTTATCTAGTTTTAAGTATAAATTATTTACTCACCTACTTGTCGTAATTCCTATTTTTGTTATATACAATGTAATCTTTATGTACCTAATTGACACTACCAAATACGAGTAGGTGTCAATTCTTTCTTGAGGATACCTGTGTTTTTTGCCCCTTAAAAAAAAAAAAAAATCATAGTTGTAAGACGTACAGATACACCTATCAAGAGCTCTTTTAAAAACTCAAATTTTTGTATTTAAAATTTGGCTTTATCTTTGATGGTTCAGAAATGGTGCCTGAAACACTAGCATTACTGTGGATTTGCAGGAGTTCAAATATAAATACTACTAGAGCCACTTAAAACATGTGGCAGTTGAATAGTGCTATTCGGGTTTGTACACTGGACTATTTCAACTTCTCTCAACTTAATTGTTGAATTAGTATTTGAACAATGCCAGCAGCAGCATGGTGATCATCAAGAACTGCCATGAAATAAAACAACTCGTTCACTGATATTTCTCTCCTTTTGCTTAAAAAGACACATTGAAGTTAGGTACACTTTTTTTCATAGTATTTTCACAATAAATCTATCATATCTAAACATTTAGTCCTACCATGAAGCAGACTTACCATCCCTTGCGTTTAAGAACCCAAACAGAATGTCACTCATTGGCAGGTACATAAATTGTAAACTATCACAGAAACTCATAAGACAAATCAATTGTTAAGGTAAATGTGAAGAAATTATGAAACAAACAAGTCCATATGCATAGAGCAACTACAGTAGTGCTTCTGTAGCTTGTTTTACTTTCCAAACATACCTCATATGATACATTTTACCTCATATACACACATACCTCATACATTTTATTTTGAATAATAGCTACACATTTGACGAGTTAAGTACCTTTTAAAAATAAAAATTAAGAAAAAATTCATCTCAATGACATCGATAACGTAATAGTAAAAAACGTTATGATTGTTTCTTCTCAAATGGTTGTATTTAATTTAGGACATAGTAAAAATCAATTACTAAAACATGTTTAAAATTTCAGAGATTAAAAATTGCCAGAGAATTTGGAGACAAAGCAGCTGAGAGGAGAGCCAACAGTAATTTGGGAAACTCACATATTTTTTTGGGCGAGTTTGAAACAGCCGCTGAACATTACAAGTGAGTATTCCCAGACTCTGGGTTTTTTCAATAGATAAAAAAGTTAAATATTAATTTTAAAATACTCAGTTGTATCCTGTCAATTTCTTCCACAATTATGTATATATAGTTCGTGTCATTAATTTTTAAACTTTTGTAACAGAAAATTTTGAAGTTGCTGGAGTTGTTAATCATTAACACTAAAAGTAGCAGCCCTACTTTAGTAAGGTCATACTTTTATATGGTTTTCCTAGGTTGCATGCTAGTTTTAGTCTTTATGATGAGATTCACTAAATCTCCTTCTTACTTTACACATTATGGGACCAAAACCTTATGATATATATATGAACCTTCATATAATAACGTAAAGAGGAATACATAGAGGCATTTATTGAGTGTTTGAAACAGGTTGATTGGAATTTTATTTCTAAAACTTCTAACATCTGTCCTTTGTTTTACAACTTTTTTCAATGTATGTTAACTTATTGTACTATTGTTGTTCTCCATTGGATAAGAAATATAAAACAAAAAAAGCAAAATGCAAAATAATTGATTGGTATACTACTGAACTAACAGCAATGAGAGAAAAAATGCTTTTGTTGCATACCATTTATAAGGATTTATATAGGAGTGGTGCTAAGCTTACTAATACTGCCTATAAAACTTACCTTGATTATAAAAACCTATAATAGAACTGAATTTGTTTCTGCCAAGAAAAAAGCATGTGAAAATTACTTTGAAGGTGTTCCAAATAAATGTAAAACAGCATGGGATTTCATCTCTCAAGAAAGCCCATCAACACACACACACAAGACATCACATTGGATCCTGATGAATTGAACTGGTTTTTTTTTCTGAATTCTGTTCCTCAAAGGACAGCATGTCAAGCAAACTGTCTTCCATTAGAATGAAATTACATCGAGTCAGATTGTCAAAGTTGTCTCTAAATTTTCTAACTCGAAAAGTATGGATTGCTATGGACTGTCTAACTATATATTTAAAAGGACTATCCAGTTAATCAGTGAACTTCTTTCTTTAATTTACAACCCATGCTCAAAATCTGGTTATTTTCCTGACCCACTGAAAATATCAAAAATAATTCCAATGTTCAAAAAAGGTGAAAACACCTGTTTCAAAATTATTGCTCAGTTTCTATCATCCCAATTTTTTCAAAAATATTTGCATCTTTAATTTAAAACCAATTAAGTTATTATTTTGATCATCATAATATTTTAACTAACAATCATTTGGTTTTAGCAAAGGAAAAATACAGCTTCTGCAGTTCTTGAAATTATAAATAAAACTTTAGATGCTTTTGAAAATAAAGGTACAGTTTTCCTTTCTTTGTGTGACCTAAGCAAATCATTTGACTGAAACCCCTTTGATATTTTACTAATGAAATTGGAATTTTATGGAGTAAAAGAGGATTCTTTGAAAATAATTTAATCTTATCTGAATAACAAAAGACAGTTTATTTCAATCAACAATAAGAATTCTGAATTAAGTTGTGTTAAGATGGGCGGCCAATGATCTTCCATCCAATGTCATGGCTGATGCAGTTGTTTGTTATGCCGATGACACAACTCTACTTTCCAAACACCAAGATATTGCAACTTTACAGGCGATTTCGAAATCAGCTCTTGAGAGTGCTGTAAATTGGTTCTCGGCAAATAACCTTCTTTGTAACCAAGAAAAAACTCAATCACTTTTACTAATTTTATAGAAAATAGATCAGTAAAACTATTAGGCATTCACATTGATTCAAAATTGAATTGGAGAACCCATATTGATTTTGTTTGCAGGAAAATTTCTAGGGTGAGCTATCTTATCTGGAAATTAAGAGATATTGTTTAAATTGATTACCTTAGAATAAAATTCGCACAATGTGTTGGGCTGGCCCTGCGGAGCATTGTCGCCCCTTGTTCATTAAACTTGAAATGTTAACTGTGGTGAACTTGTATATTTTCAGTACAGTGATGTACGTAAAAACCAGCAGAATTTGTAATCAGAGAAAATATACATAGTGTAAATTGATTCATGAATAAAAAAAGCTTTCTAAGTTTTTTAAATATAAAATTATCAGAACTGGAGTATATGATTTAAATTATTTCATCTTCAATTTGTAAATGATTTAATTTGTGTAATACATTTTTAAATTGTTTACATCTACTATACTTTGTACAAAATAACAAACATGCAGAAAAGTTTATAGATATTGAAAGATGTTTTTAAATTAAAGCCGTCTGATATTTTTGGTCTATGTGTATACAATTTTTGTTGATCATAATTTATAAAATCTAAATATACATAAATTAATATAAGTTAGATCTAGTATATTCTATATACACTTGAATAAGAAGTCTTTAATTTATCAAAACAAGCTACATACGATGTTGCAGACAGAGTGGTACGGTCATAGACCCTAACATGACAAGTTAATGAGGTTTCTTGTTACATTGATAACAGGCAGTTAGTGCTTTACACTTATCTTTCTAGCACTAGTACTGAAACACATTTATGTAGATTTTTATTGACATGACAGTTCAGTCTGATGAGTTCTCTAGACACTGCCCATTGTATTTATTTACTAAGTGAATTGATAACTTTACTAGTGTTGTATTAAAATCAATATAATTAATTGCTTTTTTAGTTCGCTAGTGTTATATATTTATTCCAGAATGACCTCTGCTATTATCATTTTTAATAATTATTATAAAGAGGTTTGACCAAGATGACAAATCTCATGAAATGTTTGCCAGAAGGACTGATGAGTAAATCTATCTCTTAAAGAAGTTATACACCTCTGACTGCATTTTTGTCTTAATACTTTATCAATTCTCAATGGCGAATTCAAGTAAGTACATTATTTCTTGTTTTGCTTCTACTTGTTTGGTGGGATGTTATGTACTTATTTTAGCCAGATTGGAAGTAACAAAACATAGAATGGGAGTAAAAACTCAGATATATGTTTTAAGCCAGCAAACTTAATAGAACCTAAACAGATACTAATATATTGAGGCATATGTTACTCATAATTACTCAAACCATACAGTTAAGGCTCTGGGCTGTAAGATGCGATAAGTTTTGTATAAACGTTTGGTATGAATAATTACAAATACAAAATAATAGATGTTGAAAAATTATAAGTTTTATTCTTATTGTACCTTAGTGAACAAATCTTTAACTTGACTATAATATTTGTGTTCTATTTTATAAGTAAAAATCGTGTCATAAATTTCAGAAGGTCATCTTACTAAATTTTGAATCTACTATTGAAGACTTTTACAAACCTAATACTTTGCTATAATTTGGTTTTCAGACTAAAAATATTCTTCAATTTATGAGGTTTGTCATAAATTATATACATGAGAACGATAGCAAACAGAATTACAAAATTTCTAGACTTAAACAAATAATGCACTTTTTGGGTAGTTGTTTTTCTCTTTGAAGTTAGAAAAGATACAGGTCTTTTCTTTTTGAGTGTATTTTAATGTATAATATGTTGATAGACGGACGCTGGTGTTAGCCCAGGAGTTGGGAGACAGAGCTGTAGAAGCACAGGCGTACTATAGTCTGGGCAACACATACACACTGCTACGTGACTACCCGACTGCCATAGATTATCATATCCGTCATCTCATCATTGCTCAACAGCTCATGGACAGAGTGGGAGAAGGTAGGTAACTCTGCATCTTCTGTTAATATTGTTCTGCTGCTGAGAGCCTCAACCATAGGAGTTAATAATTTATTAGAGATGTACGAATCCAGACAAAACATTCATATATGGAAATCCAACTTAGCATAATACTGTGATATTACACTATCAATTCAGGCTCTAGTGGTGATAATCGACCTTCTCTGTAGTTTAATTTCAAATTAATTACTTTAAAATAATAAAAGAGATGCATTTTTTAAACATATATCAAATGTAAGAATTGTTACTATTTAAAATTTTGTTGGCATTAGCTTTTGTACCAATCAATAAACATAGCATATTTTTGTGCAAGAGCTGTTGGTTTACGTTTTATTATATTTTTTTCTCCTATGAATAGAAAGACCAGTTTCCAAAAGACTATAATGCCTCTTTAGCTGATATAGATTTTATTTATTATAATAATAAAGAAGAAAGATTGTGGGATATTTTTAGTTTCCACAAAGCAATTCAACCCTTTGGCTAGTAATCCCCACAGTTACTTGAGAGTGCACCACTTGCCTCCAGGAGTAACGCAGATTGCTGTTGGAGTCCGTGATGGTGCTATTCAGTATTATACTGTCTGTGTTGTCCTTATTTGCCTGAGTACAATCTAGTGGAGAATCGTAGAAACACTTTGCTACGATCCCCACGTTGCTGTGCCATTCTGCTACGATCCAGGCCCCAGGTTGGCTGTGCGATTTTGCTACGTTCGATTTTGCTACGTTCCAGGCCCCTGTTTGTTGTCCCAATTTGCTCACAATCTGTATTCAAAGTGTGCTGCCCCTTGTTGGTTGTGCGAGACTTGCTTCCTGTTGGCTAACTCATATTGTTCCAAGTTGATATTTAAATAACGATCAAACTTCAATGTCTGTGGTATTGTTCAAGATTCAAGATCTTTATTGGTCTTTAAACACATTCAATAGTGCAATAGACTTTGTCAAGTTACTAAAAATAGATATTGGAAATGTAGTTTGTATTAATGAAAGTAGGCTACACGTTATATATCACTAGCACTGGGTCTATATTATCTCAGGTTTTTTAAGTAGGTTGAATAATGGTTCAAACTTAATATTACTCTATTGAAAGTTCTGATCAATATGATTGTTTATATCATAATAAAGTTCACAAAATGTTCACTTTTCTTATCAATCACTTTGAATCAAATAAGTTTTGAAAGTAATATTCTTTAATTTAAAGCTTATTTTCTTACTTACCACATTTCTTTGTAGATGGGATACTCAATGAAAGACAAAGCAAATGACTTTGATGTCAATTTATTTTATATTATACTGTCTAATTCTACTCACTTTGCTTTGATAATTTGAGAATCTAACACAACATCCCATCCCTGATTACAACTTCAATGCACTATTCTACAGTTTCATATTTCATCACTACTGTACCAGGAGGATATGAGTAGACGTCCTTACTGCTTCAAGTCCAGACAGAGAAGAAGGATTCTCCCTCTAAAAACCATGCATACCGGCTCAAACAATGTTCATCCCCTCTCCCGTTCAAATCAGCGTCTTCACGATTGAATATAATTTGATTCTTTTCTTATAATTGTCGAAATTTTTCACGTTCACTATAATTGATCAATTTAAGTCTTTCTATTTTCTTGTATTATTTTTCTAAAGCTTTTTTATTTAAATTTTTAGCAACATGTGCTTTCTGACGTCATCAATACGCAAGTCATTTTATCCCACAATTGGCTTTTCTGCATAATTTTATTTAGTACTTTTGTAAAACACGAATTTTGGTTATGTATAACTCATTTTAATTAATTAAATTTGTTTCTTTGTAAAGTTTAATATATTTCTCCGTTATTAATTAAATAAATCTCAATTCCGACAACATGTGATTCACTGACGTCACAGTCTGCCGATTCACTGACGTCACAGTCTGCCAATTCCCCATGAATATTCAAATGTTGTAATTTGACCTGTCACAACTTTCACCTAGTTTCCATTGTTCCTAATGAAGTGAAGGACTTATCCTTCCCCTTCTATTTTCAGTTATAAGTAATTTCATACTGATTTAATGTTGGTTGCCAAATCTCTATTTTCAGAACAAATATTTTAAAATACTTCATTATTACAATAGAGTTATTATGTATGAGACACAGTTATTTATCATGTGCAGCATGAGTTACCCATTCTTGGCTTAAATGTGCTCACTTGTCTTGTTCATACCAATTTCATCTTTCATTGTCTGCTATGTTATTGCATGAGCCTTCAAGGTACAAAAACAAGGTATATCTTTACATTTGTCATGTTTTGGAGCTGATTTCAATAATTCAATATTGGTCTAATAGAATATAAACATATTGCAGCATGTGTCACGAGTAACTTACGTCACGATATGAGAATGTTTACCAGATTTATTACGTGTTACCCATTTGTAAATAAAATTTGAACTAATTTAATTCTACATCCCTTACGTTTCAATATTGTAGCTTTCTAATTAAAGTTGGTGGCCCACTTGTTCAAAAGCCTTACTTAAATCTAAAATCAAACGAATTACTTCAACTTTTCTTAATTGCATTAGTACAATGGGTTACTAAATCATATAAATCACTAATTGTTGACCTATTTCACAAAATCCCATACTGTTGAGAACTGAAATAATTATTGTTTTCAAGTAAATGTACTAATTTATTATAAAAGATTTTCTTGTAACTTTGAAAGGGTTAATTGCAAACTGAAGGCCTACGTTCTGGAGGCCAGACCTACTTCCTATATTGTACATTAAAAACTTTGAATTTTGTTGAAAAAATGCCTTTCTTTAGAAATAAATCATATAAAAATATTAAAGAATGCATTATGCAAAATTGAAAGTATGTGAATAATATTTGCATATAATGTTATTGATATTAGGCTTTTCCCCAGTTAACATAACTTTAGGTAAGGTAACAAAAAATAATTATTAAACTTCTGTATACATGAAGGATTTCATTATTGATTTTAACTTCAATGTTATTGTTTCCAATATTATGCTTCTTATTATTTACTATATGCCAAGATCTGTTTTCATTTTTATTATTTGAGTTAATAAACAAATGATCTATTAATCTTTTCTTTGCATCATCTACCATAGTCTTTACTCTCTGTTGCCACCTTTTATAAATTAATGTAAGTCAAATACCATCCCTCTTTTTACATCATATAAATATTTTTTTGTATTACTTAAATTAATAATTTCAGGATTAATCATTTTTTTTGTACTTTACATTTTTTTAAGGTTAAGAAACATTTTCCTCTATATCCTAATTATATTCCTTCCCAAGAGCCACTTACCTGTGCAAAGATCATATCAAATGGAATAAACGGGTCATTGCACTGTTATAGTTGACAATACAGGGGAACCTCATTATGTTGGACCAGGCTCGATCTGAGATGATGAAAATTCATGTTATATGGAGATTTAGGAAAATACAAAAATAAAGTGTAAACAATTAAAATACATATGTTTTGCAAAAAACAACATATAAACACTATAACATATTACATTGTAGAAAAGCAACATCATAAAATTAAGCATTACTGTTATTTACATCCTGATAAAAAAAGTGTGTTAGTTTTTGCTTAACTGTATAAGCTTTGCATATCGTATATGCGCTGTGCAATCATGTTTTTATTTCAACATAAGTAGCTCGGCCGGTGCAATTTTTTCTTGATGCTCAAAGTAAGCCATCAATCCATCTAATACAAATGCTACTTTTATATGGCTAAACCCTCCAACTGTCTGTCATATTTCCTACATTTTTGCCTAATTTTAGTGTATTTGCAAGGGTATTTTGAAAAATCCATAAAAAGTTTTAAAATTATAATAATTATATTGTTTGATATACCATTTTGATTGGAATAACCTGTAAAATATGTATAAGCTAACTATAAAAAATTTAAAAAAAATTTCAAACTGTAAAAAAGTTAAACAACTGTTTGTTTTTTATCATTTTACTTTTTATTTTTAAGAGTATGTAACTTATATCAATTGAACTCCTCCTAAAAATTGAAATAGCCAGATTATCTTAAATTTAACTGTGATTTCAAAAAAAATAGTTTTACTATGATAATTCTGAAAAAGGAATAAATATCCTAGTATGATGTAACTGGTTGCTTAGCGACATAACAGTGTAAGAATTGAGTAAGTCACTGATGTTAGGGTCCATAAGAAGTTCTCTGATATCACTTACCAACAAGGATCACTCATTGTCATTCCAAAACAATTAAATAACAACTATATAAAAAAATATGACATAACCGCACTAAGAAACACGACACTGCTCTTTGTTTACACACACAAGGGAACTCATTGTTTACAAACAATCCAACTCAGAGAAAACAAAACGTTACTTTTTTGTATCGAAACTGTCTGGAAACAGGCATTAGGGAATTCAAAGACATACAAACAGATAGGTTATTTCACCACCTTTCCAATGATAAAACATTTATGTGTCTTTGAACAACCTCAGGATTTATAAAACTTATAAAGCCAGTACGTGTCAGTTGGGGAAATTTTCACTGGTGACACTACTGAAACAACCGCGTCGGCAAAAATATCACCGACCGACAGTTGGAGGGTTAAACGGTAGGCTCTTGATATGTTCTTTCCTCCAATCATCACTACTTTCAATGTTTGTATTTACGCTGGGGAACATAAGACACTCATCAACATCAGCTGACACAAGCCTACTTTGTTCTCTAATGCAATCTCTTCAAACAAGTGTTGTCATATCTTGTACAACCCAATAGAATATTTATCTCTCATTTAAAATTACACAGCAGTTGTTTTAACATTAGTTCATCAAACAAAATTTGTAAGCCCTTCACAAAATCTTTCTCCTAAACCTGAAGAATCGAGATAAAAGGGTCTGACAAGGTTCCACTGTACTAGTAAAGAATAGCACACTAGATTAGAAAAATCTTAATGTGATTAAATTTGGTTTGTAATTATTGGATTTATGACTTATACTTACTTGATACTTGATGTCTTCGTCTTTGACTGATAAAACCAGATAGACTGTGTCAATTTTGTTTAAAAACTGTTTGCAATTTGTTCAGAACAATTTTGTCAAGTATTTAAAACTATATACACTATTTACAAAGGTTTATGGTGGCAGGACTAGAACAGTGGGTCATCTTCAAGTTCCTTGAGTGCATAGATAGGCCTACTTGTAAGTCTGAACCATATGGCTTCCTTGAACTTAATAGTGTTCATATTTCTGATGCTTTCCGGTAGGCTGTTGTATAGTTTGACCGCTGCTATTGGAAAACTGTACTTCACTGATAACAATCTAAAACCACCCTTATAATATTTCTTATTATGTAAACTTTAAGTAGGACCAAGAATAATAACTTAAAAATTATAAGTACAATTTGTTATATAAATATGGATAGAATGATTCTTTCAATATTTGTTTTATATTACACTTCTTAGTGTCTGAATCATTTCTGATATTTTAAATATTCTATATGCTATTATGTGTACTATCTTGAGAGATGTTTTTTGTTTGTCACTAGCAGTGCGAGAAACCACCAAAGATGTTGTTGCCGCAGCCCATATCGATGGCAGGAACCATTTGTGATCAGATCCATCTGTGGAATTTTGAAATGTGACTGATATTTGTATAGTTTATATAGTATTAGTATTATTTAAATAGTTCCACACTAACATTGGTAGTGCTAAATAAAGTTTACACTGTGAATATTGTAAATGTGGTTTTTAGGTCAGTATCAGTAAAGCCACAAAATCCAATAGTTTCCAGTTTTTTAATGTTGTTTGTCAGTTTTAAATATATTTTTCTTCAAACTAGAGTGAAAACAACTTCCTGGCCAAAGATAAATAAGAAATACTTAAGTTCATGTAAATATTCTTTATTCTTTGTTATTCTAAAACTAAAGAAGTGATTGTATTCTAATTAAGGTTTACTTTATTTTCTAGGTAGGGCTTGTTGGAGTCTAGGTAATGCTCACTCAGCCATGGGGAACCACGAGAAAGCTCTTTATTTTGCTACAAAACACTTGGAAATCTCAAAAGAGGTAAATAGGTGTAGCAGTTAATGTTTTTTTAGCTTTAAAAATGTAGAATTATATAATAAATTGTGTTGTTTATTTTGTGTTTCTGTGGACATATATAACAGTTGCTAAGAAATCACTAGAGTTAACATTTTAAATAACGAGGAGGAAAGAAGCTGTTATTTTAATGTTTTGTTAAACTAATTTAATTTTTTGTACGTTGTTAGTTTTGAAACTCATAGATGATCGTACTTGTGACCTGATTAATGATGCAGACATTTTTCCTCTGAATGAACATGGAGAATGTTGGTGGTGAGTCAGAGAACAGTCTTAAAAATCCTGATGACCTTCAATGTCACAACAAACAGTCTGGAAGCTTATTTTATAGTAAAAACTGTAAAACCATAAAATTAATTAAGCAAAGAACATGAGTAAATTGTGTGTGCCTCATATCATGTGTTCTGACTCAGGGTCCAGGATTACCATGTGATCAGTAAAGGAGTTGGATTTAAATGTTTGTTCTTCTGTAGAAAGTATTGATATGGCAGGGTGTGGGTGTGTTGTAGTTGGGCGACCCACTGGGCCAGGCTACCGCACAGATGAACGTGTCAGATCTGCGAAAAGCTCTCGGCATGCCAGGTGGGGAGTTGTCACCTGACAGCGAACAGCTAGTAGCATCGTTTGCACAGCCTTCACCAGGTCCTGCATTGCGCCGTTACCGGGTGAGACGAGAAAGCATGGAACAACTGCAACTCATTAAGGTAGCTGTGTGCGCTCGCTCACTCCTGCTTAGCTTTTCCCTCACTCCCTAGTCAAAGATTAGGTTTTAGTCATCAAGCTGCTAAAGTTTAATTGGATATTTTTCAGCTACTTGTGAGCTCAAACTTTAATTCTATTGGTATAAATCTCATTTGTTGGTGATATCTTTTTTTCATGAGACAAGGTAGACAGAAGAATGTAAAATCAAATTTCTGTTATTCAATGTTTGTAGAAAGCAATGTTTCATGTTAATTATATATTTTTACAAAAACTATGGCATCTGAATGAATTTACATGGTTTAGTTAATTTGATTTGTTATTAATTGTAAATAAGTTTTACCTAACACACGAGATAGGGTCAAAAAGTTTCTGAAATCACCTATTTATAATTTACTGAAAATATTTACTGTAATTTTACCTTTTTAAATTAGTCTCCTTGCTTATTAAGAATGATTTTTCAAAACACTTCTGAACTTTTTTTAAACCCATCTAGCTGGTTTATCTTAAGTCCAATCATCTCATCTAATCATCAAATCATTGCTCCTTTAGAAAGAGGAAACAGTCTGATACCATATTAAGATATTAAAAGATGCAGGGTACGTCCAGAAGGTAATATTTTGCTTGGCGAGGTATTCGTTCATAATTAGTGTACAGTGTGGTGGAACATTATCATGGTACAAAAAACAATTGTTTGTTGTCCGTTTTACAAGGTTTTCATCCGAAAGTATTTTATAGTACTTTGACGGCATTTATATAAAGTTCTTTTTAATTTTGCCTACAGGAATAAGTTAGATGTTGAACAATAGCCTTAACATTACCTTTCCATGGATTTCATCCAAATAAAGTTCTCTTTTCTTGGTTTCATTTATTGTTTCCATACACGTAACAAGTGTTTTTTCTGAGGCCAAGAAAGGAAAAAATTTACCATGTCCCATCACCTGTCATCAAGAAGCTGTCATCTTTATCAGACATGGCTAAATATTATCTGGACATATTTATTCTTATTTATATTTTTGAAGGGATAATATTTTTGGTACCATGCACAAACAAACTTGATGTTAAAATCATCATAAGACTACTTTGGACACTCTCATGTGAAATTCCCCACACAAAAGCAGTAACATTAACATGTGCAATTTTCTTGAATGTGATTAACATTACCTTTAGTTGAAGTAGTTAGGATTCTACTCTGAAGAGATAAGCTTTAATGTTTTTGTGATATTTACAAAATTGTTTATTACACTAACATACGTTAACCTTTTTCCTTAGCATCCTCGTAAACTTTCTGCAACCTTAGGGATAGCAGATGTATTTCTCAAGTAAAATGTAGAATATAATGTTGGTATGCTGTTTCAAAGACAAAATCTAAAAATCCACTATATAATATTTTTTCCATAGCAGTAACAAAAAGAATCTCGATGACGTTTAACCAGCAGCGCTACCAAGTGTAGGAAGAATTTTCCCTGCTTATGAAATTTAGGTTACAGTTCTAGGAACTTTTTGACTCTACTTTATAAAGTTTGGTTAATTATAAGTTATTGATGATGTTTTTGTTTCTCTTTATACTTTCAATGACATAGTAAAGCTAGCACATGCTGTTTATAAAATGTTTATCTGTGCCTAGGAACTTACAAGGGATGCCACTCTGCAGGTAACTTTGATACTACACTTGGTCTCCATGTAGGTAGTCTACTCAGCTGAGATGTACAAATCCCAATCTTTACATGTATTATAAGAATGTAAATATTTCTGAAAGTAGGTAGTTTCATTACTATTTTTCCGTGTTTGATTCTACTATATACCATTGATTCTCTTTAACCATTCCATTAGAAAACATATATATATATATATATATATATATTTGATTGTTGTGATAAATATATCATGTGTTGGTACTTGATACTATATAATTTCCCGTTAAATAAAAAATATATAAAATGTTGAGATACTGGGATGCATAGTAATAAATAAAGCTTTAAAAACAGTGGAAACTTCAAAATCAATAATGTCATTGGCCCTTTTGACCGAGAATGATACATGACGTTGGTGGTAGGAATATACACATCTCAATGAGATGTTGGACTACAGCATTGAGAGTAATACATGAGAATGGGAACATTACAAATTCAGGTGCTTGGCCACTGGATTTTGAGTAGTGCTTGATATGGCATACAGTGGGAGAACGGGCACATTATAAATTGAGGTGTTTGGCCACTGGATTTTGAGTAGTGTTTGATATGGCATACAGTGGGAGAATGGGAACATTACAAATTCAGGTGCTTGGCCACTGGATTTTGCGTAGTGCTTGATATGGCATACAGTGGGAGAACGGGCACATTATAAATTGAGGTGTTTGCCCACTGGATTTTGAGTAATGCTTGATATGGTATACAGTGGGAGAACAGGCACATTACAAATTGAGGTGTTTGGCCACTGGATTTTGAGTAGTGCTTGATATGGCATACAGTGGCAGAACAGGCACATTACAAATTGAGGTGTTTGGCCACTGGATTTTGAGTAGTGCTTGATATGGCATACAGTGGGAGAACAAGCACATTACAAATTGAGGTGTTTGGCCACTGAATTTTGAGTAGTGCTTGATATGATATACAGTAGGAGAATGGACACATTACAAATTGAGGTGTTTGGCCACTGGATTTTGAGTAACGCTTGATATGGCATACAGTGGGAGAACAGGCACATTACAAATTGAGGTGTTTGGCCACTGGATTTTGAGTAGTGCTTGATATGGCATACAGTGGCAGAACAGGCACATTACAAATTGAGGTGTTTGGCCACTGGATTTTGAGTAGTGCTTGATATGGCATACAGTGGCAGAACAGGCACATTACAAATTGAGGTGTTTGGCCACTGGATTTTGAGTAGTGCTTGATATGGTATACAGTGGGAGAACAAGCACATTACAAATTGAGGTGTTTGGCCACTGAATTTTGAGTAGTGCTTGATATGATATACAGTGGGAGAATGGACACATTACAAATTGAGGTGTTTGGCCACTGGATTTTGAGTATTGCTTGATATGGCATACAGTGGGAGAATGGGCACATTACAAATTGAGGTGTTTGGCCACTGGATTTTGAGTAGTGCTTGATATGGCATACAGTGGGAGAACGGGCACATTACAAATTGAGGTGTTAAAGACCTTACATACATACCAAATTTAAAGTTAATCTTTATAAGTGCTCACGTGATTTGAGATTGAATTTGGGTATTATCTCAAAGGATGTTCTTTCCATATGTGTGGGTTAGCACTGCTGCCTACACTTATGGCTAGGGGTTTTTCTGATCTGTACTTTTCCAACCTCAGATTACATCTCAAATCGTCCAACTTTTCTGACATCAGATCACTCTTCTGAAAATATTGGCTTGTGGATAATACTTTGGAAAATAGTGGCCTTTGGAGACATATTACAAATTACAAATATGAGATCTCTGACTGTTCGATTGAATGTATTATATTATGCTATTGTACTGTTGGTACCTGCACATCACTAATACTATATAATATTGCTCTGGATTGACAGTAATACATGATATTGATCCATAGTGGGAACTGGCACATCATAAATATGAGATTTCGGACCTTTAGATTGAGTGTACCATATAATTTTGGTTTGTTATTTGAACCGAAATATCAATACTACTCTATATAGACCTCTGTTCAGAATAATACATTCATTATCAAAACAACCACACAAAATGCATTCCTGCATGCTTTTGCTAATGTAAACACAATTTTGTTTTTAATGACACAAGTTTGTAAGTAATAATATTAGTTTACTTCGTATTCTGTTGTTAACTCATATGTCTTTGCTTCATGTATATATGGCTTGTTGTTGTGTAGCATTATTTTTATGTGATGTATTTTTATCAGGATTTTGTGCCAATTTTAACATAATTTTATTGACATTTATTTCATTAATTATCATGAATACTTGAGTTTCAATAATCAAAATAAAGCAAGTATCATTAGGCTCTTTTTGTTATATTTAGTTAGAGATTTGATAGGTGGAAGATCAAGTTTACCTTTACCAAATTAAATTGTTAGACTGCTACTGTTCACATAGGTTGACATTATTTTGGATGTAGAAATTTCAAGGTCCTACCCTTTGGTTGGGTCTATTTACTACGGTTCAGTATAGTTTTAATATATAGCTTCAAGATCATTGCAGAAGTCCCATATTGCATATGAGAATTTGAAGCTATGTTACAAAAATAGAACACTACTGGTGGCGAGAGAAAAGAAGAGACCTGGCCCGTGCCGGCGCACAGCTGTGTACTAGTATGTTGCCGCGCAGTAATTTCAGGCGTTTCACCCCACAGCCAACCCTGCGAATTGTTTATCCTAGCAATCAAAACAGTGAAACAATAATGGAATTACGAAACAAGGCGCGGCAAATTTCAGATAGGCCAGAATCCAGGTCTCTTCTTTTCTCTCACCATCAGTACATTTCGAGGATTGGATAACAAAAACCTTAAGGCATAAGTTTAATCATGCAAATAAGTTAATATTCATAGAAAATGTGCCATGATGAACTCACTGAAGTCAAGGATAACAACTGAAAAAGTTGTATGTTAAAAAACCTGAGCAACAGCTTTGAGTCCAAAGTGGAAAGGCCAAACATGTTACTGTGCGACTATTATTGCATTGAACAATATGTTCTTACCAGGGGTATAAAATACCTAGGTATGTATAAATTGGGGTAGATACCCAATTTTCATAAATACATATCTGAGTATTTTAGAATTTTAATTAAAATTTCTATTCAGAATAACTTTAAAAGCCTTAAAATTTATACGCAAACTTACTTTTTAGAGTTGTTACAACACTTGTAAGTTGTTAAAATTAACATAAATTAGAATTTGGACTTAACCCTGGAACTGGCAAACGCCCGATATCGGGCGTTTTAGTCGCATCCTAGATGGCAGCGCCCGATATCGGGCGTTATAATACGTCTTTTATTTCTCAATATTACGTACACGATCAAAGAGTATCGGTATTGATACCAATCGAAAGAGGAAGGTTCAATTTATGTAAATAATACACTAATAAATAATTTTATCTTTTCGTTACACGTCCATACGTTTTGTAATCTCTAAACTGTTTGTTTACATTCTCCCGCGTACCACGCTAATTGCGCGCGCAGCGATGAGTCAACTGGTTCATTCGGCTATTGTTATTTCGTCAGCTGCATGGTGTCCTGTCTAGTTTATTGTTTGTTTGAGTTCGTTGTAATGAATGGTTATGTATATTACACAATAATAGTAAGTTTTTTGTGCGTGTTTACGTAATGGATTGTAATTTCCGTGATCGTTCAAGTGACATTCGAGAACTAGTTGTACATTGATACCAATCGAAAGAGGAAGGTTCAATTTATGTAAATAATACACTAATAAATAATTTTATCGTTTCGTTACACGTCCATACGTTTTGTAATCTCTAAACTGTTTGTTTATATTCACCCGCGTACCGCGCTAGTTGCGCGCGCGGCGATGAGTCAACTGGTTCATTCGGCTATTGTTATTTCGTCACCTGCATGGTGTTCTGTCTGGTTTATTGTTTGTTTGAGGTCGTTGTAATGATGATTGTGTATATTACACAATAATAGTAAGTTTTTTGTGCGCGTTTACATAATGGATCGTAATTTCCGCGATCGTTCAAGTGACATTTGAGAACGTGTACATGAAATAAACAACAAAGAGGATTCCGATTTAGACATTCAATCAGAACATAATTAAAAAAATATATAATAAAAAATTAAAAAGTAGAAAATTAATATAAACTAATAGTTACAAGATTGTACAAATCCAAGTGAGCTTTGAAGTTTTTACTTTTGTTGGTAAGTAGCACTTTTGAATGTCAGTGTATGATTTTTGTATCGTTTACCACATGTAAAAATAAATACCTTATAAACTATGTGTTGTTTTATTTTTACTCAGAATTAAATGCTCTTCCTTTTGTATATTTTGGATTTTGCGTATCACTAACAACAACAATTTTACAAATCAAAAACTTTGAACTAACTTTTCTTTTTTCTAAAAAACATTTTTTCCTGAAGAGGTAGAGTAAGGGTATTTTTTTTGTTTTAATTATATTATGTGAAAAATGTTCCTTGAACAATGCTGAATAAAGAAATATATAATATGACATAGGTACTTTATAGTAAACATGTAATAATAAAATAAATATAAGGCAATGTATGAAGTACTAAAACTCTCTGCCACTGAGAGAAATATGACTGCCAGTTCCAGGGTTAATAAGAATAAGAATAAGAATTCGTTTATTGTCATAGAGCTTACACGAGCATCGACACAAGTCATGTATAAAATATAAAAATTAGCATAAGTCCAGACAAGGAAAATTCAGTACCCAAAATATGAAGTTGCCAAAACAGTCACGCCACAATTTAAATTATTTTAAAATATAAATAAATAAATAACAAATTAAAACAGGTATGTAACAAATAAACAAATAACAACAACAAGTAAAAGTTTAAATACCCGAGTTAAAAGATTAGAAAATAGAATCAAATAGGTCTCACCTCAAAGTTCAGAACATTTTTAGAAATAAATATTTTGCAAACATTAATATACAATTTAGAAAAATCTGGACTTTAATGACACAGTTCTAGGTCTAGAATAGGTTTAAGAACCAGCTGTAGTGAAAGCCTTGAATTTTATTTCATAAGAACAATGTTAAACTTTACTTTTACGCTCTTGTCTCTTGTTGTATAATTATAGGAGATTTTATAATTTTAACAGGACAACCATCCGACCAAAGAAACCGGTAATAAGCTGGGAATGTCCTTATAGAACCAGGAAAATCTCAAAAACAATTTTTCTGTGTCTAAGAACTCATGAAACAAATAATTTGTCAGCTCCTAGAATCAGGATTTTATTAATCCCAAACATATGTGACATGATCCATAAAACTATGAATGAAGATCAACAACGTGTGGGATATGATGTTGTCGAATTGTTTTCATAGTCTGTGGACAGCGTATGGTTACTGTCACGTGATCAATGATGTGTTCGCAAACAGCACCTGACATTAGTTAATCCAAGGTTGCTTCCATTAGTATAGAAGAGTTTGTCTTGGTTAGTTCTACCCCTATCGTTTTAAGCCCTGCCATACATGTAAAGATATGTATAGCCAACTGATCGTCTGAGTTTGGTCTATAAATGATTGCTCCTCACACACATTCTGATTGGTTATCAGATTATGTTTTGATTTGAGGGCTGGCCAAATTCCCCACACACATTCAGTTTTCCAATACCATCAGTTCCCTGATCACATATTTGTCTAAACGAATTCCTGTACACGTGATGATCAGTCAGACAATTTGAACTGTTCAAAACAAATCATTCAATCAATTGTTACATATCAAAGGTGCCTTATATCGTGTTATTTCATAGTCAATGACAAATCTAATGAACATGTGACATGAACACAGCCATTCATGAATTTACTTATTTTATAGTTGTTTATCATGATGGCATGATTCTATTCTTGTATTACTTAAGCCAAACACAAAATATACAAGACCAGTAATTATGTTCGTATTCTAGGGTCATAAATTCCATAGCAAATAACTTTCTGGTGCAGTTATCAGTGTGATATCATGCACATGTGCAAGTGCTTCTACCAGTCCTCGAAACACTTCTCAAACTCGAATCTTTGGTATAGACTTTAACTCTTTTAGTGATGCACTTTTAATGTCATTTATCCTTTTAAAACAACAGCCCTTTAAGGTTCTCTTTATTTTTAGAAATAAAAAAATTCACACAGAGCCATATCTGGATAGTATGGTGTTTCAGTAATTCTGCATCGTCATTGACTTCATTTAGTGACTTCTGAGCAACTTCCATTCGCTTCCTGTTATCTTCAATGTATTCACAGGTCTGCCTGTCCTGATAGGGGCCAGCCTCATCAAATGTGTTATAATGAGAATTATGAATTTTAATTATTTTTCCATTAATAATATTATTGATTATGAATCACTGTTCAAAACATTTATTTTAAAATTTAATATTGCACATCACTTTCTATGAAGATTTTAATTTTATTAATGTGCTTAACCCTTAAAGCGCTAATTTAAATTACTGTCAAACGCTAAGACATAAAAAAAATATTTTTTTTTTAAATTTCCCAATGCTAATTTTTGTTTCATATTCCTTAGTATTACCTTTATAAGAAAAAATAATAAACATGTAATATTACATAATTTTGAGAATTTTATACGCACGAAAACATTTGAAATTTTGAATAAACTGCATTGCAGGATAATGTACATAGGAACACTATTCGACAGATTACATTACATTTATACAGGTAATTTATAATGAGTAAATTGTAACTGAAGTTTCTGTATAATTAGTACATAAAAATAAATAAGTTCAGTATAAGATTTTGAAATGTAATAATATGAAATTCAACACAAACTTATTTATATGATAGCCTACAAGGGAAATGAAACAAATATTGTACTTATAAACCTTATTTATTTAGAACAAACAAACTGGACTTGTATGGTGAAACTGGTATAAAATACAAAACAGATCATTGAAAAAAAATATTACACATAATATACCAAAAATGCGCTCAAACTACGTTGTTCGTAGTAATAATTTGGATCATCTGGATTAGCCATTATAACAAAAAATTATACTAAATGTTAGTAAAAACAAACTAAAACATTATTAGAATAACAATGGACTGATTCAAAACACTTTGTTTAACAATATAACCGACATACGACCAACACACACGTAGTTAAACAGCTGAATGAAACGAACGTGTCTGTAGGCGTATGCCGCGTTACAGGCCATACAAAAAACGGCGGCGATTGCTTTCAACCCGAGTAGATACCGTTACAACGTCCACCAACAGTGACAAAGCGTTTTGTCTAGTCCCGACAGTCGAAAGGAACATCGACCTGCTCTCTTAAGGAAGTTTTAACAACTAATTCTTCGTCATTTCAAAAGTAAAGCTTTTGCGTTTGTAGACGTTATCCGCGTTTAAAGCATCAGCAGTTCCGCGTCTATAGGCGTTAGCCGCGTTGGAAGGGTTAAATTTAAATGTGGAATGAAATTCAGTACACACACAATTCCATCGTCTGTGAGTCTTATCAATGTAATGAAATTTAGAATGCTCACATGGTGAGATAGTTTCCACTGGCCACAATGTTCTCTTATATTAAAAAAAGCCAATTTTAGATGCACTAAATACTTCAACAAATACCTGTTCTACAAGTTCAAAACTGCCAGCTAAAAGTATATGTTTGTTTCTGCCACTCTGTTTAACATAGATGAACCAAATGACTGTGTGAGATACATAGAGTAAATCATTATTCTCATATTGCTTTCTCTCTCTCAGGAAACTTCCATGATGTCAGTGGCAGGTGTTTTTTTATGTTAAGTCGCTCACAGTTGTTAACACTAACTGTTGCTGTGCAGTTTTGAGTGATGCTGAATCACCACTCTATTTCCCTACTTCATTCTGTCACATAGGAGTTCTGATTACACAATGTAATGTTACTTTTCAAAATAACCTATATTTTCTAAATTTAATTTATTTTTACTAATTCAGTCCCGTTACAAGGCTAATTCTTGGCAAAGACGACAATATTGGTTCTCGGTTTAGTGTTGTAAGATGTATGTTTCATGCTACAACATGATGTTTCTATGACAATAGAGAGGTCTAAACTCTCAATTTGGTAAAGGTAACACTGTCCTATTTAATCTCTTACTAAAAATGTATTTTTGCCCAACTCAATTTTGATTTTGATTTATAACTAATTATGTCTCTATACTACTATTGATATTATAAGATAAACAGTGTACATTTGACTTTTTCCTCGCCACATTAGTAAATTTGTAAAAACAGCATTTCTAAAAGTATTTATATTTTCTATATCTTAAATTTTCATTTAAATCTAAACTCTATGTTTATGTAGTTTTGTAAGAATAATAATATTTCTAATAAAATGGAGAAATGCATCTTTGTTGATGTAAATCTTGTGATATATTTTGTTTAACTTTGTTAATATTTCATAATCTTATATACTGTAATTTTCATTTAGCTTTGATATATACGTAGGTTTATTTCAATATATAAACAATATTATAAAAGCTGTTTTATAAATGGGCTAAGAACAATCATATTACTTTTTATCATGTGACATAGTAAAATATGTAGGCTAATTAGAAATTTCATGCGTGTTGTGGTCTCCTTTCCTTGCAAGCTACAAGCTTTTTTGCTATGGCAGTAGTTAAGTTTATGTTTTAATGTAAATTGATTTGTTTTAAGTGTTTAGTTTGTTTGATTTATGTTTGCATGTATTGACAGATTTATTCAAAGTTTAACTCTAAATACTTGAAAGACAAAGTCATATCCACTATATTATGTTTATTCTGTAGCTTTTAAACTGTTGTTTTATATCTAAAATTGTGGGAATATATAGTTGGGAAAATAATAAGAATTTTGTTTCGCCACTAATTCATTGTGGGAAAGGCACAGCTTGTGAGTCTTCTATTCAATGGACCAAATGCTGAAAGGCACTTGCAATGCGTCCTCAATTCTGCATTTATCATTAACAACTGTTGTATAATGTTTCTACTAGGATGTGTTTCAATGTTTTCAGTTAGTTTTGGTAGTTCTGTTGTTTCACAGTAATATAAAAGAAGCTAATAAAATAAGCTCAGATGCATATATCTTATAATTCTCCTACATCAATTTAGTTCATAAAAGATGTTCAGTTGTTTGTTTTACTTATGAATCAGAACTTGGGGAAGTGAAAATGAAAATGATAGATGATATTAATAATAATTTGTTTTGGGAGAATATTTGGTTACCAAATATATTCTATCATGATATGTCTTTAAGTTATACTCTGGAGCTTGATCCTAATCTATCTGTAAGCCACAGCACCATCTGACGCTGGAAATAACTCTGGCTGTGTGGTGTCTCATGCTATGGTTTCTGCCACCTACAAAAGGTTAAAGTAATAGTTAAGAACTACCATAAATTATTTATTGAGAAATAAGCAAAGTAAATACATAAATTTATATTTCAATAAACTGTGATAATGAGGTTGGTTAAGTTCTAAAACTAAGACCAAATGTGATAAACTTACAACTGATTGTTAAAGCTATTACAAGAATTAAAAGCTATTCTATCAGCTTTTCATAATAAAAAACTTGTCCTCATACCTCAGCAGTTCACATGTTTTATTCACTTTCATTAGAAAAATGTATTGTAAACAAAATTGTATGTTGTGAGCCATAAATATATCATAATATTGTAGTTTCTTCCAACATACAGTTGAAATACCTTAGTTTTCTCATCAAATTACCAATTGTAGAAGCTTCTTTCTTATTGGATTTTAAGTATTAACTTAAAAACAAACTCAAATAATAATTCAATTTTATCAGAAAACAAAACTTTTTCAGTTATGTGGGCCTGAAGATGTTTTCATTGAAAACTAAAGGCCTCACACAAATAAAATCTAATTAATATTAAGTGTTTGTTTTTAAATTAATAAAAAATTTCCATTTCTTTACTGTAACCTAAAATTAAATCAATGTAATGTTTTAATTTAAGTGTTGTAGCGTATTAAATAAACTGCAGTATCGTTTTATAATCAGTGTCTTGAACACTCATTGTTGTTCAACATTGTTATATCTTGGTATAACTTATGCTTTGTTCTATTTTGTTAATAGTTGACTCCTGACGGCAAGAATCGTACACCAGTATCGAACAGTTTAAACACCAATGCAATCTCAGAGCCTAAAGTAAGTATTGCTGAACATACATATTGCTTAGTTGTGAATAGGATTAGACAGATTTAGGGGAATTTCTTTTAAAGATGACTAGATTAACCCTTGTATCAAAATTGTAAAGTTGCACTGATTTTTGTAAGTTTTACAGGGTCTCTTTCTTTGTATTTGTCATAAAAAAATCTTATGTAGTACACATATAAAGTGTTGTATTTAATTTTTCTTGTTAAGAATCAGAGAATAAAACTAGGTATTTTGAAGTAAATATTACAAAAACATATTTTGTACAGTATATACGTCTTTATTTATTATTAGACATTTGAAAAAAAATTACATTAAAATATCCGCATTATTATAATAAAATATAAGGTGTTTCAAAAGCTCAAAATAGCCAAATAGTTAGAAATTTAGTTCTGAACACAAAAATATATAGTGTTTTTTGAGGGTCAGATATGAAAATGCAGGGGTGCTACAGGTCAGGGAAATTAGGGAAAAAAAACAGGACTGGAAATCAGGGAAAAGTCAGGGAATCCGGTCTCAAGTCAGGGAATTTCGACGTTGGTCAGGAAAAAATATAAAATCCCTTTACACAAATAACCTTACTGCCGCCGCGCCGAGTCCAAGCCTGTAGACGACACGGCGCATGAAGCAGGCAGCCGCGGAGGCTCGGCCGGTTCGGTTGGCCCGGCCCGGCCGGTGCGACAGACTTACCTACCAGCCGCCCGACCCCACCCACCCGCCCGCCCGCGCATGGTCCCGCGTGGTCTCTTATGTCCAAACTTGAGTAGCAATTGACAATGTTTGATAATAATTTTCATTTTTTATAGTTTTAAAATCGTACTAACAGTTATGCAACTGTGAAAGGTACTTTTAGTATGTTAAGTTAATAAAAAGTTCCTGCAGTAAAGCAAATACATGCTTTTACTTACCTGACAATTTTGTGATTTTAAAAGTTGATGTTTAAGTTATGTACCTTCTTTAGCTCTGTAATTTCTATGTGCTACTAATTACTTATGGTGCAGTGTTCTAAAGTATTTTACTTCTCTGTTGTAACAGATCATTTAAGTCAATCTTTTTGTACGTTTTAAACTGGGTTCACTTTATTTTTTATATTTGCCACCCTGTTAGCCTCAACACCGCTTTTTTCCACCCATTAATTGCCATAAACCCTGGGGATTGCGACTGAATAGTCATATTTCAAATACTGACTCAACTAAATTAATCCAATAAATTGAATTATAATTAAAAGGCAAAAATCAGAAGTTTTATTGGCCATTAAGTATTCCAAAGATTACAATAGGCTTCGTGAAAATAACAATTTTTCAGCTTGATTCTAGTGATAGAGTATAAATATATACTAGCTTCCAGTCATATCTGTTATAATAAATACTTAAATCTACTCAAATAAATAAAGCATCGAGAACATACAGGGACGTGGAATTAAAATCTAAAATTTAAAATAAATATAACAAATTATGGAGTATCCTTATTTTTTCTTAATTACAGCATATCACATTTCATATACTCCTCAACACTGTAAAATTCCTTAGGCTTAAGCCACACTTGACATATTTTATATAAATTGTTTAAAGTTATAACTATTTAATAAGCTCAAATAAAAAGAGGAAGCTTATTAAATAGTTTAAATTGCTGGTATTTATGGCCTTTATAATATTGATGTAGCCTTATATTAGGAGTTCTTAGATTATCTTTAGATCTGGTATCATACTCATGGAGTGTACATTTTGTTTAAAATCTATCTTCATTTTCTTTTACATATTTCAGGTTATAGAAAATATAAGTACATGTCTAGTTCATAATTTTAAGTCTAGAAACATGTTGTCTGCAAGACTGGATGGTAAGATAATCCAGTTAATATTCTAATAGCTTTTTTCTGCCAGACAAAAACGTTTTTTTCTTTACTGGAATTACACCATAGTCGAATGCCCTAGTACACAAGTGGCTATGAAATAAGCCATTATGTTAATTCATTATGTTTCTAAGTTTACACAGTACTTCAATTTTTTTAGCATGAAAATTAATTGTTTACAGAGATTATCAATATGTACATTCCAATTTGCTATCTAGATTTGCCAAGTAGTTTTACAGGTCTGAATAAACTATCATTAATCCAACCATAAACCATTTTTTTTTTTTTTCGTTGTTTTAAGGGTGAATATTATATTTTCAGTTTTATTTTTATTAGAAGGCTATTTGCTGAATAACAAGCTTTAGCTACTTCTAGGGATGTATTTAACTGCAACATTATATTGGCAATATCCCCATCTGCACTAATCAGTGTGGTGTCATCTGCATATAGTACAGATAGACAAGGTATATTTACACTAAAGTCATTTACATAAATTAAGAAAAGGAATGGCCCCAATACAGATCCTTGAGGGACATCAGCTATGACATTTAAATACTCAGATTGAGAATGATTGACTTTAACAACCTGCTTTCTATTGGTTAGATAACATTCTAACAAATTTAACTCCACATTCATAATGCCATAATATTCTAGTTTTCTACAGAATGTACTATGTATGGGACACATTGTCAAAAGCTTTGCTTAAGTCTAAACCTTTTAAAATTTACATCAACCATAGTTTCCACAGCCATTGCAGTGGAGAGTTTTGGCCTAAACCCATATTGATGGTCATATAGCAATGATTTATTTACAAAATAATTATGCAATTGCATTGTGTTACACATCTGCAATAGCCATTTTAGTCAACTTGGCCAATTTTGTACTAAAAAGAACGTCATTTCAATTTGGCACTTTTCGGTAATGCGGCTCAAAGGGTTAAAGTAGACTTCTTTGGGTTTCTATTGGGCATGATTTACTCCTCGTAACCTATCTGATATATATTGGATATACATTTTTTTATATTGATTATGTATTATTTGCCTATTTATGCACAAAACATTTTCAAACTCTACACAATTCATTAAATACGGGTTTTAAAATGTTCTGTGAAAATTTCAGAAACATTGTTGAAACAAAATGGTGGCATTTTGAAAAATTATACTTTAAAAACAGGAAAAAAACCAGTATTTTTGGTTTTGTAAGATTATTTATTATCATATTCTAGAGAAATAAAGCATTTCAATCAGAAAATTAGAACATAGCCTATTAAAAGAAGTTCCTTTTCAGTTAATTGTTTTAATTCCTCATCATTATTGAAGCTACAAGTATAAACTTGTTCCTTTAAGTAACCCCATAAAAAGAAATCACACACAGTTAAATCTGGGAATAGGGGTGACTTCTGTATCGTTGCTAAAAGCAATAGCCCACGCACAACACTTCACTTTTTGTTCAATATTTCTCGAACTTCAATATCAGTAAAACTGTAATGGAGGAGATTAGGTTATGTTTTTATAGCACAAGCAGTAATCTTCAATCAAACAGCTACATTCAACAATGTGCGTTATTAAACAGCTGTTCTTTAAAACTGAAACACAGTAATCAAATCAGGTTATTCAAGAAATTATTTTTTATAGCAAGCAAAATGGTAAAATTTTCAATATGTCACTATTTTGTTTCTACAATTGTTAGGAGCTTTAATTTTCACAGAATATTTTTAAAACCTAGTTTATTAATTGTATAGAGTTTGAAAATGGGCATATAATATAAAATAACATAATGTGAAAACTGACATGTTGCACTCTCTAACCAACAAAATCTTAATAAATACGGATATGTTAATGGATGAAATGACATTAGTAAATCATATAAACTATTCTAATGTTGATTCTTTAGCTGGACCACTGCGATGATGAAGATTCATTTTTCGAGCTGCTATCCCGGTTCCAGTCAGAGCGTATGGATGATCAGAGATGCTCCCTTGCTGTGCCCACAGACAACAAGGAGAACAAAGCTCCACTCATCAATTCTGCCAAGCTCACACCAAACTCAGGTGGGTCCAACCGACTTCATTTGTATGCAGATTGTTAGAATATGATTAAGCAATCCATATACAACATTATCTGCATGTTTAAATCATGTGTGGCTTTTGTTTTGTTGTCATTAATTTATGATTGTAACTTATGTATTGTAACTTTTAAACAAATTGAATTGAATATGTGACAGTTGAGTTAGAAATATAACTCAAAATTGTTAGGTTTTTTTTTGTTCTCTTAGGACAAGAAGCTTATAAATTGAACTTAGTCCTGTAAGAACCTTTGCGCTGCTTCCGGAGTGACAGGGTATCAGGATGGGTAAGATTAGGGAGTAGGGGCCGCCTCTTATCGAGATCCATGAGGAAGAATTAGGGCACTACATCTCAAAGTCATGTCTCCCCGGAAGAAGGGAAGGCCAGCTCTGAACCAGCCTCCAGTCAAAGTAGGCAGGGGGTGGCACACCCTTGTTGAGGCTAGCAAGAACCTCTGAGGTTAGGGAACAAACCCCACCAACTCCAACAGTCATCTCCCACAGTAGACTAGACTTATCGAATTGCCCATGAACCCCAGATATTCGACATTTGCGGTTAGTGATGTGCCGCTCCTGGACATCCATAAGGTTGCCCAGATTTCAATGACACATCGGTTTTTGCTGTGCCCAGTGGTGGGTTCAACTGGAAGGTATAAACCAGCCAGAAGTGATCCCTGCTGGGTAAAATTGTAAGGTTACTTTAGTTACTAATATTGTGTTCTTAACTCTTAACGATTCAAAGATGTGTATACATGCAAAATTGAAATCTATTATGGATTTTATTTTAACAACTTGTACAAGTCCTCGATGTTTACTGAACCATAATAAATGTAATAGACACATGACAAGACTTAAGGCCCTTTGTGACCTTCATGTTCATTGTGAGGGAGGATCAAGGGTAGCTCCATAACACATTTGGATAAATTAAGCTTATATTATAGTTTTCTTAAAGTGTTACTGTCTCTTGTTATTTTTAAATATTTAGTTCGCCTTAAAAAATAATAATAATTAAGTTACTACAAACATAATTTTTGTCAATTTCTTCTTTAAGGACAATGTACATAAGATAAAAAGTTACCTAAACATTCCATAGTACAAGTTTGCCAAGTCCATAGTACTATTGGCAGCACCGCATTCAGCATGATTCAACCTGCACAAAAAACACATATGAACCAAAATTCTAATCTCTATTCCATCCATCCCAAAAAACACAAACAAAAACCAGGTTCATTTAACGAATCCCCTTCCGGGGAATATATAGAATGTTCTGTAATAAAAATAAAGTTGACCGCCATATTTGATAAACAGCGGCATGTTTTTAAAGTTTGATGTACATATTTTTAAATGTCTCCAAAACAAAGGGTTCCCTATTTAAAGTTTACTACCAGATTTATATTTTCAAATATCATATGGTAGCCCATTTAATAACCACCCTGTATATTTCTCCTACCTTTCAGTTAAAAATATTTTAAGAGACTTTCTTAAGCATTTAAAAAAATGTTTTTCTTTTCTTATTTTTTGAGGTGTTAAAAAAGTTTGGTTTATAGATTATGAACCATTGAAGAATTTATTATACCTAGGTTGGAAAATATATTTTCGTTTTGAAGTAGAACTTTATCATAACTTTGATTTATGGGTAATATCATACATTTTGTACAGCATTTCCCTGATCTACATTAAAATTCATAATCTGAAAAAGAAATTGACTACAAATGTATTATACTGATTGATGTTTTTATGTATAAAGATTGTATTACATTTATTGTAAAGACTTGAGTAGTAGCAAAGTTAAACTTATCTCTACTATCTTCTACTTATGAGATAATGAAAATAAGAAGAAATATAAGTTGAAAAATTTAGTTTAAATAAAAATCATGGTAAAAAATGTATTTTTTTATTTCAAGTGAAAAAATTATTGAACTATGTTTTTTCTTAAATGTGTTAATGGTATATAAAAAATTGCATTTATTTTTTTAGGTTTACAATACCTTCTTCCACAAACTATACTCTGTGGGGAATTTATACTTATTTTAATATGAATTCCTAAGGATGAAAATGTTGCTGGTAAAAAGTTATAGGAATCAAAAGAAAAATTAGGTGTATTGTCAACTTACACAGTTGTTTGCCCATGAATGTGATGAAGATTAATTACTTAGTTAACTTAATATTTTAGTATATTTATTTTAAAATTTTGAAATTAAACTTATTCTATATTGATTTAGTGATGATACTGAGTTAGTAAGTATTGCATTTGTGTGTACAGAAGCTCAGGACGACCTGCTGGATCTGATAGTGGGGATGCAGAGCAAGCGCATGGACGAGCAGCGAGTGGCACTTCCACACCTTCCAGGGCTGTGTCCACCACAGGGCGCTGGAGGGGCACCAGATGAGGGATTTCTGGAGATGTTGATGCGATGTCAAGGTGCCAGGCTAGAAGACCAGCGCAGCTCTCTGCCTGAAGAACCGCCCCGAGGTGCCACGGTGCCAGATGAGGACTTCTTCTCCCTCATCATGAGGCTGCAGTCAGGGCGTATGGAAGACCAGCGAGCCACTGTGCCTGGAGCCCTCAAATAATCCCACTGGACTGGTTATTAGTCAAGTTTCACGTTCATCAGCCCTTTTGTTGTTTTGAACACTGTTGGGTAAAAAACAAAAGTCTGTGACAGCTAATATACAATAATCCAGGAACTGATTGCCAATTTTCATTGTGTAAGCACGCAATCTGGTATTTCTCGAAATCAATATAAAACTTTCCCCTAAGAAATAATTGATTATCAGGCACACTAGTTTTGGTGGAGGTACAAAGAGGGGTATATAAAGGGTTAAAAGTATGAAATAATATTTTTCTCAGATTATATTTTTCTTAGCTTTACACACTTTAAACCAACCATCATACGTAAATAAGTTAAATCAGTGTAAGCTAACCATGTAGAGTGCCTGAAAGTGGTAACTTCTAGGCACTTTATTTAGTTTATCGACAATATTATAACTATTGTTAATGTTTCTGACGGTCGGTTTTATGCGTATCAAGCTTGGAAGAATATAATCTGAGAAAAAAAACTTTAATTTTCTTAACCCTTTCAATACCCTCTACCTCCACCAAAACTAGCATGGCTAATGATCAATTTCTTTCTTTGAGAATATTCTGTTGATTATTAAGAAAAACCAGATTGTGTACTTATACAGCGCAAATTTGCTATCGGTTCATAAAGTACATATTTTTCTTTATTTTCCCAGTAAACTCATTGGTCTTCCTGCAAACATGTATATGGCATCAGAAAGTTTTACATAACATGCTGGATTATAAGAGTTACACTCTAATGAAATGGTAAATTAGAGAAATTGTCTACCTTATTTATTCCATGTTACAGAAATATCTGATTTTCTCTTTGAAAATGAGTTTAAAAGAGAAAATTCATTTTGATGTTTATGCACAGAATTTTGTTATTTGGAAACTGTTATGATGTAAGAACTGTGATTTATTTTTAAATGTGATGGTAACTAGCAGTTATTTTATTGTAACAAAATACCACTTCATCCCTTTTGGTGGTGCTATTGCCTCTACATTAACTTGGAATTGATCAATAACTGATTTGTTTACTTCTTTAATTATTGTACAACTTCTCTGTATGCTTGCAAAAAATTGTTGAAAGTTTTTTCTTATCTTGAATATGAATAGTTTTTTTTTTCAAAGAAAATGATTACCTGCAACTACATTGAGGAAGAAAGTTATTGTGTTTAATGAGCTATTATATTTTAAACAAACATTCTTATAAGTTGAGTTTAAGATGCAAGTAGTAATTTCATTGTTAAATACTCATTTATCGTATGTTTTCCATTAATGACTAAATTTGTATAAATCCAAACCTAACTTTGGTTTATATACACATTTGTAAATATTGTTGATTTTATTATACTCTCAACATTAGTAATATTACTAACAACTTGACATTGGTGATCTGTACCTGCCTTTCCAAAGATGATGAGTTCACCAACAGTTGTAAGTATTCTAAAGATGGGAACGAATTTATTTACAACTTAAATAGGCTAGTGAGGCTATATCTATTTCAGTATTAATTTATCTCTTTAACTGCTTATTGTAGTTTTATTGAATACACATGTAACCGAATAATGAGCGATTCAGAAGCATATCTTATGAAATCCATTGTTTTGTTTGTATACAGATTGAAACAATTTGAAATGAGACATTTTCAATGTCACGCAACAGTTTGTTTTGCTAAGCCTAATTAATGGGACTAATAAGGAAACCTTATTTATTTGCAGTTACCAAAATGCAGCGATTAACCAAACAAAATTGAATAAAGATAAGATATTTAACACATTGCTTATATTTTATACAATATAATTAATTACATAGTAACGTACTGCAGAAAATGTTATTTTGTAGCTTATTCGAAGCAAACGTATACTGTATTATTTTATTGTGCAATACAAAAGAATAAGATATCAAATGGGTTTTTATGCATAAGTAATGTGGATAGTAATAAACAAACAAAAGTAATTTTTGTGCCCTTTTGCCATGTTATTGATTGTTGAAAGAATTTTAAGTACTTTATTAATCATAGAAGTAGCAGCGTGCAGATGTGGAGCGTTAAGCCATTGTGGAAATTATATCGCAACATATGTAGCTCATTTACAAGCTTTCATGTTACATAACTTTTGAAGGAGTAAATATTATCCAATTTGTTAGATTTTCTTTTATGTTTAGTTTCTTTCCTCTATTGCTCTTGTGTAAGCTAGCAGCTACAAGAGCTGCCGTGGAGTGATCATATTTATTGTACAATGTTTATTTTCTTATTTTTGACTAAAGTGATTATTTCAAGATTGATTTCAGTGAATGATACTGTTAATAATAGTTTACAAGTCACATAAATAATTAGTGATGGGCAAATCCAGAATTTCCAAATCTGATTCTAAATCTTAAAAATTGATTCTTGAATTACAAATCATAATAGCTCTTTTTTTAGCCTTACTATGATTTAAATAAAATCATCAGTAACAAAATCATCAGTTAAACAAAATCCACCTCTGCCATCCTTAAACCTTAGGAAATTGTCCGATAATATAAAAAATAATCCAGAAATAGCACTCTATTTCAATGGATATTGCAGAGGTTCAGAGAGATGGATATATTAAATATATAACGTCTTTAAGTTACATAAATAATCAGTGGTGAGCAATAAACGTGGCAAACGTAAATATAGAAAATGTTAACTGCATGCAAAATATTATTCGTAATGATACAATAGTTTTCAGTTATATTTACTGTTTGTAAAACACAAAAAAGTTTTAGCGATCTGTGATTTGTGTACGGTTGATAATTATTAACACAATGGATCTTCGTAGATTCAATTGTTGATCAATTCTCTAATTAGAATCTTCATTGAAGATTCGGGATTCAGATTTGACACATCACAAATAAAATTATTGTGTTTGACTTGTTCCTTGGTATACTTAAAATCAGATATAATAAAAATTCTGGGATGAAAATAAATATTTTAACATTTGTGAGTAAGTTCACCTACAAATATGTGCAATGATATTTTTAGACCATATAAACTATGGATCTCTGAAATCAGCTTGAAATGTGAAATGAAATGTATATATTTAAATATTTTATTTATACCAGTTAGTAGTTATAACATAAAATTTGGAGAATAAAGATTTTTTCACATACTTTAAAATATTTCAATACTATTATATAGAAAATTTGGAAAAGAGTGAATATAGTTTTCTGAGTAAAGAAATGTTTAACATATTACGTTTGAAGCATTGGTTGTGGTTACATACATTTTTGAAAAATATAGGAAAGATTTATTCTGTGTCACTACAGAGTTTGTTCTTCACTTCCAGGATTAATAAATAAGTAATGAAAACTACATAAAACCTCTGATTAATTACAAATGATTTAAGTCATGTTGCTGTGAATGTTACTGTGTTAATCAATCTCAACAGGGACACATTTCTTGTACGTTTACATTGTTAGCTATGATTTCAGTTAGCTAAGTCTCTATCGCTCATCACTTTATTGCGAAATAAAGTGTTACATAAGTGTAATCATTAGTAATGTTATAATAATAAATCTAGATAACTTTGCACACATAATTTTTGTGTCAATATTTTATCACATAAGCATGTAGATATTACTTATTTTTATTACGTGTACTCAATTCCATTTTTTATACACTTTTGGATCAGAGCCCCTTTTAAACTTCCTGTTTGTATGACATGTGTGTATTAACAAAGTAAACTAGGCTGTATTATTAGAGTATTATTTTTAATGATTTTAATCTGTATTTATCATTCTTCTTTTATCATTATGTGAAATGTTAAATCAAGTTTAAAATATTTGTATTATTATATATAAGTAATACAGAATATTCATGTGTCTTAACTGCCATAATATTTAAGTAAATATAGTAAAAATAATATACTTATATGTTTTCCAAAAATGTTGAAAGCTATTTATCTCCTCCAAAAAAAAAAAACATCCATTTACCTTTAGTTATTTATTTGTTGAACATTTAAACATTTGAGGTATCAAATGTTTGTATTCTAGGTTTTCTTGAAGTAGGTAATTAGATTTAAGTCAAGTCTTAGTTATCACAATATTCTTGTAATGAACATTCCCTTTTTCTAATCCTGTTTGAGTCCAACCCTGGAATGGATATGATCAAGTTTTTAGAATAATACAGGGATTTGTGCTGGTTTCCGTCATTAACATTTAAGAGTTCATAAATAATATATGTTGAACACAACATATTTTATTGTGTAATATACATTTTGTATTATTAAATAGCAAATTATGTAGCAAAAACACTACTTTATTCTGTTATTATAGCCAATACAGACAGTGTTTGACAATCCGTGAGCGATTTTCAAGTAACAAACCCAAAAAACTATCAGTTAAGAGACCAACAAAAATCCTAATATACAGTTCATATCACTTTCAAGGGTTAATAACAATGACTGTTTCTGATGGAGAAGTTTTATTAGCCATAATGAAAGCCATAGTTTTCCTTAGTGCCATTTAGATCTTATACAATTTTGACTGAATAGTTGAATTTTATTTTTAACATAAATTGATTGAGTAGAATAATTAAATATGAGGGTGAAAAATTAAATTTTTGTTTTGAAGTGGAAATATGTTTCTGTATCTCTGTGCAAGTATTAGCCATAGGAAGTGAATAGCAAGAACATAAATAAAGGGTTTTTAAACTTGTTATTTTAACTAAATTTTATATTATTTGTATCATGTTTAAAGTTTTGAACCACAATTGATTCATAGAAAGTGCATTTAAAGTTAAATGAAGTTATTGTAGGAACCCATTGACAGTCCGATTTTAACGTTGGGTCTCATTTACGATGTGAATAATACACATCAAGATGCTTTGCTATTTCAATACTGTTATTGATCATTCAGAAAAAATATGTAGGCAATGGTTAAGACTCGATAGTCGGGTAATGGACGAGAGATTGATAATCTTGCTGTCAATGGTCAGCCTCATCTCAGATAAATGTAGGCCAAAAAACTTGTGTTTGTTGAAATGTTTTACTCAAAACTAAAACGTAACATATATTTTGTTCCTCAAAATGTTTGTGCCAAACAGATTTCTTGTATATATTTTACTAAGCATAGTTGTCTTGTAAATCTCTTAAGAAGGATACCAATTAGAGAAATAAGTAAAGTCAGGCAGTCAGTAGTCAGAGAGAATGTGAAAGGATGCTGAATATTCTGTTTGTGATAGAGTTAACAACTCACATGTTTTCTTGCTAAACCACAAGAAACTTATATATACATGATGGAGAATTATAAATATGGCAATGACTTTCTGATTAACTCTACTCCCACCATTTTTTTTACTATTTTACGTATTAACTAATTTCAACAAAATGCATTACATTTTATTAAGATTAACATCTTTTTAATAGAGAATAATTAAATTATTTCACATTCAGTGCAGTTTTATGTTATTTGTGCAGTGTGAATTTTTGAAATAGAATAGATCTGCATGTAAACACATTTTTACCAAAGACACAATCTTTGACTTTTCAATATAAAAACGGGTCTAATTAGATAATCTATTGTAAATGGTCCATTGTTAGAAAAATAATAAGCTTTAATCGTCTCAAGTTTTCTAACAGTGATGTGCATGTACGTATATTAGAATGTAAAATATTAGGTTTAATATTATATTGTAATGTTAAAAAAATCATATCTAAAAATATTTATTTTTTCATTGTATTAGTTAACATTTAAAATATAGTATATACTTCCCATGGTTATTTTCTAAGTTATGAATATAAATGCAAGAATAATAAAATATTAACATTTTCATTGAATGTGTATTATTTACTATTTATGTACATTTTAAGTTAAGTACATGGCTTACCTCAGCGGTCACAACTTTGTTTTTATTTTGTCAAACATTTTTTTGTGGTTGGTCATTTTTCGCCTGGGTTGAAAAATTACTCATACAACCATCAACTTTAAAATGTGGTTTTTTAAAAAGAGTAGAATTTCCTACTTATCTGAAGTGCCCTTACACAAACTGTTTAGATGCCCCTTCCATTTGACTTGGTATTTTCAGATAGGAGATCATCGGTTTTACTCACCACATTTATAAAGTGAATGATGTAATTTAGGAAAGCGCGTGCTGCTAATGCCTTATTATGAAGTTTTTAGAGAGCGTAACAACCAAGAATGCATAGCATGTAAAGTAGTGGGGGAACAGTGGTCCAGTACGCTTCTGAAAACAAACGTAATGAGTGAAGGTATAGTGATCATCATTTCTTTTAATGGAAGAAAAAAATCATGATAATATTAGAAGTGCTATACTTTGTCTTCAGAGATGTTGCACTGAACAAAGTAAAATGAAAAGTTCATGAGAACCACCACTTCACAATTTCGGAACTTAGTGATAAATTTCCTGAAATGTCCCAGAGTCTACACAAAATGTGAGGCGGAAAGGAAAAAGAGACCTCTTGTCGGCAACGTGAGTTTTTCAGTACAACCGAAATAAGTGGTTACGGTCAAAATCATCGATATTCACTTTATGTTTGATTATCGAACTTTACTTTATGCTTTACATGCTACAATCGATAGTTGAACAGTTTTAAATAGATAAAACTCTCGAAAGAATCATTAAAGCGAACAATGTCCAGCCTAGGAAAAGGGACCCCTTGTCGCTAATGGAGAAATAACATGGCCGACAAGAGGTCCCTTTTCTAAGGTGCGCTAGGCTGCTACGGCGTACTTTAAAAACTAAACTCTCTTGAATTCTAGCGTCGTTTGAGAGAACTACGACGAAATTGTCCTAACAAAAGAAGATTTTCTCAATGTAATAAAGCCTTCCCCAACATCAGATTGCTTTCCTTTCGTAGTTTTATGACCAATAAACTTTGGTAATTCATATTCTGACTGTGACAATGAAAGTTTGCATATAGATAGACATTTTTATCTATTTATTAACGAACTACTGATGGTACAGAATGACAACAGAGTAGCAAGTATTTTTAGCCCGTTTGTTGGTAGCCATGCAGACAGCTGATTTACCGATTGGCACTAAACAAACAGCTGTCTTGCCGATTTGCGCCAAAACATTTTGTTGTTGTTACACTATAGTAAGCTGTTGTATTTCGTTTTGTGTTTTTAGGACGTGTTTAACTAATTAAAATGAGTGAAGAAAAAGTTGTAAATATATTAAATAGTATAGGTCTTAGTAATAATCGTAGTATTAGTGATGAAGACTATAGTGTGTATGCAGATTATTTTGAAGACAGACTTTTAAGCAGTGATAGTGAAAGTGAAGTTGAGAAGACACCTGAGGAGGACAACATAGTAAATGTTTCAGACAATTCATTGTTAAAAAACATACCAAACCTGGATGAACTTTCTGAAGGTAATCTTGACCATCTTATTAACACTGACGATGTAATAATTGAAATAGAAGAATCTGGTAATAACCAAGAAGTAGTGGACGAGGATGATGGTGGGCAATACCTAGTCACAATTGATAATAGTGTTGATTTAATTGATAGTTTTGATGCTGACAATGACCGTGAAATCGTTTTGAATTTTCTACAAACTGGCTGTGGCTGTAAAAATAAATGTTCTGATTTATTTTCTTCTGATGAATTATTGCAAATGCGCTATGAATGCGCAGAGTTAGATCATTATCATGACAATGTTAACACGTTGGACCAAATCATATTAGGCCAACTTCGCTGTTTAACATCAGATTCTGAATTAACTTCCCGCTCCAAAAAAATACAGACTGAAAGAAAAAATGCACGCACCAATTATCTTCTAAAGGGTAGAGCAGTTTGTAAAAATACATACATGTTTGGTCATCAGATCAAAATTAAAAGGCTGAAACGTCTCACCAAAATGTACAATAATACTGGATTAATCTCTAAAAACCATGGAAACACAGGAAAAATAAAACACAAGGTTACATCTTTTTCTGACACAGAGTTTGTTGTCAAGTTTTTGCAGAATTATGCTGAGCAGCATGCAATCATGTTGCCAGGCAGAAGCAGCACAGTGTATAACACCACACTAAAATTACTCCCTTCTAGTGACTCGAAAGTTAAAATCTATGAAACTTATAAAGCTTCATGTACCAATGAGATAACCCAGAAACCTATCCACTCTAGAGTTTTTAGTAATATATGGAGGGACATATGTCCTGATATTGTAGTCATGAAACCAAGGACTATGTGCCATATGCCAAAAACATTATTCTTCTGGAGCAGAAATGGCCTTGGTGCCGGAAGAAAAAAAAATAGAAACGATTGAGATGATGAGAACCCACCTGCAGACTGTTTCCAAAGAACGAAAGTTTTATAATGAAACTATCCAAGAAACAAGAATAAAGTTTCAACCAAGACAAGTCTGCTGTGCACTATAGTTTTGATATGGCTCAGCAGGTTCACATACCAAGTAACCCTCTGCAGCCTGGGCCTATTTATTTTCTAGTCCCATTTAAAGTAGGCATATTTGGCGTGATGTGCGAGACCACAAATAAGCAAACTAATTACTTTATTCCAGAAAGTGTTAGCACTACAAAAGGATCAAACCTGATTGTAAGTCTTTTTCACCACCACCTCGAAAACAACAGTTTCGGAGAAGACACTATGTTCATTCACGCTGACAATTGTGTTGGCCAAAACAAGAACAACATCCTAATGGGATATTTGGCATGGAGGATATGTCACAACAACAACAAAAAAATTTGTTTATCGTTCATGCCAGTAGGCCATACCAAGTTTGCCTGCGATTGGGCCTTTGGACTTTTTAAAAAAACATTCAGAAACACTTATGTTTCTTCAATGTCTGATTTAGTGGATTGCGTCAAAAAATCAACTCCCACAACACATGTCAATTCTGGTGTGGTGGTGGGGAATGAAAAAGGTGAAGTTGCAGTTCCAGTTCATGATTGGCTAAGTTTCCTACAAAAGAGTGGTGCAAACAAAGTGCCCCATGTAACACAGTACAACCATTTTGAATTTAATTCAATATACAAGGGAAAAGTACACTGCAAGATTGACATTGATGGAAATGAATTCATCCACAAGATGTTCCCGACAGAAGATGGACCACATGGATTTCCACAAGAAATCACACCTGAAGGGATGACTAGAGCACGGAAAGAATATCTATACAAGAATATTCGCCAGTACTGCAAAGATGAGTTCAAAGATGTTCTGTGTCCATGTCCTGAACCAAATGCAGAGGAGAGCACTGGTGCTGTCGATCCGGATGATGACGGGCCCGAAGCAGTTCCTGGACCATCCAAAAAGCGCCGTAAGCGCTCTGTTTAACCAAAACCTTTGTATTCCATTGGAAAGAGGACAATAAAAGCAAAATATTGATAAGTGTTTCATCTCTTAAATGTTAAAAATAAAGATTTTGTATTACTTTAAACTTTTTGTTTGTGTATTCCCAAATATGCCCATTTCTAGTATACAAAGTTCAATTTTCCATAACTTTGTTTAAAAAAATCGTAGAAACATGAATTTTGTATCAAATTGCTCATATTTTATAGCTCTTTTAAAAAATGTCATTAACTCAAAATCGGAAATTGTCGACAAGAGGTCCCTTTTTCCTTTCCGCCTCTCAAATAGTGACAGAAAAACTAGGTTAACACAAGCTTTGTGCTCATTAGGTATTAAAACAGCTCATCCACATAGCTCGAAGAACAAATGAACATTTGGCAAAGTTCAAATGGGATGTTTAGATCATCTTCCATAAAGCCTGGCTTTGGCTCTTATTAACTTTCACCTGTTCCTAAACTAATATGAAGTTGTGGATTGTACCTCTGCAGTTCGACAATGACGAATAACTTCAAAACGTGTGACAGGTTGGCTTCATTCAAAGGTGGCATATTTTTATGCAGAGGGTATTTCAAAGACTATTTAAAGATTAATAAATCTTTGGAACTGTTTGATGAATATGTAGAAAAATAAAGAAAATTTATAGTTTTCAGTTGTATATAATAACTTTTTTTTTACTTTATCAGTTTACTTTGTACTCCAAAACAGGTTATTTTCTGGACAACTCTCATATTTGCATAGACTGTCAAGTTAACGAGAATTTGGAATAAGTGTATTGTGTATTTGCTTGCACCATTAATGTCGCTTTGAGGTTGTTAAATTACATACTATTCTGATCCACACATAAATGCTACTTCCTTCCTTTAAACAGTTCAGATTGTTTGCAATCTCTACATATGACTTAGTAAACGAGAACAATGTTGTAAATAGGAGGAGATAGATAAAATGGTTAGTAGTTTAAAAGCTTGACTTGATTTAGCACTGGCTGTGATGACCTATGATACTTCTCAAGAAAGCTAGAACTATTTTGATTAAACCCATTAGACACCTGATAAATTTTTCTTTTATTTCAGGGATTTTCCAGAATAGTTACAAATGTTGAAAATAAAAGCTGTGTAAAAGAATACAGATAAGAGATATTGTATCCAATTTTTGACCAATAATACTTCTTTTATCTCTTTTTAAATTTATTGAAGTCTTGCACATTTAATTAAAAACATTTAGAAAAAACAATATAATATGACATTTTTAACATGCTTTTCATTCCTGAAAATTTATTAATTGCTGCAACTAATTTCATTGAAAAAAATCATTGACACAATAGACATAAATGATAAGTAGTAATGGGATATTCATGGGTCTTAACAAAACTTTTGATTCATTAATGCCTTAACCGAACTAAAGAATACAGGTCACAATTAAATGTCTACACTAAACGACCAAGTGGTTGGTTAGTTCTCAGTGGTTGGTTGTTCAGAGCAGACCTATTCTTTAGTTGGTTTTAATAATTATTCTTTTGATTTTATTAAATGTATGTTTTAAAGATGATGTGCATGTAGCTGACACACAATATGGTTTTATGATTCCTCCTTTGTCACTTTTTGTATCACAACACCCAGGTATGATTTGTTGTTATAAAATATATAAATAAATCAGTTGGAGCTATGTTGCTATATATCAAACATGATATTTTTATCTTCTTAGATCTTACAAGTGGTGACGAGGATGGGATAAAAATGCTGAAGAGAGGCAACAAACAGTGTGAGCCTAATTTCAATGAACACTACTGAATACGATGATCTAGAAAGAAAAAGTTAGATTTTTGTTTTATGAATATTTTTATGACTCATAATTGGAAAGATTATGTTAGACACTTTGAACTTACTTGAAGAATGAATGGACTTTGGAAAAGATGGAGAGAAGCAAGATCTGCTCTTGGTGAGTATTGGAGTGAAGCACTGGCAGATTAGGTGGAGCTGGGAAGAGTGAAACTACGGTCACAAAAGCGGCCATCCTCCACTTCAAGTATTATCTTTGTAGCGAAATAAAAGATATTGAATTAACAAATTATTAGCAAATTGTATGCTTATTTACTTCAGAAATTTAAACACCATGTGCTGTTATCAATATTTTCAGAATTCAATATGTAACAATGGGGTGAAATATTTACTACGGACACATAACATCTGAACAAGTTTATTCATAAATCATCATGATAACGTAAAAGAAGTATAACAGTACCATAGTAAAATCAACAAATTTATTGATCGATGCTTAACATATTTGGTTCCTCTTGTATTAGCTGTGAGATCTATCATAAATACTGCAGTAAAGCTGAATACACAATGTAACAAATAACTGTACAGTACCTACTTGTGATTGCATTTTTAGCTAACAATATATTAAATTCACATATTACTTCGAATTGTTTGAAAAATTACAATTTTAAGATTGGCTACAATAATGAAACAAACAAAAACAGTAACATCTTGGGGTAAGATGAGAAGGGCTTTTGACTACTGTTTTCCATATGTCCATCAATGATAGAAATTGTATAGCTGACTTAATGGAGTAAAAATAGTTCATACCTGTCCCACCTTACTCCTGAGTAGAGCTGGCAGTCTACTACAATAAATTGCGTAATTAGTTGTTATTTACAGTTGCTAGTTCTCTGTAGTGAATAATATTTATTAAATATTAGGAAAACTATGTCATCTCAGTTTTAACCCTATAAGCAGCAGTCAAAAACTACCATACTGCAGGCTGCATTTGGTCTTCTTGCAGAGGTTCACCAATTCCCCTATAGAATACTCATACCAAACCCATACCTTTTGTTTTATATATTGTTGTAATCAAGGTTAGTTATATAGTATATGATGTTAATACAAGAAATCAATTTCAGAAATAAATAAAGGATTGTGATGGTTTATACTTTTGTTGTTTTCTAAGTTTTATAAAATTCGAAAGTAGACTGTAAAAAATAGTTAAATTAATGTTAAGATTCAGGATTTAGAAGATACTAAATTTAATAGTTTTTATTTTTTGTTTAAAACCTACATTTTGGAAAAGCTTTAAATATTTTACTTAATATGAGGTTTTAAAGCAGCACTTGTCTTTTTCCAAAAACGACACTGTTTATAGCATCTAAAATAAAAGTAAAAATAAATTGCATAAAAATATAATATAATTTAGTTTTGTATTGCAAAAATTAAAAGCACGATATGAAATTTGATTTTTTAAATTTGTTATATACACTTTAAAAAAAATTTGTACGTAATTATTTATTATACCACAAGTGAAAGTTTTCTTGTGTTTTATATTTTAAAACAATTAATTTGTGAATCGGATGGTAGGATTTTACACAGATATTTTTGATGGTCATATATGCAAAAATGTTGTGATCGTAAGGGTTAAAATAAAATAACATTGAATTTTAAAAAGTGGGACAGCACAATTTTTTTATAGTACAGCTTTTTATGACTTTATTACCAACATTTTGCCAGAAGAATAATGATTCCATATTTATTGATTTATAATAGAATATAGTTTACATTCTTTATATCAAAATTTTTGGAGTAATCTTGTGCACATGGAGTGCAGCTAGTAGAAAGCTGCAAGTTCAGAGGGTTATGGTCAGTTCCAACATAACTCATTCAAACAGATAAGACAATTGTTGCTGTCATATTTTGTTACAAGTTACACGTAAACTCTCTTCTCATCAGCTGACTTTCCTTTTGTCTCTCCTATATGATCAGCTAATAAATGATCACAAGACACAGCTTTACAAATATTAACTCTAAATTTGTTAATAAAATTACAATTAAATACATATTTATTGACAAACCAGCAAAGTTATAAATTAATAGCAGTATTTTCTTTTAATGAAAAAAAAAACAAGTACTACGCATTTTGTTTAAATCATATTTAAATAAACTTTTTTGTACTATTAACTGTTTTGGATCGGCAAAATTACTGAATTTTGCTAAGTAAATTCTTTGGATTCCATAGCAAAATTATCCACAGTCAAACATTTCAAACCATTTTAGGCTCTTGTCCATGACTGAAATGTTTACAGATTGAGAAAGAGAATAAAGTAGTACCTTTAATTTGATACACTACTGTAACAAAGGTAAAAAATAAACAGGTTTATATTGTTAAACTTAAATCTACCTATTTCATCAGTCACATAATGAGTATCATTACCGCACTCACTCTGTAATGAGCTCACATCATTACATCATCATCATTTTTAATCAGTGGCATATATAGAAAATTAATTCAGAGGGGGCTGACACAACGTGTGGTTTTGAGGCATGAAATACCCTTCAAAACAAGGGCACAGGAATCTGACCACGGGAAATTGTTAAGTTTTAAGACCTCATAAATGTGTTCTAGCTTAAAAAAAATACTAGGTACTGAATGCTCATTGTTTCAATCAGCTGATCAAGATCAATAGCCAGAAAATAAAATTTTATAACAAGAAGGTTATGCTATATTTTTACTAATCTCTAACAGAGTCAAATTTATATTATAACAATTAACTGAACAAGGTATCAAAACAAGCTAAATATCAACCTTGTTCAACATACCCTCAACCAATGTATAAATGAAATAGTCTTTGGAATAATCTGAAAATAGATTAATTGAAATTTACACCTAACCCTCTTTCAGTACAAGTGTATTACTATAACACCTGTTGACTTTCCACCTAGTGCTGTAATAGAAGCAATTACATAAATTGTTAGATGAATATCAATAAGTATTTATTTAATTGTTTATAATATACTAAATTATAAAATACCATCTGTAATCATCTCATATAAAATATATAGTGCTTGTAAGTATTAGGATGCAACATCACAGAACCTATCAAGACTGCACTGAGTTACTAACAAACAATAACCACAATGAAATCTAAGGTACATAAGAAAATAAAAACAATACAAAATATCAAATTACTTATCCACACAAATATTACGAGGGCCATTCAACAAGTCCTTATAAAAAAATGGAAAAACATTTTTTTGTAATTTTTTCAACATAATCTTTTAACTGTATACATTAGTCTAAGCGTTTTTCCATTTTTTAAGTCATGTAAAAAGAAGGATTTTGCTCCTTAAAATAAGTATTTGTTTGAGCAATTACTTCCTCGTTAGACATAAACCTTTGTCTGCCAAGCTATTACTTTAAGTCTGGAAATAAGAAATAGTCACTTTGGGGGCAAATCTGGTGAATATGGTGGATGTTGTAATAATTATAACATTAAATCCATAATTTTGACCATTTTATCTGCTCAGGTTTGTATCCATTCATTGCTTTGATATAACAGCAAATAATCTTTTTTCAGATGAGGATGTTTTTGCTTGATTTCTTAGCTCAGCCATTCCAATAATGATGCATAATACTCTTCTGTTATCATTGCTCCCTTTTTCAAGTAACTTGACTTGACTGCCTGCCTTCTTCTTCAAAAACCTGTTCACCTTAAAAAATCCACTGTATGTTCTTTTGTCTCTGGCGTGTAGTAATGTATAGACAAATTAAAGTTGTTTATTTCAACAACAACTAAACTATGTGATGGATACAGCTTAAACTTTAACAGCCGACAGGACTGCTACTTAATGGCAAAAATTTATTTTCAGCACTACGATCGCCATGTCTTAGATTTTCTAAGGACTTATTGAACGATCCTTGTATTATCTTAATCTGGACACGTATTTTTCTTAGAAACTCAAAGAAATAAGTAAATTTATGAACATGTGTCAAGAATAAGACTTGATATAGGAGTGTTGTGCGTTACACAATCTACAGTAATTCTACTTTCCAAGTGATATTTAAGGAACTATCATTCATACTACGATTATATTTCATTTACATCTTAAATTAAGTCTTAAGTAAAATACAGTGGCAAGAAGTTTTTATTTGTATAAAACGTATAATATAACACCACCATTAAGAGGGCTTTGTTTGTTACCTTATTAATAACCTACAGATATATAATGCAATACATATAATGCCTACTTCTATCGTACAAGAAAGGCACAGTGGACGTGCAAAGAAAATAAATTAAAATAACAAATTTTATATATTAAATGTATAACACCTACATTTGGTAAACGTTAAACTTGGTAACATTAAAAGTAATACTTAAACACATATAAACAGAACTCAAAATTAAAAACATATGTAACAGAAAATATAATAAAATGTCTGAATTATAAAAAAAAACAAACAAAAAAAAACCACTACATTAGACTCAAAACGAAAATTATATTCTTATCTTGCTAATGACAATAGTAAGTAAATGCACCATCATACAATATTTAATTATAATGATAAAATAGACTACTCACCAAATACTCTATAAAACTGATGCTGCAGGAAAGTTCTTATTTAATTCAGAATATTCACACATTTCTTTTATAAGTATCTTAACATCAATGTGGTGGCAAGAATTCCCATAGGCATACCAGCGGAACAACCAGGTCAGGTAAGGGATCATAATAAAGTGGTTGGATGCATATTCATTATATTTTTAAATAATATAAGACATAATCCAACTCCAATGATTCTAAAATCAAACATAAGGGTGTAAAAGTGTTTCAAGTTTAACGTTGTTCTTATACATAACAGTGTCTCTGGCAATATTGCACTAATTTTAACAGTATTTTCACAGTTGTCAGTAACAGTAGAGAGAAAATCAGTTATGATTTAAAAGCTAGTTTTTTTATCAAAACAAAATACTTTATTTTATTAACCCTTCAAAAATTTGAAATCTATATCTACTACGTATGACATCTGTTGAAATAACTGAATTGCTTGAATGATTTTCAACTAAAATTATTCTATTCCACATACTGTATTTGAAAGGATAAAAGGATTTTAGACATTTTCCATTGTTATGTGTTACATAAAGTATAACAATGTTTCGAGGATTGAAACCTATCCTCAAAATGTTGTATTATACCTTTTGTAACATATAATGATGGCAAATGTCTGAAATCCTGTTATCCTTTCAAATCTTCCATTATCAATAATACATTTTAAACAAAGAAGTATTTATGATATCTATATTAAAGTCAACACCAAATAATTATTTTATCAATATCTTATTAAAAAATATTCATTACATGACCTGAATGAAATTGTTATTGTACCAGTGTTTAGAATTGCACTTAAACTAAAATTTTGAAATTTAAATCACGTTTTATAATTTTAAGTAAAATTTTGAAATTTAAATCACGTTTTATAATTTTAAGTAAAATTTTGAACATATTTTACTTACAAGCAAAGCTATTATATAACTTACCTGTTCATGTTAAAAAGGATAATCCTTGAATAATTTTCACATAGCGTTTAGTAACATAAGGCTTTGATAAAGACTTCTCTGAGCTATAGCTATCAACTCTGTTCTTGTTTTGTATGCAGAGAGATGACTATTGCTCAGCATCCAAGGAGTATCCATGCTTGTTATTATTGACTTGGTCATCATAAATAAAGTATATTGATACCCATTAGACCAAATCATTGGCATGGATATATAAAAATGTGGACATGCAATATTTACGATAATGTGTAATTATTTTAAAGAGTCCAATACAAATTTTTGCTATATAGTTTTCTAACGAACCTTATGGGAGTAAAGGCTTTCAGAATGGATGCCCACTTTTTACCTTTCACTAGAGCAGTTATGTTAGCAATCTAGAAACTTCTGTAATATGCTGAATAATAATTCTGCATTCCTAAATACCTGAAAATCCCTATGTTTGTTCCATTTGGTCAAATATGGTAGCTGCTACTAAAATAAACCAGTGTTACTTCTACAAACTGTACACCCTAGAGTGGAAAGATGGTTTTGGGGGGAAAAAATTATAAAGCAAATGTCTTATTATCAAGAATAGGTTTGGTTTTGTCATTTGAATTTTAGAAAAATCTGTATAAGAATCAGCCAAAACATTTTTTGTTCACTTTATTTAAGTTTTTTATGACATATACCTAACACTCAAACCCTTCCTACTCAAATACCAGAAGATGCCATTACACAATACTGCATGAGCTTTGATAACCTGCACGCTTAACTGTTCCACCGTGATTGTGACACTGGTGTTGGACTTTGACAGGTGTTGCTACCTCTAAATTGCATCAGAAACATTTTAATATGATTTTATACTAAATAAGCCTTAGTAGCTAAACTGTTTTTGTCTTTGGTATGTTCAGTTAACACCTGTATGCCAAAACTAATATTTAATCATATAGATATTTGGCTGACCAAATGTACTTGTTTTTATAACAACTAAACATATTTTAAACTTCTTTTACTATATTATTATTTTTATTCTCAGTTTCCTATATATTTATTTTATTCTTCTTTTAATAGTAATTCTTAACCAACAAAAAGGGATGAAGGCACTGACAATTTGTTATAAAATCATGATGTTACAAAGCAATTAAGCAAAATAAATTGGTAGGTAATCTTTCAAATGGCAAAGATCAATGTGCCCGGTTTAACCACATGACTGACACACACGTGTTATCACGTTTCAAAACAGCTTCTTTGCTAAAAACACCCAACAGCTATAAGATGATTTATAGTGGCTTAATACAGTAAAGAGTATTTGAACTACTAAAACTCCATAGCAGTGCTGAATGCTACAACATTCTGACGATCAACTGTTATAAAAGCAAATGTACTAAAATAAAACTGTAAAAAGAACTACAACATTTTGTTTCGTACTCTTAGCGTTCTATTTATTTTATGCTTCATTCTTTAGATATATAAGAAAAAACTAAAATTGGCCTACATTCCAGAAATGAAAACATACTATTTTTAACAGTAAACAAGTGAAATGTCGTTCTCAAAATTTAATGGACTTTAGAGGGGAAACAGGTCCCAGACTGAAGGGAAGCGGTTAAGTATGTTACAGAGGTGACTGACTTGTTTTTAACTACAGAGTGTTGCTGGTTATTAGCATTAATCACAAGTCTACCAGCTTCAGATACATCTATCATTTAAGAGACCTAATGTGTTCAACTTATAGTTGCATTCTGTCCGGTCCTTTTAAACTCTGTTGTATCAGTTTATCTAAATACAAATTTAATGTATTTCAAATTGTTTCAAATTTACCACACTATTTCAAAATAATGATAAGGTAGGAGTACGCCACACCATGTGTCACGTTACAGGCTTTGCTGAAGATCCATGCAAAATTTCAAACCTATAGCTCATTTCATTTTTGAGATATCTTACGGTCAGATAGGTGGACAGACAAGAAACACAAAAAACACACAGAACAGAACAGAAATTTTTACATCCTCAGTAGACAAAAGAGAAATTGTGTCAAACCTATTGAGTGATAAGGCTTCAATTAAGCTCAAACCAATTCCATTAGACATGCACATCGTAGGACTTATTCTTGTATATGTAGAAATGAAGTTTCATGTGAAATGTAAAATCTACAGATGAAATCTTTCTCAATTTAAAGCTACATGATACATTTACTTTTTTTCACTGAGTTAGGTTTCATCGGAGTGTTTAAATAATAAAAGTTCCATTGGGCTATGAAAGGTATTACGGCAAGAGTGTAGTGAAATCAAATATTGTCACTAATTTTTAACATTACGTTTTCATTTTAAACTATGAATAAAAATGTTTCTAAAAACTCCATATGATTGTACTCAGTTTGTTTAGACATTTAATTATTTTGCTATTTTTTTCGTTGCTATCATGGTTATCTATAAGACCAATGTAAAAATATTGACAAACACTCAGCCAAATCTCATGGTATACTACACTATCTATGAAACTCAGTGTTCCTCATATTTAAATGAAGCTTCAAGCAAAATTTCAAGCCTATCTATAAGTTTGTTTCCGAGATATCGTACAGACAGATAGAAAAAAATTAAATTTTTCCAGTCCCTTCAATGATAGGCTTCGGAAACACTTAGCCAATTAATTTTTACACTCTAACATGACAATCAAAATCTTGACACAACTCTTTAACCTACGAAAAAAGATATATTTCTCTAGTTGGAATGTAAGATATAAAACAAGTATTTTGCGATAGTAAAATCACTACTATCTACTAGACACATTTTCATTTAGAAATTTACAAATATGAGAAAAAATAAAATTACATTACCAGATACTCATTTTGTTCTTGAAGAACTAGCTTGACCACCTTTTAGAGGTGATTTTTATCAGTTTGTACTTAATCATATGTACATAATGTGTACTGCTCAAATGAACCAAACATTGGATCCAGACGTACTTTAGTAACCCAGTTTTTTTTATAGTCTGTTTAATATGTTAAATTTTGAAACAAGATTTTGTTTACTATCATTTTTAAATTTAAAACTTACATGTTTAGTATATAAAATATATAAAACCATCTGTCATATTCTGGGTATTGTACTAATAAAGGACTGTTATGTGTAGTGTTAAACTAGTGCAGTCCAAATGTAGACGATCTCAGCTGTATAGTGTGTGCCAAGGTTGGTGTGGGTACCCAACAGTCAGTTGTAATACTGGCATTGAGTAGTGACTGTCCAAGTTACTGACCTCAATGTGGACCACATCTGCTGTATAATGTATAGTGTGTGCCAGGGTTGGTGTGGTCCGCCAAGTGACTATCCAACAGTCAACTGTAATACTGTCATTGGGTGTACCCAGCACAATACTAGTGACTGTCCTAGTTACTGACCTCAATGTGGACCACATCTGCTGTATAGTGTATAGTCTATGCCGAGGTTGGTGTGGTCCGCCAAGTGACTATCCAACAGTCAACTGTAATACTGTCATTGGGTGTACCCAGCACAATACTAGTGACTGTCCTAGTTACTGACCTCAATGTGGACCACATCTGCTGTATAGTGTATAGTCTATGCCGAGGTTGGTGTGGTCCGCCAAGTGACTATCCAACAGTCAACTGTAATACTGTCATTGGGTGTACCCAGCACAATACTAGTGACTGTCCTAGTTACTGACCTCAATGTGGACAACATCTGCTGTATAGTCTATGCCGAGGTTGGTGTGGTCCGCCAAGTGACTATCCAACAGTCAACTGTAATACTGTCATTGGGTGTACCTAGCACAATACTAGTGACTGTCCTAGTTACTGACCTCAATGTGGACCACATCTGCTGTATAGTGTATAGTCTATGCCAAGGTTGGTGTGGTCCGCCAAGTGACTATCCAACAGTCAACTGTAATACTGTCATTGGGTGTACCCAGCACAATACTAGTGACTGTCCTAGTTACTGACCTCAATGTGGACCACATCTGCTGTATAGTGTATAGTGTATGTCGAGGTTGGTGTGGTCCACCAAGTGGCTACCCAACTTTCAGTTGTAATACTGTCATTGAGTGTACCCAGCACAACACTAGTAACTGTACTATTTGTTAACCTCAATTAAACGTCTACGTACACATGTACGATTGTGGCAGTCCACATGTGATTCTTTGTAGTAGTTAGATTGCACAGTTATAAAGATTCAACTGTACAGACAACATAAGTAAAAAATGTATATAATTTATTCATGAAAAGTAATTAAAATTATAATATGGCAACTGATTATCTTTTTAATTAAAGAACATATTGTGATTATGAATTACTCTGTGTGGCACCAGGTGTCTGGTCACTGACTGCTCCTGTTGAGATGAGTGAGAAAAAAATATATATGTTGTTGTAAAATATAAGATTCAGATGTTGGGTTTTGTTCTGCTCACGAACATAGACATACCAGACATATCCATGTTACCTTTGTCTTGACATATGACTGCTAGTACATACTCAGTTAACAAAGCCTAGTCTCCAGATTCTTTACTGTGCCAATGTGCTATTTAGAATATCAACTCAAAATGATCTTACTAAAATTATGTAACCACCGAAACTAACCTTTTCAAATGCATCAATGTTTTAATATGTCTATACTTTTATTTGCCATACAAAATTGTCCAAGGCACATATTTTTCTAAAAAAAAAAAAACAGATTTTCAGTATTTTAAAAGTCACTTATGAAAAGGGAAGGTTGATAAATACATGTTGGGAACACAGTTAATATTATTGAAAGTTTAAAAAATAAGATAAATAAAATTGTTCTGAAAAATAGAAGTCTCCTAAGATAATCAAACACTTCTCACTTGTCTTAAAATAAGAATTAATAAACCAAAATGCCACAAGTGAGTTCCAAACTCAACCAAATATTTCCAATTAAGTACACTCTAATTAGTAAAAGTATCACTTTAAAACCAAGTGCTCTCATGATTTGAAAAGGAATTGGAAAGTTGTACTTAAAACACTTAAGTGCAAGTTATAACGTTGACAGTCTCTTGATTTTTCACACAACATGATATACTACTTTCTGTGTATTGAGCAACGGACTGAGGTGGTGGTGGTGGTGACGGTGGTGGTGGTGGTGGTAGCTAGTGGAGTCGGATGCTATGTGAAAGACTCGTATGTAGGCTCATCCAACATGTGAATTGCCTCATTTGGACTTGCGTAGTGCGCTCCATGATGAAAATCTGAAATATGATACACAAGCATTAATCTAATTGGGTGAGAGTATCTTTAAAATTATGAAAATCATGGATGTAAAAACCTGTATCTTTAACTAGTCAAATTGTCACGCCAGTTGTACATGCCTGTGTCAAAAGCTAAAAAGTGTTAAAACTCTCCATCGAGTATTACATTAACATCGATATATCAAATAGGTGATGATTCTGTTCATTTCAATGATGTGTCACAAGCGTGATATAATTGCCTTGGTTTTCTTTATTGATTTGAAAAACTGTTAACATGTATTTATAAGGGTATTTGTATCATAACTAATTTATTCAGCTCAATATTTTTTATTTTTACTTTCAACCTACTCAATTGCCAAATTTCAACATAAAATGGAATGGCTTGTTATAAATAAATAAAAATAACTATTTTATGCCAAAATACCAATTGCAGCAAACAGAGCGTTTGTAATTTCATGTTCATTTTTATAATTTATCTTTTTTAAGTTACAATGTTGTTTTTATATTTTGCACACATTGTACAAGGCATGTTTTTAAAGTAAGTACCGTTTTTAAATTACGCCGCCACAGCGTTGCAGTTGCCGTTTAGCGCATGCACATAGTGTAGCTACATCAGTTGGGAAGCCACAGACGCCATTACGACGCTGTTTGATCGAGTCTTCGCTTGTTTACGTGATTTTAAAATGCCACTGACTATCGAGAGTCCCGCCGCTGTGATTAGTTTTCTCTGTGCTAAAGGCTTAAAAGCAATTGACATTCAATGTCAAATCAGTGAAGTTTATGGTAAAAACATTATGAGTGAGGAATGGTGCAGAAATGTGTTAGGGCCTTCAAAGATTAGGAACAAAGTGGGCGACCTTCAGTCATTACCTGTCAGTCATGATCTCATTCAAAAAGTGGACTGTAAAGTGAAAGAGAACAGACGGTTCACAATTTCGTCCTTAGCTGAAAAATTTCCTGCTGTATTAAGAAATGTTCTCTACGAAATTGTGTCCGAAAGTTTAAATTATCGGAAACTGTTTTCACGGTGGGTACCGAAAATGTTGAATGATGAGCACAAAACCAAACGATTGGGCAGTGCATTGAGCTCTCTTGAGCATTACAGTAACGAGGGCGATGATTTTTTTAAGCCATATCGTTACAGGCGATGAAACGTGGGTAGCCTACGTTACACCAGAATCAAAACAACAGTCAATGGAATGGCAGCATTCAACATCCCCTAGGAAAGTCAAATTCAAGCAAACAATTTCTGCCCAGAAAATCATGTGCACTGTCTTTTGGGACAGACAGGGTGTGTTGTTGGCCAATTTTCTGCCTCGCGGTGAAACGATTAATGCAGCCACGTACTGTGAAACTTGAAATAACTGCTTCACACAATTCAAAACAAAAGGCGTGGCATGCTGAGTGCAGGCGTCGTTATGCTTCACGATAATGCTCGTCCACATTCAGCAAATCGAACGCAAGAGCTCATCACTTCATCTGGCTGGGAACAATTAGACCATCCTCCATACAGTCCCGATCTAGCGCCTAGTGACTACCATTTGTTTCTGCACTTGAAGACACATTTGGCGGGGAAGCGTCATTCCAATGATGAAGTAAAAACGTCTGTGCAACAGTGGTTGTGCAGTCTGGCAGCAAGCTTCATTGACGACGGCATACAAAAGCTGGTCCCAAGATACGACAAGTGCCTTAATAATAATGGAAATTATCTAGAGAAGTAGAGGAAAGAATGTACTCTTTCAGGTAAATAAAGTTTTGTTTGAAAAATTTACTTGTTGATTTTTTTATATCAAAACGGTACTTAATTTAAAAACATGCCTCGTACATGGGTAGTAGTTGAACAGTTGAAATATTCTAGTTATGGATGTCAAATCCAATCCAAGTACTCTGGAATGAAATTTGTTATCTCTGGCAAAAAAGAAATCATTCTTCTGTTAAAAACTAATTTTCCACTAGTTTCCTTCCTGAATTATTGGATGACATTCTGAGTTTTATGTTTAGTGAATATTACATGTTTTCATATGAAGAATATGATATGAACCCAGATATATGAACCCAGAATATGATATGAAGAATGTTGAACCCAGATTCTTCACACAAGCCCCTGCCTTCATATTCTTTATAGAAAATATTTTTCTGTTTAAAGAAAAACATGCATTAATTTATAAATTTACTAAATATGTTTATTGCAACTTATCCATGATGTCATTTCAGCAAAATAAATTATTTATACTAGTTATCTTAAACCATTGACAATTATTCATAGATAACGTTTAAAACCAAACTGCATAAGAAATATCATGACTCAGATGCTGTTAGTAAAAGTAAATTACAGTCAGATAAGAATAAAATCCTCTGAAAGGTTTAACAATCATATTACATTCAGTTAGTAACAGGTAACAGTTGAAAACAGGAAAAATAGTCTTTTGCTCAAAATAAATTAGAGGGATTATTTGCTTCTTTTAGACTAGAATGGCAAACATAATTTTTACAATATAATACAGTAGATGCCCTCTTAACCGGCCTCAGATCAACCGGCCCCCACTTTGACCGGCCACAAAGCAAACGATGAGTCATCGTCAGGTCACAACTCGAATGGCTATTTTGGGACGGTTTAGACAGTGTTGAGCAGGTAGTTTCGAACGTGACACATACAGTACATACAGTTAGTTAACAGTTTTCAGTTGTGCAGTTTAGTGTTGTGTAGTAGTGTTTTTAGATGTGCAGTTTTTATAAAATGAACTAACACTTTGAATGATTATACAGTTTTAGTTTAAAAAATGAGTGAAAGAAAACGTATAAGAAATGTTTTAACTGTAAAAGAAAAGCTCGATGTGATCCAGCGAATTGACAAAGGCGAATCAGTGAAAAGATTTGTGATGAACTTAACATCGGGAAAAGCACTATCAATGTTTGGCGATGTAATCGCAAATCCTTAAAGGATTTTTGCACTAGTGTCGAAACAAATTGATGAACATTAAAAAAACCAACACATGAGATGGTTGACGATGCGTTATGGCAATAAAAGGCAATGTTTTTTCATTCGAAACTAGAAAAACTAAATAACGCAGAGTTTTCAGCCAGTGATGGACGGTTAGGAAGATGGAAGAAGCGACATGGAGTAAATTTTGTAAACATTTGTGGCGAAAAAATGCCTGCAGATATCGTTACAGCAAACGAGTTTGTAATCAAACTATGAAATATAATTGACAAAGAAAATATTTCACCAGAACAGGTTCACAACGTTGATGAGACTGTTCTGAACTTTAAACGTCTACCACAAAAAATATTCTCTGTTGGGAATGAAAGTTCAGCTCCTGGATTTAAGCTTGACAAAGAACGAGTTACACTCGCCTTATGCACAAATACTGTAGGATCACACGAGCTCCCACTTTTGGTCATTGGGAAATCCCAGAAACCACGAGCGTTTAAAAATGTAAATGTTTCATCGCTTCCTGTGTTTTATCGTGCCCAGAACGCACAATGGATGGATGCCAACATCTTTAAAGACTTCGTGAACGAGTTTGTTCCAAAAGTAAAAAAATATTTAAAGGAATGAAAATGACCTGAAAAGGCCATTCTAATCTTAGACAATTCTGGCACACACCCCCTGATCTTGAATATGAAGAAGCGCCTGGTATAAAATTGGTTTTCCTTCAAGCAAGCGTCACAAGTCTCATTCAACCTATGGATCAAGGAGTCATAGAGTGATTAAAGAAACGTTATCGGCACAAACTCCTTTCAGAAATTTTGGGGAAGGTGGACTCGGGAATGAAACTTATATCAGCTGTTAAGCATTTAAATATTAAGGGTGTTATCTACATGGCCGCAAAGGCGTATGAAGAAATGCCTAGAAGATAACAATACAGCTCTACTTAAAGACTTAAGAAAATTGAGTACTAGTGATGATCATCTTGAAGATAAAAATGTAAATGAATGGGTGACAGGTGACGACGACCTTGAAAAAATTTTTTAGTGACGATCAAATCGTAGAAAAAATTGTTGAGGAGGCAAGTGAACAAGGTATTTCAAAGAACTCAGACGAAGACGATCAAGCAGAAAAAGTCAGTCATGAAGAGGAGAAAAAGTACTTCAGTTGGCCAAAATGTATATTAAGCAGCAAGACCTGTCGACAGCTGTAGATGTGATGTTCATTAAAAAGTGGAGAGACTATGCCTTCTTAAAGACGATGGAGAAGAAAACACAAAAGAAAATAACAGATTTCTTTTAGTATTTAACGGACATTCTGTGTCTAAAATTACCATACTTCGGAAAAAAATGTAAGTTTTACTTTTACATTTTTCTTATACAATGTAATACAGTATTACTCTATATTGTTATTATGTATTCTATATGCCACTGTCCTTTAAAATTAATTAAGTTTTTAGTAAAATAACCTTATGAATTAAATACTTATTTGTTTTTTTTACCGGTACAGTATTAAGTAGTTGGTACATATACAGTATACCAATTAAGGTTATGTTTGTCAAATTAACTGGCCAAACCGCTTTCCAGCCGGGGGTTCGGTCCTGTAATGGCCGGTTAAGAGGGCGTCTACTGTACTAACAACTAATTCATAGCACTACTGTTTTAATAATAGTCTGGAAATTGTAATACTGGTACTGTAAGAAAATGGTTATTTACCTGGTAATAACACTGATTGATATCATGTTTATGTAATACCTTCCTCCATTACTATTTATTTTTAAAAAGAGTTATTTTTAAAATAAATTAATGTGTTAAAATGGTCAAGCAACGTCTAATTTTAAACATGCGTAATCTACATGAATAATATGACCTAAAACAATCTAAATCACAAATAAAAATAGATTGTTAAAACCAGAACATAAAAAAGTATTATTGAGTAAATAAGTACTTTTTATAAATGTAGAGAAAATTATTTAGAGAATTTAGTTTCAAGCGGTATAACATTAGTGCATTACTAGAATTTTACAGTGATAAAATATCATAGTTTATTTCCAAACTATTTCAATCAATAACAAGTATAAGGAGGAAATGGTTTGATTAATTTCAATCACCATAAATTTAAAAATTATATCAAAATATTGATTTATATGAAGTATTAACATGTTCATTGCTAGGGATATACCACATACCCCCGCAGCACTTGTATAGAGTCTATCTGCTACAATTTTTAATTTTCTCAAATGCAAAGCGTACAGCAGCTTCTTATGTATGATGTCATCATGTAGTACACATGGCATGCTGACAACTCTAATGCAGTTGAATTTCTCAAACTACAAGTGTATATCAGCTTAACATGTATAACATCATATAGTGCATATGGTAGGTATGCCAACTACTCTAACGCAGTTGGATGTTCTCAATGCTAAAGAGTACACCACTTTAATCTGGACTCAAGATATAATTTTCAGTATTAAATTATGTTGAAGGATATATTATTATTTTATCACAATTTGAGTACATCAATTACAGTTAGTAAAACCATTATATTTTATATTACAAGAGTAATTTGATGTCAGTGACATTTTAAATCTTCCGTGCAGTAACTGTAAATGCAACAGTTCTGCCATCAACTGTAATCTATCAGTGGACAACTTTCTAATTTTGAGCAAGATGCGTAGTGCAGTTGGTGTTTGATAGTCGCTCAAAGGAGACAACCTCATAAATTTTCATGAAAATGGAAAAAGTGAATTTCGTGCGCTGTTTAAACATTACTTTATACGTAAAAAATCCATCACTGAGACTAAGGAAAGACTTGATAAGTACTACGGGCACTAGGCACCTTAAATTTAAATGGTTAAGAAGTGGTTTACAAAGTTCAGTTGTTGACACATCATCATTAGTGATGCCTTGATGACAAATGTTCAAGTCACCAAAAATAAGTGATCATGCCAGATATTGTCCATAATCCATGAAATGATATTGGACGATTGGAGAATGAAAGTGTGTGATTTGGCTCATGCTGTAAGTATCTCAACTGTGAACGGGTACATCACATTTTACATGAATATTTAGATATATTTAAATAGATAGGTGCCATGACAGCTTACACTCGACCATAAGCACAACTGTGTGACTGATTCAAAAGTGTTTAGCGATGATCATCCAGAATCCACACGAGTTTTGGCATCGTTTTGTAACTGTGGATAAAACATGAATCCATCACAACACACCAGGGACCAAGGAACAATCAAAACAGTGCGTTGTGCGGGGTGAACATGGACCAAAGAAGGCCAAGGTGAGTCTGTCTGCCAATAAGGTCACAGTTTTTTGGGATGCTCAGAGTGTTAATAGTCAATTATCTTGAGGAAACTGCTACCCCATCCAGCATATTCTTCAGATCTAGCCCCCTACGACTATTTGCTGTTTCCAAACCTAAAGTAAGGCTGGGCGGTAGGATATCTGGGTCGAATGAAGACGTCATTACTGCAACAAACCCCTATTTTGAGAGCCCTGAGAAAACCTATTATTTGGAGGAAATAAAAACATTTAAAAAAATGCTGGACTAAATGTATTGAGCTAAAATGTGATTGATTGTATTGAAAAATAAAATATTTATTTGCGAAAAAGTTGTTTTCTTCAAAAAGTCACTGAATTATCAAACCACCCTTGTATGTTAGCAATAAATATTACTGCTTTTGTTTTTCTTAATTTTTTAGCATGTTTGAATGATAATTATATCAGCCTTGATTAATAATGGTTACAATCAAATTTTGTTCATTGTAGTGTATTTTATGAGTTAACCCTACATCGGGCGCTAAACAGAGTTTTCCTCCATGTATTTTTTATTATTAAAAATAGTACTACTTTTCTGATGTTGGCAGTAGTTTCCCGCAGTGTACTTCACGAGCATCTTTCGGGGAAGCGAAACAATAGCCTCCCGCTTATCTTTGTCAAAATCTGTCAGTATGAGGTCTATTTCCGTGCGAGACCGGACGATTCCTCCTTGAGCGCCCGATGTTGTGTTTGTAGTGCTTGGACGAAATCTCTGTGAGCGCCTTATTGTGTTTAGTTTTTATGGAGTAATAATCCTTGTGCGCCTCCATGTGTGACCTGTGATGGTTTCTTCTTAAGTTTTACAATATATTTTATTTGCATTTTGTGAAATGGAGAATGAAGACGAGAGACTTGTCAGTACAGTACCAGTGTGCTAGGGAACATTTCAGTACTGTTTATGGAGTGAACATTGTCGTTATAAGAACCAGAAAGAAAATGTTTTTAAACTTTGTGTAGTGTGTAAAAAATTTTTAGTAAAGAATAAATTTTGATTTCAGAGTAATAATCAAAATTACAATTGTATAATATCTCAAGAATTAAAGTAAGTTGTTTTTGTAAGAAGTTAAAAACTAAGTTAATTTCCATATATTATTACAGTAGGTTAAACATTTTTACAATTAATTGCATTATTCCTTAAAATAAATCATGTTGTTATTACACAATAACATTTTTTAAGATTTTGAATTTTCATTACATAAGAGAGTAATTTTTATTTAATTTCTAAAAATGAATATATCACATTGTAATTAAATCAGTATGAATATTTAAACAAATAAAAACAGTTTAAACGACTATGATATCCATTATTCGCTAACCTGGAGGAAACCTCCGTGAGCGCCTGATGGTGTTTCTAATTTTAAGTGCCTGATGGAGGGTTAAGGAAGGGTGGATGAAGTGCAATCCAACATGATTTAAGAGGTATACTCTGATCTCCTACTCCAAAATTACTAAGGGATCTCTCAGTTATAGATATCTGCCAGTGATGCCTCCCCCAGAAATATACACATTTGGATGGGGTCAAGACTACTTGGCTCTGCTTCAACTTGATGCCAGGCTAAGATTTTGCCTCTTTTCCTTGCTATTGTATTACGTTCTATCAATAGATAATAAAGTGTTCCCTGGCCATCCTAACAGAATCTTCTCCAAAGTAACCAAACTTCCTCAGGTGTTCATCAAACACGTTATGTCCTGTAAGGAAGCCAGTAATTGTTCTTGATTCTGAAAAAATTCTCAATTCTCCACTCACATTTCCTGAGTAATTACTTGGTTTTTCTTTGTCCTAAAATGTAGTACCAAAGGCATGTCATTTAGTTGTCTTGTCTTCTCTGGGCAATCAGAGTTCAATTCTTTTCTCATTAGTTCTTATAAGATGTGAAGACCCTCTGCAATGAAGGATGGAAAATAAACTTTCTTTCTCATCTGGGTGTCAGGACATGCAAAAGTTACGGAAATTAAGAAACTGATCAAGTTTGTCTACTATTTTTACCATGATAACATCAACTCAGGAATATATTTCAGCAGTCCCACTAAAGTGCTCTACCTATGACATATCTATAGACTGGTTAGCCAGAAGAAACTAATGTTAATGTTAATTCACACTTGGAACAATGATAACAACTTTTTATGAATATTTTAAACCTTAAGTGTCACAACAAATTAATTGATTTCAACTCTAAAATGGCAAATGTAAGGAATGCAACAATATGTTTATCCTTTCATAAGGAATTCACCAGTGAAAATACATTATTTATAACAATAAAATATTATAACTATAATATATATATATATATATATATATATATATATATATATATATATATAATAAAATATATATATAATAATTTAAGAGTCTAATAGAGAAAATACAATTTTCTCACATCTTAAACAGCAAATATATCAAACCGTATTTAATTACAACTTTACAGCATTCCAATGGACATAACTAGTTAAAACAACAAGGTAAACAACACAATACTTTGATACTAGAACGCGACTTACTTTGCCACATTTACAATTAACAGTTTAATTTTACAAACAAAGCCACAAACATTAAGTTCAAATGTTACTCTACATATTCTACTACACAATCTACATAATACGGACAACAAATCTACGTATCAATGAAAAACACAGATCAAATAATAAAGCTTCATAAATAAATTACTGGTGGATCATAACACAAAATATTCATAAATGAAAACCATTCTAACTAAGCAATCTACTACTAAATGATACTTTAACCAGAAAAGTGTATACCAGAGAAAGCATAAAAAAAGAACAAGAACTGTTACAAAATAATACCTCCGGCGTAACTGCTTCAGAATTGCTTAATTGAATAAGTTTTAAGAAACAAAATTAAAACCCTACCAATTGTGTAATAAGAAGGAATATACAAGTAGAAAAAATATAAAATATAACAAAACTATAATGTATTTTTGAATTGGATTTGAGATGAAAGTTATTATTTAAACTTTAACACGATCAAGGACAAGTGGAGTGGGGATGAAACAAGTTGAGTAGCTGTTTCAGCTATGACACAATTTTTAAGTAATTTAAGAGTGACCTGTGCTAAAGAGCAGCGTAAGTGAATACTGTAATATCAGTGACCAGTATGGATTAAAAACTACTTTACTTGTTTATTTTCTGTAATAGTTAAAAAAATATTATACAATTTTGGTTACAACCTCTGATATGTTCCGGTTCAAGAATCAATCCTGTCCCACTATCCATTGATAAGAAGTTTCCTACCAGCATATGATTCCTCTGTTCTATTCCTGTAACTTAAAAATAATGTCACTGGAACCAACATTTCTCACTGCTGAGTCTGATTCTCTTATTGATCTGATGATGGTTCAAGAACCAGAGCATATCACCCTCTATGAGCACCTTTTATCCCCAGCTTTTAAAAATATGACTTCATATATTGTATTTATTCTGAAAATATATTGAAGGCTTACGTTCAATCACATAAGAAAACTCATAGATGAGGAAGATTTTAAATTTGATATCATGTTCATCCCATGTTAAAACATAGAGAGCCTGTCATTGATGACATAGTGAATTGTTCCAACAAAAACGCCTATGCTTTTTATGACAAATGTGTTATATGAAAAAACATATAAATAAGTGGTGCACAGTACCGTGAATGACAAATTACATTCTCTACGTGATGATCTGCCATGTTCAGCATAATTCCAAGTCTTTAAAAAATACAAAACAGTTGCTAAGTAGCTTAGGATGTAAAGTAAAACACCTTGAGGCAGGAAAACAAGATATTCACAGTCAATTTATAACTAAGAACAAGCAAACTGATTTAATCACATTTAATTCATATTCATCATAGACATAATTTTCTGTATTAATTTCAAGCCAGAGATAAAGGGTGATATTTTTAAATTATACACCATATCTGCAGCAATGCTGTTGGATACAATGGCATTTCTATATGCCTCACAAAATATATACTATTTGCTGTTTTCTACATAATCACTTTCAATTTCAAAAGGTCTCTAAGCAGTGTTATATTTCCATTTTAATAAGTCTATTCTGGTACATCATCTTCAGAAGATCTTGGTACCAGTTTCATATTCAGATAATAGGCTGATAAATAATTTATACGTTCAATCTAAAGTTCTTGAGAGAATTGTGCTCAGCCAAATCTCTGAGTACTAGCCATACAAGTATATTTTAAATGACCATCAATATTTGTTCTAATAACCACAGTATGGAAACGAACGTGTGAAAAGTGATTGATGATATAAGGCTTACAATGTAACAATTATTAGCCTACTTACTTTTATTTTTCAAAGCCATTGACAGCATAAACCATATACTATTTCATATTGTTCAAAAATGAATCATCCTTTGTCATTTAATATAGTAATTGCCTCGTGAAAACTATTCAATAATTTGTTAACCATACAAGTATTCTGATGTTAATGCTACTTTATGTGTGACTGTACATTATTTGACTCAAACTAACATTTTACATATGACAACAGATGGTAAAGGGTCGTAATAGTTAAACAGGTAAAAAGTCCTGTTTTACATTACAAGTATAGTAAAAAAATGTATTAATCTAAATTCTATTCATACATCCATCCATAGAAATTGTCACAAGAAGTCTAGAACATTACTTTATGGAATGTATTATCCTGTAACTGAAGATGACTAAAGAAATGGTGCTAATGACCAGTCAAGCTCCCATCACCGAAAATTAAACTATCAAAGCTCAAGGTTTTACCGACCTGCAAACTGGACTCTTTACTGCGTTTCTGGAGCTAACAAAGAAACAATTCTCTGAGGGCATTGTTACAATAAAATATATACCATAAAGTTAACTAGTGTAATCTTATAAGTATGTCTACATTCAGGTAGTTGGAGACATAACTTAATATCCAAGTGTTTTTGCAAAAATATATTTAAAGTTACAACTTAAATCTAACTGGTAGAGCAGCTGCTTAAAAGTTAATGAAAATCATGTACAGTTTTAAACACAATTGGAAACTAGGTTAGTATTGCTTGGAGCCGTAATGTCTTATTGTGGTGTGTATTGAGTAACTAAGAATAACTTACTGTTTCACAACTATCAGTAACTCAAGGCTAACTTTAAGATTAATAATGACTGATAATCAAGCATTGTTGTTGGAATGATGAAGACTGACCTTTGCCAGAGGCGACTACGAGGATGTGTCTGCGGCTGATGAAGAACTGAGCACAGATGTGCAGGACACATAATACCAGCACAGCCAACCCAGATATCCTGAACACCATGGCACCACTCATCTGGTCGAACATCAAACCAGCCAAGAAACTGCCCATTGACACCCCTGCAATTATCATGTGTACCTAAGATTTGATAACTGGACACTGCTTTGGTAATTGTTCAAGGAACTTATAAACTAAATCCTTTGAAAAAAAAATAACTTAATAAAAACATAAACTGAAGGAACAAAAGGATTTCAGACAGTTGCCATATTATATGTTACAAAAACAGAACACTAGATGTTTAGAGTATTGAAATTTAACATTTTCCTCAGGTTTCAGAAAACCCTAATACATAAGGTTATACATGCACAAAAAACTTAAAACTAAAAAGTGTGGTGATGGACTTCCCACACGGTAAACTAAATTGTATAACATATTATCTTGTATGTCAAAAAAACATACATGACTTTGATGTACAATATATTACTAGGATTTTTTGAAACCTGAAGAAGAGGGTAGATTTCAATACTCAAAGATTATGTTATATTTTTGTGTAACATATAACGATGGGAAATGTCTCAAACCCTATTATCGTTTTAAATAATCCATCGTTAATAACAAACTTTAAATGTAATCTGACTGGCTCATCACACTCACTGAATATTGATTGTATAACTATTATAATACTACACATTATATTTCATAACATGTAGAACTGCTAAAGAGCTATTTTTAAAATGTCACAGATTTATGAAATGTATTATAACTTCCAATTAATGTTATTATGTATTATTACACTTATTTTTTATTTTAGAAGGCTTACACGCCTTCTATATATATTATATATTATTATATATATATATTAATCTAGTTGCTGACAAAAGTAAAGTCAAAAATTATTTAATTTGTTTATTTTTACTCAAGAGAGCAACAATCTTTTTTCAACATTTTTCTTCACATGTACAGTATAGCCACGCATAATGTTAAAATGCATACATGCATGTGTTTTTACTTCCATACCAATGTATTTTCGTGAGTAATCTGTTTGTTTATTCTAACAATTCATGTCTGATTAGGTGCAGTATGCAGTTCTACCAAAGAGTAAAAAGCATACATTATAGAAACTGACCGATTCCCTCAAAGATGGCTCCGACTAGCCCCTGTACTGTGGTGTCGGTGCCAGGTGGTGCCACCAGGCTAGCGTACGATGCCATGGTAGCGTATAGTAGACCAAACGTGAGCCCGTTGAGCATCTCGATAGGCAGGCACCACCATGGGTTCGTCAGAGTGGAATACAGCAGGAACCGGATACTGAAGGCAAACAGCACCAGTGACATAGCGTGTGTATGGCCGATCTTCTTCAGTATCCAGCCTACAACAGAAAACAATATATTAATACAATACTCAACGACCTTCAATATGAGAGTAGCTTGATAATACAAAGTCAAAAATTTTGATAGCACTGGTGTTTATCATGAATACTTTAGTTAGATAATACTAATCTCCAACTCTGTGTTCAGCGGACATTTGTTTGAATCATGGTTTTCATCTGTTATAGTAGAATCAAGAGGACTTTCATCATCTATAAATGAAAAAGTTGGAATTTCCAAAATTAAGTTATCGATGCTTGCAACCACGTTATAACCAGAAAAATAGCAAGTTAATTTAAAGAAGCTAATTTTAGCGTCCTCGTTGATGAAACCTCTGACGTCTCAACAGTTAAACAGTTTTCATTGTGCCTACTTTATGTGACAATGAATTATAAAAACGACTACGAGATATCTAAAGTTCATGGCTCTAACCTCTGCTACGGGTAGTGACTTGGCAAAAGCCTTAATTAAATGTCTTGAAGACAGTAATATAGATGTCAATAACTTACGTGGCCAGGGGTACGAGAGCTGCTGCCATGAGTGGGAGGTTTATTGGCACAACTAAGAAGCTTATCCAGCAGCAATATGTACATTGTGCTTCTTATAACCTTAACCTGGTGTCGACAAATGTGTCTGAAGTTCTGTCAATCAGAAACTGCTTAGGAATAGTGGAGAAGTTGTATAATTTTGTCAACACTCCTAAACGACAAGGTGTTTTACAAAAGTGCATTGAATCAGAGATCTTGAAACCAACAAGAAAAATTTCCTGCAGCTTTGCCCAATAAGATGGGTATTTGTTATGAAAGAGCTTCTATAACCCATTGAAGTAGCATTAGAAGAAATTACAAACTGGAACGATAGACTCTTCTTCAGGAACTTTAATGCTAGTAAACTCCTTGCGTCAAGGTGAATTTATAATTTCTCTCTTGGCATCAGAAAAACTTTTTATTTACACTGTAAAATTAAGCAAAACAAGGAATTGACTTGGATTTATCATCTGCAATTACACACATTGAAACTGTACTTTGAAGCGTGAAATCCGTAAGAGAAAATGCAGATAAAGAATTTCATTGAATATTTGAAGAGGCTACCTAAATCGCTGACACTTTTGGTTACTTAATTTCAATGCTTCATACAACTGAACAGGAGCAACACACCAGCAGAAACGCCAGAAGTATCCTTAATATATTGAGAAAGCTCTTTTTTAGAGTGAAAAGCTCTCCCTTGTGGAGACTGGATATATACATAACTTTTAGCTCTACTAACACCATTTTTTTCTCTAAACTTCCTTTCTCTTCCACCACTTGGGCAATTCAAATGAAGATAGTAATTTTGATTGTAAAATCAAAATAATATAATTAAATGAATTGTTCGATTAGAAATCACAAATAATGTGTATCAATGATTTGTTATAATTTCATCAATATTTCACTAGTCAAAACTGCAAATACTGTTGTATAATTTGATAGATGAAGCAATATACACATAATATTAATAATCTCTATTTACAGTGAAATCTGCTGCATAAAAACATTGGAGTTGTTCAGTAGTCTTGTCTGAGCAAGTTCAAGTGACAGATCACAACAATGTAGCTGATAGTCCACAAACAGCCAAGGTCTGCAGCTGTCAGTCAGTTGTTGGAGGTGTACAAGCTGCTCCTTAGTGCCAGTATATGTCTATACTATGGTTGCTATATGTAGAGGAAGTTACTACTATATTCAAGTTATTAACACTTTGAGTGCTGGCCCTAAATGACATGTAACTCTGTAGAATGCTGGGCGTTTTTGGTGGTTTTCAAAAATGTATTTAAAAAAAAGTATTTAAGGTATGAGAAAAATACTTACATACCTTAATTCAGCTTACTTTCGTCTTTCTTTTAACGTGAGATTTTTAGTGGTTTTTTTAAAAACTACACATCAAAAATGTTTTTTAAAAACATATATTTTTGGAAAAAAAATTATTTTTTGAGACAGTTTTTTTATCTAACTTACTAAACTAAGCATACATACAATTATTTACAATGACCCATTTACAAATATAAACTGTCCTTTGAATAATACAAATCATGTTTTTATGTTTTGTAGTTTTTTGACAAAAAACTATGCCGTCATTGATGCGTCGGCATCACTTTCGCTGTCAGCACTGTTTTCAGCATCTGTAACATAATAATATACTATGTAAAATATGAATATATTTTTATTTTATTCATAAGAATAAAATATTAGTTGTATAAAGTTAATTTATTATAATACAAATTATAGTTTGATTCACGAAAACAATATCATAACCAAACTTTTAGACTGATGTTTATATGATAAATAGACTTACTTATTCTTACCTGAAGTATGTGTCTAATCTTCTTCCATTAAATCAGGATCAATGTCAAAATCGTCAAAAATACTATCTACTCCAATAAAATTATCTTTATCTAATACATCACTGATCGCAACGTCGTTCAAGCTGCGAGAAGCCATGATTGCGACATCGACTGCCGGCTGCAACGAACGTCACGTTAGCGGCACGTAAACAACGCGACCGAAGTTGCTTTGTCATTAAGCTCATACAATACATCTGACGCTTTCTAGCGGTGAATTGTGTTACTAAAAACCCAAATAACATTGTAGAGTAGGCAAAACCCGTTTAAATACGGACAATGTAATATAATACCAATTGAAATGACAACCACGTAAAACTACGGGATTAGCATTCTTCGGAAGTTTCGCCGTTCCGTAAAATTACGGGATTAGCACTCTAAGTGTTAACAATAAAAATAATTGTTACAAAAATAAAAGTTCTCATATACACTGTTCTATTTTTTGTGATAAAGTTAATTTTTGTAGGTTTATATAATGTATATGCAGTTTTATTGATTGATCGTGCAGCTAATATTTCTATTTAAATTATCTATTTATTCTGAAATTGAATGTAAATTTTTAGCTCTTTAAAATATTAACAGTACTTTACCAATTATAGTTTTTTTTCAAAGATTAGGGCACTGATTCACTAAAATTTAACTAACAATGAAATTTAACTGAAAAGGTTTGAAATTTAACAACAAAGAAAATGCCACTGACACACGCCATTCAGTGGGTACTATTGTAATCTATATGCTCATAATTTTTAACATAACCTTGACACAGAACAGTACTCTCATTCAACTTTAAATGAATTTAACAAATGACCTTGATTTGTTAATTGAAACTCACACGTTTTACTTACCTGATAGAAAGAAAAACGGAATCTCTCCCCCGAAGCACTGGACACCATTAACTAACCCCTCCAATGTTTTAATCCACTGCTGCGTCACAGAGCACCCGTAATTATCAGCCAGTTCTTCCAAATACCTTTAATACAGTTATATTTTCATACACAGTAAAGTAATGCTAAAACAATAGTTTTAATATTTTACAATGACTGGCAAAATCTTGAGATAAAACAGTATAATATAGTTATCTGAGGCCAATATACCTGTGTATTAAGATGATAAGGTTTAATTTAAGCCTTTTCTTGTCCACAGGACTTTCTTTCATAGTTCCTTATCGTAATAGATACTGACAGAAGAGCACATATATTTACTATAAAGAGCAACAAATTAAATAAATTTTAATAAAATACATGTAATTTTATATATATATATATATATATATATATAATATATATATATATACAATATATATATATATATATAATTTTTGTACTTTTCCTAACAGGAGCCCTGTTTGAAGAATTTTACAAGGCCATTCTCCACCAAAGTAGTTAAATCCTCAATCTTATTCAAGAGGCAAACGACAGAGTAATAACAAAAAAAAAAAACATACAAATTAATGAAAATAAAACTACTTTTTATGAATGAATGGCACAATATGTTTGGTATTAATGAAAAGAGGAGATTTCATTGTGTAGAAAATACTTTAATCAACATCGTAATTAAAAGAAAACAAACAATGGTGTTTTGCTCAAATTTCACTACGCTTAGAATGCTAAAACAATATATTTGGTTTGCAAAACGAAGACATAGTACTAAGTTACCTATACCAACACAAAAAAGAGAATTCTTTCTCTTTCTATTGCACCAAAGTAATTTGCTTCCATTTTGATTATGTTTTGTTTTATAACCTTAAATTGTAAACTCTTATAATTAACATTTTTTTAGTTTAGATGCCAATTTTTAAATAGGCAAAACCAGTAATAAATTATAATCCTAAAAAATAAATGCCTTTTGTGATGATGATGTAAATTTTTGTGGTAAAAGAATTTGGGTATTCACTAAAATTAATATGTTAATACTAGAATAAAAATATTATTTTCTGAAGGAAAAACTCACTACATGCAGCTTTATACATAATCCTCAAAAAATATCCCACACACACACACACACAAATGTTCAATTTTGTTTATGAACTTTTTGTTGGGTTATTCTTACATACTATATAGGATATTACAAGAAAACTAAATACAGACATTTTTGTCTTTTAGAATTGTGGTAATTTTGTATATTTTGGTTTTTTAAAAATATTAATTTTACCATCTCTATAAGAGGGTTGAAGTTAGATATTTAGTACACAACTTCCAGCAAGTATTTATTTGTCTCATGGAAATCATTTTTCTAGTCATAATTTACCATGTATCACATTACAGTTATGATCTACAGTTCCTGAGAAAAACAATAGTGTGTTGTACTGCACCACATCAAAGATAGACTACTCAATTTTAAAGTAGTAACATAGTCAAATACTGGCAAACCCAAAACGTTGATAAATCATACTTAATGTAGACAGTGCTAAAACCAATGAATTGTCTTAAATTTGTAATTACTACCCAATATAATTATATAAGGTAAACAATTGGATTACCAAAATAAGAAGTTCCATATTAAAGCTGTGCACATTCCAACAACAACCAACCACAGCAGAAACACTAGCACTTGGATGTCTTTGAACATTTTCCCAACATTGCGTAATATACTAGCAGCCTGAGGTGTTTGTGTGTACTGCAAAAAACAACATTTACGTGAATGATCAATATAAAAGTAGAAAGTACTTTTAAAATATTCTCTGAAGCTTCCTTAAATTGATTTTCTAAAATAAACACATTGTACAAGAAATATTATTAAACCTTTCCCATTTTATGTCAAACATGTACCAATATTATGAAATTCCCATTACTATCCTTTACCAGAGCTATTTAATCTAAAAACAGTAACTATTTCATCATCTGTATTATTATTAGGAAGTGTCTATGTAGTTAATGAACATCACAGAGGCATTAACTTTGCTTTAATTTCTAAAATCACACTCTACATCAGCTGTTTGTTTGATTTAAAACTCAATATAATAGTAATTGTTAGTTTGCAAAGTCTGTTTATGTAAGAAAACATGGTAACATTTAAACCTAATTCTATGATGCAATATAAAACATAAAAAGTCAACAAAAGATAGTGCTGTATTTAGTGACAGATCAGTAAGTGTTGGAAGGGGAGAAACCTCTTGTTTTGTCAAACATGTAAGAGACAATCAGGTCTACAAACTGAACTTTATTTCAAAACAATACCATTGATACCAAAAGAAATTTCTGGTAAATATTTTGTGTTTTGTTCTGATAAAATGTAATACACATCCTGTTGCAATTGGTAACAACCAAAACAATAAAAAATAATAAGATGCAAAATTCAAAATGCAAATGATTGCCTAACATTTCTACTATATTATGCCTAATTTTACTAGGAGAGCTCTGGAATCAAACATACAAATAAATGGATACGAAAGGGTTAAACATGTAGTACCCAGTACCTTTATTTTGGAAGAGACAACAAAGTCAAGTGTCAACATCACTGCCATCATGTAGAAGACAGGAGTATAGTCCTTATGTGCCATTCCAGCACTCCAAGTGTCCACCAACCAGCCAGCCACGATCACACACAGACCAAAGCCTACAGATCCCCACATACGTTGGTTACCATATTTGCCAGGTTGATCGCCTAAAACAGGATTGTGCAAGTTAGTTATTTGTCACAGGATAGAGGATATAGTCCTTATGTGCCATTCCAGTGTTTCAAGTGTCCACCAACCAGCCAGACACAACCACACACAAACAAAAGCCACAGATTTCCAAATTCACGTATTTTAAAATACTTTCATAAGTTACATGTTTTTTTAAAGCAGCCATTTTACAGCAATATTACTGCAAAATCTAAATAATCCTACCTTAACCCACAAAAGTTTATGTAGTAATCTACATTTTGTAGTTTTAGTTGACATTTCCTAGATTGGAGGTTGTAAATTGCATGCATTTAAAATTATATAAAAAACTACCATCACATGTCAATGTTATAGTGACTAATTTTAAATTATTTTTAAAGATAAAACTTTTCACTCACACAAAAGATGAAGAAGTTATACCAACTCACCGAGGATAGTGAAGCAGATGGCATCACCAACACTGACAACTACTGCCATCCCGATCCAGCTGAACACAAGTAGAGAGGTGAACATCCAGAACTGGTAGTGGGAGATCACTTGAGAGTTGGACAGGTTAGTGAGGTCAGACAGTGTGTCACTCTGACACTGCATGCGGCACTGTGCTATCTGCAGGCTGGTGTTGCAGTAGGGAGTGTGCCACACATCTCCACCGGCCAGTTGTACCTTGCTGACACGTGTGAACAGACAATCACTGTTCTGTAACAGTGCATATTGACAGGTAATGAGTGGGTGGAATATGGAGAGTTTGAGATGTTTCTGAGGTGTGTTATTCTGTAATTGCGTGTAGCACTGGGCTACCTGAAGGTTGCCTGGAGTGTGCTACACATCCCCATCACTATGTGCCAACTATACTTTTCTCACTTAAGTTAATAGATGAATAAAGTTCATTACATGGCATGGTAGCTGGGATGAGTGTATGAAGAGTCTGAACTGTTGGTTGGTACTTCCACAGATGTCACATGACCTACACAGACTTTGTTCTAAGATTTCCCTGATATATTCCAGGAAGTAGTCTTTAATAAGATTTGATCCTATGCTACAATTATCCTGAAATAAAATGTAGTGCATGAAATTGTTGCAAAGGCTCAAATAGGTACAAAACTCCTTATGGAAGACAACAAAAAGGCTTGCTGCATCGCTGAATTTCTTTGAAGACTACATTAGACATGGTAATAAACTTATTGATCACATTGTAACTGCTGATGTAACATAATAATAATAATAATAACACTTTTTATTGTGTCAACAATTATAAAAATTGCATACAATCGTCAATATGTATATCTATTTTAAATTGCCCCCCTTCATACCCGTTCATACACAGTCCACACTCTTTCCTAAGACTCATACTTACAGCCATACGTTTTAAAATCTTCTAAATTTTACCATCAGAAATAGAGGATGATCCAATTACTTTAAATTTCATCCCAGCGGCTCATTATAAACTCTTCCACTGAGTAAAACACCCTCGACACCAAAAAGTGTCTCAATCGAGCTTTAAATTTTGTTGGTTCATTCAAATTTTTTATTTCATCAGGGAGCTGTTGATCAGCTTAACACCAACCTCGGATGGCAAATATTTGAATGCGGCTGTTCTGTGCGGATGTAACCGACAGAAGATTGTCCCTGCCTCTTGTCCCGTATTGATGGACGTCCCTGCCCTGGACGAACTCGCACTTAAATCGGCAGTACAGGGCGACATCGAGGATGTAGAGACAGGGCAAAGTTAGCAATCCAAGCTCCCTAAAGGCATCTCTGCATGAATTTCAGAATTTCAATTTTGAAATGATGCGGACAGCTTTCTTTTGACTTCTAAATACTTGCTCAAATTTGTATTTAGAACAGCTGCCCCATAGCCTCAACCCGTACGTTAGATGGGGGTGTACAAGGCCGAAGTAGGCCAATTTTAGTACATCCCGGGACCAAAACTTTGAAAGGTTCCGTAGAGCATAAATGCCTGAAGAAACCTTTGAGCAGGTACTTTCAATGTGATCGTCCCAAGTCAGACCTCGATCAAGGTTCATTCCGAGGAACTTGGTGGAATCAGTTTCCTTTATAAGGACATCGTCCGCCATCACAGCAGCGCGATCCTCAATCTCTCTTTGCCGCAAACAGAAATTTAGTGCATTTGATTTGGAGTTGTTGGTCCTCAGATTTAATTTAGAAAAAAACTGAATACATGAATTCAGTTCTAAAAAGGAAATGATTTCTAATTCATGTTTTGTTGGAGCTCTAATGCAGAGCGTTGTATCATCAGCATACTGGACCATTTTCCCTCTCAGGAGCGATGAGTTCAGCCTATTGACGTACACAAGGAACAAGACTGGTCCAAGTATAGATCCCTGTGGGACTCCATAGGCCATTCTAACTTTTTCTGACAGGGAATTCGCAATCTGCACATACTGGCTTCTATTCCTGAGGTAAGACGAGAGCCATTCATGTGGTAGACCTCGAACCCCACACGTCTTCATCTGGTACAACAATGTATCATGATGTACACAGTCAAATGCTTTGGATAGGTCGAGAAATATGCTTAGCACATGTTCTTGCTTCTCCAATCCATCGACAACTGTTTCAATCAGATTTGTGACGGCATTGATAATGGATTTGTTCTTTCTGAAGCCGAACTGCTCATGACAAAGAATTTGATACTTGCCAAGGAACAACTCAAATCTCTTCAGAAAAACTACTTCAAAAATTTTGCTCATGACCGGAAGAATTGAAATGGGGCGGTAATTTTCTGCAAGGCAGGGATCATCTTTTTTGAAAATGGGTGTGACTTTCGCTAATTTCAAAAGGGAAGGGAAGATGCCTTGAGCGAAAGACAAGTTAATCAAATTTGTGAGTAGAGTCAAAATATTGCTTATAGCAACGTTTGAGCAGCTACACAGACATGCCGTTAATGTCACACATTTTTTTGGTTTGAGTCCCTGTATCACGCGGGACACCTCCTCCTCACTCACAGGAGACAGCACTATTGATGAGATCGGTCCCATCGATGACACCTCAATACAGTTGGAGCCTCTGAATGGTGGGCCAAACGTAGCAACAGAGAAAAAAAAGAACTGAACTCATTAGCTACGTTTAATGAATCTGTCACGAGTTCGTTTTCGATTTTCAGTTTTGGTGTTTTTAAAGTGTTTGAGCCAGTAGGTTGGGTCGTTGCATTTCTGATAATGCTCCAAGCAGTTTTGGAAAAAATTTCACAATTGCTAAGTTTGTTTTCAACTTCCCATGATTTTGCAAATTTTATAGTTTTTCAGTATTGGCTCTTAAAATTTCTAAAAAATGCTTTAAATTGTTTGTTGTCTTGCTTACGTAAATCGAATGATAGAACCTCAAACGATCTCGCAAATAAAGTATTTCTTGAGTCATCCAAGAGTTTGTTTTTCTTTTTTTTACTTATTTGACATTTTTAAAAGGGCAAGTCGTATTCAAGTAAAAACTAAGCGGTCGTGGAATGCCAAAAAAGCTGTTTCTACGCTGTCAGAATGATTTAAAAAGGCCCAAGTTTCTTTTGCTAAGGAGGAGTTGAAAAGTGTGATGTTTTCAGACATCAAGTATCTTTTGAATTTGGATGGAGGGATTTGAGTCCGAGACGAACAATGACTAATAATGGTCTCCTGAGCGAAGTGATCAGAGATGACTGCGTTGATTACAGTGACCGAGGCGTTTGGGATGTTTGTGATTACGTTGTCGATGGCTTTACTCGATGTGGTGGTTACTCGTTTTGGAGTGTTTATCGACCAAATCAGCCCGAAAGAATTAAGAATGTCCCATGGCTACTGGGTCAGGGGGTCGGTGTGGTCTAAGGCGTCAATATTGAAGTCGCCAGTTATAATGAACTTGGACAACTTTAAATTGAGTAATTTTAAAAGATTTTCAAAATGTTCAACAAATGTGTTGCTGCACCCTTTTGGTGATCGGTAAATGCCAATTATGTTGATTTTGTCTTTGGAATTGATATTCATTTTTATCCCGACCACTTCAAAATCTAGGTCACAAGTGTGATTGACCTTGAATGGGAGGAATTCCAGACCAGATTTTACAAAAATTGCCACATCTCCCCCTTTAAAATGTGATTGATCGAAAGATGTTGCCAATACATAGTTCTCAATCCTGAACTGTTGGACAGTTTCAGATTTGAAACCGTGTTCGGAGATTACGAGAACATCAGGGTGAAACTCGCCTGCCATTAGAGATAATTCGTCGACTTTATTTGTGGCAGACTGTGAATTTTGAATAAAATAACTCATGTCACCCTGTAAAAATTGCCTAAATTTGAGGAGAGACTATGTTAAAAATAGCCTTTGAATAAGACATCCTTTATTTTTTTCTTTACGTTCTGAACGGCTCTCATATGTAAGTATATTGTTGCTTTAACCGTTGTGATCTCAGGAATTCTTAGCTGGTATTTGCCTGAGTCTCACCTATACTTTATTTAAAATCTTTATTTTCTAAACCTACATAGAATTTATTAATGAAAATCAATAAATTTTTATTGCTTCATAAAATTTGCTGTCATATACATTATAACAGGCTTTCTAATCATGCACAAAAATGTTTTATAAAAGACTAGCTGTTTCCCGCGGCTTTGCACGCTTTTCGTAAGCTTTGCCCGTGTATGTGAACTTCTGGTTTAATTGAATTATATTTATAACGCCGATGTAGAGTTTGCCTTGTTGCCACGATCAAGAAAATCTGTGTATGTTTATAGCCATTGTGCACGTACATGTACTTTATTGTAAAGTGGTTTAACACTCAAACTTTAAATTCAATCTGAAATGTATCTTAAAGACAAATATACATAATAACTTAGCGCCTTCAAATAGTGTTTGGCTATGTAATATACGTTAACTGTCTCGTAATTGCAGTTTATAGTGTGCAGGCGCTTTGAAACCTTTTATCTTTTGCAGCGCCGCTTGGTGGTGAGTTACATCAATGGGCATAGCTTATAAACCTTCTCCGTGGAAAAATACGTAAACATACAAATTTTCATAATGGTCGGTCTAATATTTTGCGATTCTATAAAGGACATACACACAAACATTCATTTTTATATACAGGGTGTCAATTAAGTCTGGAACCTCTTTTTCAATTTTTAAACCACAATATAAAAAAATACCAAAGTTCACACGTGCTTACTGGTGATAGTAACGCACATATCTGCCCAATTACCGACCAGATAATCCCTTTGGGGGACGGTCCACAAGGAGTCAGACAAAATTCTCCAATAGCAGCATAGGTCAAGTTTGGTATCAAATTAAAGGTCTTACTTAGCAGAGTACAATGCCGCAAACCAGACTTCAAAAGGTGGATTCATTCAGTAGTTATAGCTATTTGAATTTTAAAATAATTGAACAATGTAAATTATTAAGTATTTCAAGTAAACACCAATTTTTAAGTACATGTGATCAAAGTAAGTGTTCAAAATGTTCCCCTACCATCGTCTGGCAATGTCCTGGCGGTTGTAAAAGCCATCCACTGCATTTTGAAGGTAGTCACGAGGAATATCTTGAGCTTCTTGGACTATGAGATTTCTTAGGTGCGCCAAATCTCGAGGCTTAGTATGATAAACTTTATCTTTGAGATATCCCCAAAGAAAAAAATCCAGCGGAGATAAATCAGGGGAACGAGCAGGCCACTCTAATGCAACACGTCTTCCAATCCATCTGTGAAGGAATATTGTATCCTAGTATTTTCTAACAAGGAGAGCAAAGTGTGGTGGCGCGCCATATTGTTGGAAATAAATTCTTTGAAATTGTCGACCAAGAGCAGCTTGTAGTGCAGGAATTATCTCATTTTGGATCATTGCTAGATACGAGTCACCATTTAAATTACCATTGATAAATATTGGGCCCATAATTTGATTTCCTATAATACCTCCCCAAACGTTAAGTTTCTGTGGATGCTGTGTATGACTCAATCTGCCATTTTCACATTCTAACAGTAGTTGTGTTATTGGTAATAATTATTGATTCCTGGCTTCGATTACTACATTGTCAGATGATGGGAGGGGAACATTTTGAACAGTTACTTTGATCACAGGTACTTATAAATTGGTGTTTACTTGTAATACTTAATAATTTACATTGTTCAATTGTTTTAAAATTCAAATAGCTATAACTACTGAATGAATCCACCTTTTGAAGTCCGGTTTGCGGCAATGTACTCTGCTAAGTAAGACCTTTAATTTGATACCAAACTTGACCTATGCTGCTATTTAAGAATTTTGTCTGACTCCTTCTGGGCCGTCCCCCAAAGGGATTATCCGGTCGGTAATTGGGCAGATGTGTGCGTTACTATCACCAGTAAGCACGTGTGAGCTTTGGTATTTCTTTCTATTATGGTTCAAAAATTAAAAAAGAGGTTCCAGACTTAATTGACACCCTGTATATAGAAGAAGATATGTTGCTTACAAAAAAGTATTTTTTTCAAAAACTTTGAATTCCTTATGGATGAAAGTAAACAAAAAACATATAAAGATCTAAATCAAAACTATATTTAATTAGACCACTGAACACTAAATTATTATCCAAAATTTTATTGAATTATATGCACAAATATCTAATATAAAACAAAATCACATGAAGGGCTTTTTTAGTTTTGCGGACAGAACATTAAAAACTAAAATAAAATTGTACTTCAGGTTTAAACAGTTACGTTACAATATTACAAGTTAAAAATTATAAAATAATATTACAAGAAGCCCCAAAATTAATTAATCTTTTACTATGGCCTTTTATAAAATCTGTGGTACATAAACATACGCACAGGGGGTAACACTTAGGATACTGTATAGTATTTTTATTTTGTGGGAAATGTGCCACTTCCGTTATCTTACAAATAAAAATTAATCGCAAAATGTGTTCCTAAGTGGTAATATTGAGGATGGCTTGATTAATTTGGATAATTCTTTTTGTAAAATATTCATTTAAATCCGAGGAAGGTTTATATGAAAAGAAAATTGGAAATATTTTTAACCTGGTATATTTTGGAATTCTGAAAGAATTTAGCATTTATGTTTTATCATCCAAATTTAACCGACACTAAATAGCTGTTGACACTTTCAGATAATGCTCATTGCAGCACTCTCCATGATCTTGACACTAGATGCAAAGAAAATCTAATGACACCTAATATTAGACTTAAGAAATTTTATAAGAGTGACTAACTACCAGCAGCATAAACTATACAATAAGCTCCTCTCTACTTTTGAAAATAAAAAGTTCAAACAAAAATTGCCTAATTGGTTAAAAAGAAAGGAAATTTATTCCATTGAAGAATTTATGGCCTGATGTTGAGTATATTAATTTCTATATAATAGAGAACAGTTTTAATGTTGTATCTTATTTATTTCTCTAAATTAGTACTATCACTGAGAACCATATTACAAGTCTGACCGCACAGTACTTTGTATTCTTGATTCTTGAGTTTGTACTGTGAACTACTGTACATGTAATACTATACCCTGTTGGTTTTTATTTTATTTATTTGTAACTTTGTTAATGGTTTGCTATTTTATTTATGAATTAGTCAGTTAACATTTTAATAATTTATAACTAATCTTAATTAGTAGAATCTGAAAGTGTTTTATTATAATTACAATGCATATTGTACATTTACTTGTACTTAATGGCAATGAATATTTACTATTGAGATTATGTTCTTCTAATAGAGACCTTTAATTTTGAATACTATTTGACCTGAGCTCTCATTTGTGATTTTTTTAACTCCTTTCAAGCCGTCCCCTGATACAATAAAAATAAGATATTTGCATAAAAAAGTATATATTTATGTATAGTATTGATGTGTTAGGTTGTTATGCTTTATACAGCAAAGCTCAAAAAATATAAAGTCTTCACCATATGAAATGTCTTGTTTGTCGGTTATGGTAGTCATTATTTTCATAGTATTTAATTTTTATACTCATATTTATGAATTACCTACTCTAAAATTTATTACTGATCCTAAACACAATGTTAAAGTGCACTTAAAGTTGCTTTATAGCCAAAATTGCAAGAAAGTATAGGATGTTCCATAATAAATTGTTAAGTTGGTTGAAATATTAGAATATTACAGCCAAATTTTAAAATTCAAAATTCACAATTTTAATTATCACTAAATAGTAGATGGAAGTTCCGCAATTAAACTTTCTATAAATGTTATCATTTTTTTAGATACCAATGGTGGCACAGTTAAAATGGTCAACTTGCTTAATACATTTTTATTCACAAACTGATGATACTTATTTAGTTCTATATATTTATTTTGAAAAAATATTGGCTGATTAACCCTTTGAGTGCCACGGTGACGAAATTTCGTCACCAATAATAAATGCGAGAAATGCCACGGTGACGACTTTTCGCCACCAGTTGTATATGCGAGAAACGCCATGGTGACGAATCTTCGCCACCAACTATTTTAAGATCCTTTGTTTATATTTTTCTGTATTTTTATGTTTCGACGTAATAAATTGTATTTCCAATAATATGCCTTTAATTTTCTGTGGTGTTTGGAAACAAAAAATCCAATCCAGAAGAGAATCTAAAAAAAAAAACAATGTCCATCACAGCGCTGCCGACAGCTGACTAGCTGAGTAGCGTGGCAGACGACGAATGCAGAACCGCGTGCTAGTGTGTTGTTTCTTTTGAAACATTGTTGCTTGAATTCTAATAGCGTAATTATTACGTTTTGTGCTACAATCGTTTGAATTGTGCGTGTAGTGTTTATTATTAGTGTGTAAAACACTTAAGTAGTTTTCAAATGGCTGAATAATGGATCCTGAGAACCTTAGATCAAGTGAGGTGGACAGAGAACTTGATGGTGATGTATCTGATGGTAATTTATTAACCTCAGAAGACGATCTTAGTGATTTATTTAGTGATGACAGTGATGCCGATCCATTGTATGAGCCACAAAAAAATGTACATACAGGTCAATCCTCAGAGAGTGACTTTGATGTTTCTAGACCTAGGCCTAGTACGTCAGGAACACAGGTTAGGCCTAGACCTAACTTAAGTAGAATCATTGATAGGAGTGTGTTATCCAGTTCCTCTGAATCGGATGATGATGCTGACGGGCCTACAGACAATGATATTTGGCTTAGTATAAACGAAGAGAGCCGCAGTAACTTCACTCATGATTTTTCTTATGTTGAATCTCCAGGACCTAGACATTGCCCACCTGTTGACTCTAAGCCCATTGACTATTTTACACTATTTTTTACAGAAACACTTTTGACTATGTTTGTGGTTGAAACCAACAGGTATGCTAACCAGACAATTTCGTCTTTTGCAGACAATGACTCACCTGGTAGTCGTAGGCACAGCTGGATCCCCGTGAACATTTTGGAAATGAAGGCTTTTATTGCTGCTGTTTTAAATATGGGCCTGATTAGGAAACCAACTATCCCCTCTTATTGGTCAACTAGTGACTCACAAGCAACTCCATGGTTTAGTAAGATGTTCACACGAAATAGATTTCAAATTTTGCTTAGTTTCTTTCACATTGTTGACAATGAAAAACTACCTAAAGCCAACCAACCAGGTTACGACCCCACTCAAAAGTTCAAACCCTTAATTGAGCACTGTAATAGGCTATTTAAATTCTTTTATACAGCCCATGAACAGTTGTCAGTCGACGAATCTCTAATTGGGACGAAAAGTCAAACCGGAATCACACAATACCTCCCCAATAAGCACCACCATAGGTGGGGAATAAAGTTATGGGTGTTGTGTGACTCTGTATCTAATTACTGCATGAGCTTATTTTGCTATCAGGGTAAGAAGAACACATCTCCATCTGATGAGGTAAAAAAATATGGTCTTGGCTATTCGGTTGTCACTTCTCTTCTTCGTGCTTGTAATTATTTACAGAAAGGGTTTCATGTTTTTACAGACAATTTTTTTTCTAGTATTCCGCTGGTCAAAAAATTGTATGAGGAAAAAACCTTTTTTACTGGCACAGTAAGGAAGAATAAAAAAGGCTTGCCTGATGGAATCAAAGAAAAGTTTCAAGTTGGCCAGAAGAAGTACTACCATCAAGGAAACATAGTGACACTGGCCTATAGACAACAAGCATCACAAAAAAAACCAGTTGTTTTGCTGTCCTCAAAAGCTGAGATAAAAGATATTGTACATACCAAAAGGAGGCATGGCAGGGTAACAGTTGAAAACAAACCATCCATCATACTAGATTACAATAAGCACATGGGTGGGATAGACACATTCGACATGATGCTCTATTCTTACCTTGACGAAAGACGAACAGTTAAGTATTGGAAAAAGGTTGTTTTTAATCTTTTTGCAAGAATGGTAATAAATTCCTACATTATATATAGGGAAAATTGTGTCCAAAACAACAGGAAACCTCTTTCTAGATACCAGTATACTGTGCAAATCATTGAAAGTATTTCTGATGAATGGGTAGCACAGCAAGGTAAAACTGTAAATGTAGAGGGTGACAAAAGAAAAATGGGATTAGAAAAATTGCCCGGAAAAAAAGAAAAGACTTGTTTTGTATGTACAATGAGGGGGCCTGATTTCAAAACAGGAAGGAAGAGGTCTAGAACAGTTTGCACCATCTGTGGGGAAGGTTGTCATGGCACCTGCTTCCCAAAGCACAAATACAAGTGAAGTGAAGACAAACTGTTGTGAATAGTGTATATAAATAATTGTATATAAACATTTAGTGAAGATTTTGAACTGAAATTTCATTCTTTCATTCTTGAGCATAAGAAATACTGTATGTGGTGAGTAAATTTTATAAGTTTTCTTTTAGATTACACACAAATGTATATGATGAGGCTATGTGTGTATTTTTTCCAAACTGTTTTGGTCTAAAAAAAATTTCTTTTTTGTCCTGGTTTTGAACATAACACTATGAAATTTTGCACATTTTTTATTAGTAATATTTCCTTAGAAAAGAAAGTGTTTTCCATAGTAAAAATGTTTTTTTTTATTTGTGAAAACTGCAATAAAACTTTTAAAAAATGTTAAAAAAGAAAAATTTTTTGTTTTGTGTTAAAAATATATATATACATAAAAAATAAACTGTAAGAAAATTTACTAATAAAAGAATAGCCCAATTAAAACCAAGCATTTTGATCTACAGCATGATAAGTTTCTATGGAAATAATCCTGTTAAAAAAATGTTTTACTAAGTTGCTACACCACTGGGATTTCCGGGTCTGGCATTTTTAGACATACCCCTGAATATAACATCTGTTGCAAAAAGTTCCATAACTCAATATATGGTCTTGGCACTCAAAGGGTTAAGTACTGTTAAGAGTTACACTATGAATTCGAAATATTAACCCGTTCGCTGCTAAAGATCCCTTCTGTATATGCTGAACTTTTTTAAAATATATTTTTACTTACTTTTGGATGAAATATGATAGAAATGAATGAAAATTACTCATTAGTCTCAAAAACTATCACTCTCTACCATTATGGGAATGCGTTAACTGTGGTTAGCGCTAGCTCTGGGGACATACTTCCTTGCCAGCTGGTGACTCTAGTTACCGCTCACACTAGGGAACGCCCTTTTATGGCAGTGGGAATATTCCGAATGAATACATTGTAGCTAAGTGAACTGTATTTTATTTGTTTTAAACAAACATGAACAATATTTATACGTAAAAGTGTAAACCAAAATTAATGTAAAAGTTTATAAAAATTTGAAAAATTTTATTTACATTTTCGCTAACTCACTCAAATTCAGTTATTATTTACAAATATGTGGTGAGTAATTATAATAAAATATATTTAAATGTTTACTTCAAATGATACAGAAAATATTGTAGTACAGTACGCGCGCTGAAGGTTCGGCCCTGTCGTTGCCCTACTAACCAAATAAAAACATTGACTCTCCAATGATCCGTCACGGACGGCAATGTTTAATTCTCGCTCGACAATCAACTTATGGTTAGACCAACTTCCTGTACAAATAAAATTCTGAAACTTCGCAGATCTATTTTCCTGTTTATGCCAATGCTAATGGATGTATTAAGTTTCAATGTCTTATTACTTTTCTTCAATAAAATATATTTTAAAATTAACTGTGCCAAAATTGTGATACAAAAAAGTTTGTATGTGAGGATTTTTTTTTATTATTTGGTCAGGAAACTTTCACCAGCAGGAAAGTTTTTCTGAATGAACTGAATTTAATTTTAGATTTAACATTTTTTCAGATACATAGTTTAGGTTAGCCGTAACTTAGTCTGAAGTGGAATGTATCACCGACACCGCTGCCCTACAGTTTGTGGCTCATTCACGTAAATGCAACACGGCAATACCATTTGAAAGTTTAACATTGAATCACTTTGCAATAGTTTATTTCTGAAAAAAAAAAAAAAAAAACACTTTAGGCTATATTGGTGATCTGTGATAAACTAAAAGTTTTAAACTTTAACGAAATTATGTTGAATTTCATTATATTATATTCGAATAGAAAGTGTTTTGTGGTGTATTGTTTATGAACTAATTTTATGATAGATGAATGAATACGAAACACTGTTGTATAAAGAATCCTGTTTATGAAAAACTTAATTATTAATTATGTGGCATGACAATAAATTACTTTTTAAGCATTTCTACGAATACACTATACATAGAGACATTGGTTATATATGGATTAAACCGTATTACATTGTAGCATTCAATTCAAAATTCGAATACTACCTTAGCAATACATTGTATATTAATTGACTTTCTGACAGATAAGAAATAAAATGTCATGAATCTATTAGTGATTAAAAATCGTAAAATTACTAAACGTCTAACAATACAAATTAAGAATTTAAATTCTCAACGCATAAATGTAGAATCGTTATTTTAAAATCGGTGTGGTGAACAGTATTTTCCCTAGATTTTACTTTGTTTACAAAGCTGTTCTTACCTATAATAGAGTTTCCAATGGCGAGTTATTTCCATCCTCACCACCCGTTTCCGATTCTTCGCTGGCATCTTGTTCACTGTTGCTGCCGTCAGATGAGTCATTACTCATCACTCATGCCCTCTCGCCTTTACTTATTTTCTTTTTAAAACCTTGAAGACTGGCGTCACTCCATCCCTTTTCAGTCACATGATATGATAATATATACGATTCATCAATGTAAACAATAGGAGAGTTCTCTGCTTGCGCTTGTTTTATACTTCGTAAATAGTTTATACGTTTCATTCTTATGTCACTAGTTTCAATCAAAATTTGCCTATTATTTTCAAATTTTCCACCGAAATCTTAATGATGCTAATATTTTTCTGAGGCTAGTTAAACCCCCTTCATAGTTAATTTTTTCATTCAGCTTGTTTTTTAACAATATTGAAAAGTTGGCAGGCAACTATCAGTTTTATAAAATTCATGAACGGTTCTTCGAACAACACATTTATCAAAGTCGTCTAGTTTCAGAATCAGAAAGTATATTGTCTTTAAACATGAATCATGCAATTGACAAAGTCATCTTTTACAGTAAGGAATCACAGCTTATCATGAGATACATGTTTTCTCAGTGTGTTAAATCAAAATATGAAATAACAAACAGTCAACATAAAAAATGCATTCCATATTTTATCTCTTAAAATTAATTGCTGCATAATTCTAAAATACTAAAACTTAACATTGCAACAAAGACTTAACAACAATATAACAATGTTTTAGATTTAAAAAAAAACTATAAAAAACAATAACAACAAATAAACAGGTTTACACCTAATTTTAAATCTTAGGTATCAGAATCATTTATTGTTTTTAAACACACAATGTGCGATTAACAAAGTCAAGCCTTATAATAATAATATTAACAATTCCGACTTACATGAGTAATGCTCGAAAAAGAAAATTTAACAGCAGTAGAGCTAAATGGTAACAATATAATCAACAAATTATTCAACAACAGTTATTTACTAACAACGAGGACTCAATAAATAAATAAATAAACAACAAGATTCAGACACCTTTCGTATTCTCTAAAAACTACTCTAGACACTACTAGTTCTACTATTTTCTTTTTTCTTTTGTATTTTTTAGGGGTAGTGAACGAACACTCCCCTTCAGTGGAAGAATCCATAATTTTTTTTTCACGCGAATCTTCTTAATCAGTGTCTTTGAAACACCACAAACCGTGGCAGTTCTTTCTAAACATTTATTTATAGGGATTTGTTCATCATTAGATAGTTTCGACTCATTTGCCATGAACTCACTAACCCTCCATATAATTTCTCGAGCCTGGCTTCTCGTAGTTTTTCCTCGAGCCACTTTGGAAACGTATCGGGCCATTATACTGACTGAAATGATGAATCAAAACAAAACTACTAAAACTTGTAATATAACCTTAATAGCAAGGATAATATGAAATAATTTGTAACGCCCTACAACTACCAAAATTCACTAACCTCAATACTAACTAAAATAATGAATTGTGTATAACGCACTTAAACCACTTGTCCACATCTAACAACAGTGAATACTCAACTGTGAGGGAGAACAGGGACAATAAATATTCAGACTGCAGCGGGCCAAACATTGGCGGATGTCTGCAGAACAGTTGTTATATCGGGCAATCCACCCGTACCCCGCCATAGTCCGCTCGGTTGACTCGGAGCCGAACCTTCAGCGCGTACTGTACATAAGTTTATAAAAATGTACGAAAAAAGAAGAAATAAGTTTACTAGAATAAAATATTGATACAAATGTGTATATACATCCCAGCCGAACCCACCCAAAAGTTGTTTATTATTTACAAATATATCGTGAAAAATATGAAAGGTTATATTTTCAATACTTGAAAAAAAAAACCATAAATATAATCATCCCCACAATCTCTTTTTGTCTGTCATTATTGATGGTATTAGTCAAAACAATAAGACACACACAAACTAGGATGTTCATCACACTGAAAACAATGCCATAACACTTGTTTCATGATTCCCTTTGCACTACAATCTTGGAAGGGACATGGTCAACATTCTTCCGCTTCAATGGCCTTGGAGGTACAGGAGGATTCAGTAGGAGACAGTCAACAACTGCTAGAGAAAATCATACAAAGGCATTTTTTGTTCATTACAAGAAATTCACATTTAGTTGAAGGTAGTGGGTGTCCATCATGAGCATCTGCAACATGTGAATAAAAATCTTCTTGTACCAGCATATGGTTTTCCTCTGGCATGGATAATAGGCCATCATCTGGTCACTTCAGTCAACTCCCTTCATAAAGTGATTATATACCATGATTGGCAGAGGCTTTTCCCTTTCAAGTTGATTGTGGTTGATTAAAGTAACTATTTCATTAGTGTGTTCTGTGGATATGTAAGACACTAATCTTTTATCCCTCCATTTAGCTACCAATACACTTTCAGAGTAGCGTGCAATGGTTTCTCCTTTTTTCAACTTAGGTGACTTAACATCCGTTGAAATGTACTTTCTATCCCATAGAAGCATACCTGTGTTGTACGTATTTCTTCTCAAAAGAGTGGATGTGAGAGAAAACTATTATAATAATTGTCCATGTAAAGGCTGTGTCCGCAATTTAGTTTTCCTTGCATTAGGTTTAGTACAACATTAGCCGCATGTCCCTTGCCACAAAAATCATTAGGTACACCAAAATACATTAACCCCTTAAGAGTTTTTGTCGCGTGTTCGCGTCAAGAGCCAAGTGCAGAAAAAATACCGCTGTCGCGTGTACGTGATCCAAATATACGCAGTTATAAGTGATCCATGTTTTCTCGTTGTTTGTCGCGCTAGCTCGCCGTAGTTCCTAAAATTGCCATTAGAGTGAGCGTGATGTTCTATTTCTACATTGGTTCATTCCTTTGACTGTGGCTGTTCCGTTGACTGAACGTCTTTCCTTTGTTACTATGCAACGCATTTATTTGATGCTTTATGCAATTAGGTGTTTTACTTTACATGTATTATTGCATTATAACCTTTTTATATTGATTTATTACTTAAATCAATATGTGTTACAGGTAGTACACAGACTTCATTTTGTTATTGAAGTAATCAGTAAGGAACTGGACTTTAGATGACTTATTAGATGGATCAGGATGCTTTTGAAATTCAAGCAACGAAAGATAATAAAAAATCAGTCTCATGACATGAAATTTGGGAAACAAAAAGAAAACAATTTATTCGTTTTTCAATAGTCTGGGCATTTGTATTATGCCCATGTGTAAAATAAGACTAAGAAAAACCAACAACTCTTCGATAGATAGGTCTTTCCACTTACCAATTCAAGAGCCGGATATAGTATGGAGCCCACAAAAAAAATCAAGTACGTCCTGGTTGGTTGCCTTACAATTCCCTCTAAAAAAACTATATCCAAAGCAGTGTGAAAAAACTAATTGGAGATTTTTCATCTGGCAAAGGAACTAAAAATCCTTCCTATCTAGTAAAGGGAATATCTTTCATTCCAATCCGGTTGTGAGCGCTCCATTGGGGTGGGTTGGTCTCGTAATCAGGATCCTCAAATTCCCGAGTCTTTCTGGTACTCCACATCGTCCATGTTGTCATCCTCATCGTCTGAACTCAATACCGGCTCTGTTTTACGCCTAGAACTTGGTTGTTGTATACCACTTGGACCCAGGGAAAGATCTATTGTGTTTCACAATCATTTAGTACTAAAAAAAGTTTAAAAATCATTAAAAATAATGAAAAAGTCTAATGTAAAAACGAACCGCATAAAAAGTACCTTTTGAGGAGCGAGAAATACAGTGTTGTGATAGCTCGAGTGCTGGCCTCACACTGACTTCATTTTACAACACTCTGTGGTGACCATAGTTACCGCCTGCTCCTAGTGCAGCATAGCGGTGGTAACCAGAGTTACCTTTGATTTACTAATAAAATCATACTATTTCAAATTTATAACATTTTACACCACTTTAGTTTTATTACACTGGAAATTATTATTAGGCTGGAAATAGGCATACGGCTAATTATTTTTTTTTTTAGTGTATGGAGTTTGTCTGTCACATAGACTAATCTAATTTGAAAACTTAGAAATAGGACTTGATGATCTCTATGTCAATATTCATAGAGATAAAATAACAAATCTACACATACAGGAAAAAATTTGAACTTAAAAAATTAAAAATATTTAAATTATTGCTGTCTGTGCTTTTGTTTCTTTGTATAGCAGGTCAAAGTTCAATCTGTTAAAATCATAGATTAATCTTTTCACTTTTAATCTGTATTCATCTGAGCATAGGCTCTAACAAATAAACTTTCTTTGACAGATTTGTTATGGTTTGAATAATAGTTTAAATGCTTGCCTGTATGTTTTCTTTCAAAAAAGCATAGTTTGGACGTCCTACCTCTTAATACACATGCATGTGCACACACAAGCACGCCAAAAAAAGGAAGCTAGTTTTGAACTTACACTTCCATTGTGAGGTAGATGGCTGATAAAATGTTAATATGATCCAATCATTTATTTTGGTGTCTCCATGAGGAAAACCAACTAGTCATAATCCACACATCTTCACAAAATCTTCAGTTGAACTAAAAGGCAAGTCTTTTTTGTCAGATCACTCCATAAACATATTGGCAAAATTAGGCAAGATCATATCCAAAGAAGTTACATCACTCTTGTTTTTTGCTTAATAAATATGTTCCATGAGGATCCTTATCATGGGTGATTGTTATGTTGTTAAATCTTAACTCCAACTTTGTCTACGCATGGTTACAATTTAATGCAAGCTAATCTTATATCTTGTAGCAATCATGATAAAAAAAACTATTCTGCTTTTCTTTTCCAAAAGTGTTTTAGTTGAATGTTATTTATGAATGTTTCCACAATGGCTTCTTTCTATAGCTGACACTTTCAGTTTAAAAAGCAAACATCAGAATTAATGTTATTTTGTAACCCAAAAGCAAAGTGTCCATAGCACCGAATAAGTAAATTATCTGTCTGTATTATCTGTGATTATACAGATGATGTTACAATCTGTGTATTGTGTGTGATGTGGTTTCTGCAAGTTTAGGCTGGAATATACATCAAAACAAAAGTATTGATGAAGAGAGTCAGTGTCAAAACAGTGGTATTCGTAGTAATGTCTATTTATACAAGAAATGGCTATGTCCAAAATATCATAGTTTATTAGATACTTAACAAATGGAATAAACTCCATATCTTTATGAATTCTTGTTCAAAAGTTGGAACTTTAATACTGGGTAAAATGCAATGAAAATCATAATAAGTACAGAAGGACAGTCTGATCTCTTAATTCAATTTGGTATATAATTTTTTAATCTTTAAACCACTCCACATAATTGGTCTTGAAATATTTTAAAAACTCAATTAAATATGTTTGTCCAAGTAATAATGTATATGTTTAAAAATTGAAACAATGAGGACCCAATTCCAGAACTCTAGAAGTTTGGGTCATAGAATACCTTGTAGATAAAAGGAAAATTTATTCAGTTTTTGTCACTATTTATTTTATAATCAAAATACAAAACGTCCATTTTCAAATAAGAGTGCAACATTAATATGAAGAAAAATGGGAAACTATTGTTAAAAAAATATCTTTTTAATTTTATAGCACAACTGTGTGTACACGCAGGGTTATGTTTATAAATGTTTGTGTATTTTTGATTCAGACTGTCCTGTTCTTTCACTTTCCAAAAGCATAAAAGCCAGAAGCAAAATAATTTTCACTCATAATGATCATCTGTTTTTTCTTGGCTGAACACTCTATTGGTTGAATAACCTACCCAGGTGGTTAAATATATGACTAGTTCCGTTTGCATTTGTTATCACTTCGCAATAATGTTGCTATCTCGTAACTTGTTATGCCTCCACAATTTTGTTATCTCCCTGCAACTGCATATTTCATTATTGAGCTGCACACAGAATATCTCTGCAATTCTTCTTTTGAACCATAAAGTCATATACCTAAAATCTTAATTAACAATTTAACTAAGAGCACCAAGGATGGTAAAATGAGCGTGATAATTCTTCCTATTTAAAATTCCTATATTTGTTTGTCTGACATGTGTTACAATGACATTCTCTTTGGGTAAAGTTTAGAATATTTGTCAGTAATGTTGATGATTTATCTATTGCACGTTTTGTTTTGTAACTGTGTTCCAACATGGCTGACTTCTCCACATTGTGACGTTTTGTGTGCTTGATATAACCACTTGTGTGCTTGAGTAAAAAATAATATGAACAAGGAAGATAGCGCCAAAGGAAAAAGGTGATATAAAAGCCATATTGATCACAGTTTGAACACATTGGTCATTGATTCACCTTCTACCAATCTTGATAATCTTCACCCTCTTCAACTCACATCATGCATAAGCGGATGTGTATTTAAAAAAATGTTCATTATGTTAACAATGTTTTGATGTGGAGTAAAAACAAAAATTATATATTTCAGATTTATTAAGAAAGCTGTAGGCAGTTTACTAGTAGCTTGTAATGTTTGCTTAAGAAACAATAATTTAGCTTTAGTAATACAATTGATATTTTTTAGAACAACACGCACGCACGCACGCGCGTGCGCGCGCACACACACACACACACACACAAAGTTATTTTATTATATTATGTTTTGCATATCTACCAGTAGTAAATACAATAATTATATTATATATATATACTATTTATTTAACTGTTCCAATAAATGAGATAAAATCCACTAAAATGAATACCTAAGGTAATTGCACAAGAATTGTTTTTATACTGAATACTTGTTTTGTACAGATACTAAAAACATCTGGTGAATTTTGTTAACCTTTTCAAGTCTTCTAAAACTAATACTGAAAATGTTAAACTCACAAAAACTTCAATATTCTTATTGTATTGTTTAGTAAGAATAGAATTTTACTTTAAATTCACAGGATGACTAATTTTCATTATCATTATATTTCATTTGATATGTAACACTCATCGTAGAATTAGTGTTTTACAATAAAGCCAAATTATGTTGTAAACGGATTTGTAATTTTACTGTGTACATGTGTACTATACAGTTTCATGGTATGATTTATAGACAATAATACCTAACAAAGTATGTTGATAAGATAGATGCCTGCTTTCACAATCTGTATCATAAACAGTGTGATTTAAGAGGTAAAACTAGATCCAATGTAATCTTTAATTTATTACAAATCGAAGTTTAACCATTTTAACTACAGGAGGTCTGTACAATCAGTAAATTACTCACGTCTTTTTTGTTTTAGAACGAAAAATATACAGTACATGAGTTAATAGTGTATCCAAGATTCAAAATTTATATGACCCAACACTTCATGTCATTGCTGAGCATTAGCAAACCTATCATTTATGGGACAGACAAAATGTCTCTTCTGCATGGCTGTCTGTCCACACAATACTTTGAGAACAAATTGACCTAAACTTGAAATTTAGCATGAAAACATTTATTCATGGGTAATGCGGAGTTCATTGATGGTGCACTTTCTATCCATGGGATTAGGCTGAGTGTTAGTAAAGCCTAGCTTTCCTCTAGATATCTCAAATATGAAATAAGATATAGATTTGAAATTTCCACTCTGCTTCTACACCAAAATCTTGCTTGTGATGGAGTCCGAGCTTCAATGAAGAGACTTCATAAAGAACAAGCCTACAATGTCCATATGAAGACCATATCTTTATTTCTTTCCAACTGTATGAACAGGTAGTTGAACATTTGTCTGGAATTAATTTTACCTTCTACACTCCAGATGAGTATGTTGAGGCTGAGAAATTTATGAATAATCGTTTCAGCTAATAGGTAACTATTAAGGGAACACAGGATTATCATGCTTTTATCTTTGTAAATTCAAGAATATCAAAGATAAATGTAAAAATATTCTCTGGAGATACAACTGAGTAAACAGTGAACATCCAAAAATGCTCTGAAAGATTAAAAATGGCAGAAATGGATATAAAACTCCTGCATATGAACAAAACTGATAGCTAGCATATGTGGTGGGAGAGAATGAAGGAAGAAGTTGAAGTAAAAGTATTTCTGCACCCTGTTGGTTTTTTATCCGAATGTATTGTGGGTACCACTGACAGACATACTTTGTAAAGTTGATCCCATTCCTACAGGAAAGATTTAGCCTACCTAATAATGAGCAACAAAAACTTCACAAATATTTAATTCTGCCTAAGCTGAAAGTGTTAAAAATGTATTTTTGAGTTGATGATTAAATTAATACAATAAAAACATCTGTAGCAGGTAGGCTGACTAACAGTTTCATACAACACCCTTTTAAAAATTATTAACCCTCTCACGCTCGCAAGGCATGAATCGGCACGGCCACCACATAGCCACTGCAGCCTAAACGGCACAGATCGGCACGCACTGCTTTATCTACTAGAGCCGATAAGTGCTGCTCTCGAGTAGCAATAGTTTGTACTACTACGGGTTGTTTGCTATCAGGAGACCATTTACCCGTAAATGAACTGGTGTTTTACAGTAGATTTATTCCATTATTTTGCTATTTATATTAGTTGTGCGGAAACAATGGCGGGTTGTAGTCGTACACTTCGTGACAGTGAAATCGATCTCGTTATTAGTAGTGATTGCGACGATTCAAGTGAGTGTAGTGATGTACCAGAGCTTTGTAAAGTGGTTGGTAGCATTGAGGATGTAGTTCGGAGTGATCACAGTGGCAGGGGCAGTGACGGCGAGCCAGACAATGACCTTCACCAAGTAACATCAACAAACAACCCGGCGCCCAGCTGTCCGTGTGCCCCCTCCCTGGTCTCGTACAATCAACTTCATTGAACCAATATATAGTAAAATAATTAATATATATAATTATAGTTAATTACAATGACAGAACGTATGTAAGTTGAGGCGCTGCGTATTTTGACCAAGCGCGACCAGCAGAGCGAATTAATTGAGGTTAGAAGCACCGTAAATGCCTGGAAACAATGCGAGCGGGAGAGGGTTAATTAACTATGAACCCATTAGCTTCCCACTTTCAAATTTTGAGAATCACTTACCAAAAATATAAACTATGTATAGGAATTTTTATTTAACTTTCAAAAATGCATTTTTTGAGAAAATCAAAATTTTGAATTTGATTTTTCAAAACAACTTTTTATAACAAAGTATGTTGTGCTGTGCCTAAAAAAGAAAAAACAATTAAAACTGAGTAAAACACCACTCTCATCTCTATAGCTAAATTAAAAGAAAAGCTATGGTGATTTCAAAATATGTTGGTCTCGGTTTTTTAATGGATTTTGAGAAACTTTACATAGCCATAACTTTGAAATCGTATGAAATATATGGGGGGAAATCGGTGATTACCCTAATCTATATTAAGGTTACCTTCATACCGAATTTCATCAAATTCTGAGATGGTCAAGTATTTTGTTATTTCAGTCAGTCAAAAAGTCAATTTCCTGATCCTCAGTTCAATAACCTGAGCGATGTGCATATTTTACAGAGAATGGAATTCAGAATTTTTTTGTTTAACTTTTAAACATAACCATGTAAAATTAGGCTTACAATAGTTGGCAGTGCTTTAAATATATGACAGTAGCCTGACACAGTGACAGATAGTAACTTGCAGTTTGCACCAAAATGTTTGTTATTCGATTCCCTTTCCAACAATGCATTACATCTAAGGAGTTTTGATTTGAAAATTTTTAGTTGGGCTACACTCCACCCCCTCCTATAAACTTTTTTGATATATAAAAGAGTAGGTCTCATTAACTTACAAAGACCCCCAAATTTTTATTTAAATTGGTCAAACTGTCTAGAAATAACAGGGAGTGACCAATGACTTTTGGATGACAATTAGATAATGCTAATTGTCATTAATATTTACATCACACTATGAAAGCCGATTGTTTTATGCAAATACAAAATACTGGAACACTGCATGGAACATTAAGTTTTGTCAGGTCAGCTGTCAAAAATATTGCCTATGCTTACTGTAAATACATTTTCTTTAAATTACTTTTAAAAGTATTTGTGGATGATATTTGGAATAAAATTATGTCTATGTTTGATTCTGATATAAGTAATATACATGCTAAATTGTGTCTTAATCTGCCCACTGAGTTTTGTATGATTGAGTATCAAACATCCAACATCCACTTTTGCATTTATAATATATATATATATATATATATATATAATATATATATATATATATATATAATATCTGAACATTTGTACATATGATATCTGTGGCAGACTTGTTAAATAACAAATATAGTAATGCTGTCTAATTTTGTGACTAACAGAAATAACAAACTGAAACCTACATATACTAAGTACACTCCATAAGTTGAATACAGATACTAAGAGTGTGAATAAGGGGAGAAGTAAAAAGTAGTGAAAGGAGGTTTGCTTTGATTTCCTGCCAGAGATTAGCTCATTTAAAACGCCTAACTGAATTGAAATACTTGTAAACTCACCATTGCAAATAAGCATAACATTTGCAATGATTATTAACACTTTGTACCCTGAGCCCGAGTATAGGTCAGGCCGCGTCAGCAGCGCCTGCTACCGGCACCCGAGTATAGCTCAGGTCGTGTTATTTAATTGCATTATTTAGCTCTGTCAACTTATTTTTGGATTCAAACACTTTGATTATGTTCATTGGTTGTCTAAGTTCGTATTTGTTGGTTTTGAGATCCCTGGGTCACGTTTTAGTAATGAAATACGTATACTTATCGTGGTACTAAAAGCCAGTCTAGACAGCTGATCGTAAGCGCCACGGCTGATCGTCGGTACTGTCAGTTTGCTTTGTAGTGTTTCACGTTGTGTGTTGTTGTGAGTCTTAGTGATGTCTTACTAAGTTTTCTACAAATCTTGCCGACAAATACTAAAGCAAATGTTATTATAATGTATTATAAATGTGAATTTCACTGTTTGTAAATAATCAGAACTTTAGTTTCTTACTGAATGAAGTAAAGGCAATGTGAGGTTATCCGTGTGTTTTGTTTTGTATTTACACTCGCTTTGTTCTTTCTTCTCGACTTTCCGTTGATTTTCTTTTATATTCTTTAGTACTTATTATTTTCGAGTTTAAATAATATGGGTGATGAAATCAAAAGTGATGCAATTCGCGATCTTTTGTTTGACTCCGAGTCGGAAAGTGACGATGATTTTGATACACACCTGGGACCAAATATTGATTTTATGAACGATCTAAACGAAAATTTGCAAGATCCTGTATTTGATTCAGACCATTGTGCTTTAAAAATTACCACACTAAGGCGAACTACCTGAACTAACAAGTTATGTAGCAAAAACTTTTTTTGGTATTTTTTACATAACATTCAATAGTATGTAATAATTTTATTTTGAAAATAAACTTTATATTTGTATACATTTAAAAAAGTATGTATCTCTATCTTTAAAAAGATATATAGTATGAGTTCATAACATAATTACTGTAATAACACAGAATTTTTAAAAGCATCATAAAACCCCCAGGGAGCCACGCCGAAACATTAAGGGCCCAGGGTACAAAGTGTTAAAAAGTAAATATATTTAATCATTCCTTTCTTCCAATTGTAAATTCTGATATGTCTGTAATTACTGTACAACAACTTCAGGGATTAATTAAACAAGGTTTTAGAATGGTTAATATAACTGAAATCAAATCCGAATAAAACAGCAGCTGAAGGTGGCGAAACACCTTTCTCGGCCACGCATTAGCTGCTTCAACTTCTGCACATCTCTATGTTTGTTCTTTTATTTGAAAAAAATTACTACCAAAGCAACATGATCTGCATGAAAGCAGTTCATTTCATACTCCACCATCAGGTGAGTTGAAATAGACAACACACATTACAGGTAAAAGCTCTATTACCCTTCTATATTAAAGACGAAAAATGAGAATATGTACAAGGTTACCTCAAGGGGCAGGGTGTGCTGAGGAGATAACAAGGCATTGAAAGCTACTGACTGAGGAGATGTGGTAGCACGAGTGTCACCAAGGATAGTCAACACAGGCACACTCTTCTCGCACAGAGATGACCAGTTCCAGTCTCGGCACACTGTCTGTAGAAACCCTGATCCTAGCTCACACCTCATCTGTAAGATACATTCATTATCAACTATGTACATATTAACATGTGTTCTTCTATGTATTTTAAGGCAAACGTGGGTGATAAGATGTAATAAGTAACATAGGTGTAAGTTGATATTTGCTACGACTGACCGGTTTTCAATAAGTGTTAATAATTGACAATCCAATAACTGATTGCAACAAAATAGTATTAACAACAGTTATAGGTGGAATCTGAATAATGAAACTTTCAGTCTCAGTTGTAATGACAGGTTATTGAAGTCCAGCTTCCATTGCTAAATTCTATCCCTTCACTGCCTTTTCGATAATCTGGACACTTTTACAAGGCTCCATATCATCAAAAAGGTTAATATGCAGATTATGTATTTTCTACAAATCATTTTAAAAGGCTTTGCGGTATGTAAAACATTAAACCATCACTTTTCAAGTTTAATGTTGTTACAGATCTAAATACGAGTAATTTTTAATTTATATAAATGGGAGCATATATTTTATCAGACAAGTTTCATAGTTCCCAAGGTTGAGAACAAAAATGAGTGTGGTACAAAAAAATAACACACAGCAGCCTGTTAGTTAACAGGGACAAATATTAAATATTCATCAGCTGATTAATTAAAAACCTGACCTGGATCAATGATTTAAAACCTTGATATAATTATTGACAGTTATTTTCTTCTTAGAGGGTGTTTTCCTTACTGAGGATCCAACATTTAAGTTTTCTTCTAACCATTAAAATTTCATTAATACAGCTTCACTGCAACCTGAGATAAATGTCAGTATTTACTTTAAGACTGAACATTTTTAAATTTTGATGCTCTTATGTTTACACATGTGTTTTTTAATGCAGAAAATAATGCCCTGTGATCATTTTCTTAGTTGTTCTTCAGCCATAAAACTTGAGCTATTTAATAGGGTAATGGTTGATTTTTTTAAACCCATCAAAATGATAAAAAGCATACACCCACTTAATATGCACAGAAGATGGTGTCATGCTTTAGCTCAGATATTATTAAGATTTTATTCAGACCCATTTTTTGTTCACTGTCCCATTAAAGTCATAAAAGGTTATGTCAAAACATACTGAAAAATAACAGGATTTTTAGGATATTTTTCATTGTTCAGTGAAACAAAAAAAAAACTGTAACAATAAATTTTGAGATAATAAACATTAGACAATATCCTTTATTAACAAGATCATTAAGATATATTACAGTGTCATACAGTTTATGGAGTTAATTGAATAATAATCCAACAATGTAGTATGGTGTACTTCAGGATCATATTTCCTTGCGCAGCATGTAAAAGCTCTTGTAGCCAACACAGTAGGGTTTTCTTCATGGCTTCTGGGTTATAGTCTTGCAGATATTATTTCAGATGTAGCAGCAGTTTGTTGAATAATTTTAATCCAGCATAAGATGGTGTTTTTCAAATAAGGCTGTTCTGTGGACTGGTGGTGTATAATCTCCAGCCTGTCTGTGGTTATGCAGGTTCCTCTGTTTTGAATGGTCTTTGGTTATGCAGTACAGGATGGTTTCCAGAATGTAAATTGAAGTTACTGTATTTTCCAGTCTTTGAAGATGTTCCTGCAGCTCTCTCTCTAGGTCCTAGTTCTGTCATCATTCTTCCTTTTTTTTTGCACTACCAGGGCTCTGTGAACACAGTGGCATGTAGTTGTCGTGTAAGTGGGTGAAGCAGAGGTACCGTCATAGTGGGGGGAGTAGTCCTGGGGGTTCCACCAAGCCGTAGGGGGGAGAAAGTTTTCATATATTTAGACTAAAAACGTGCATTTCTACACACATTTCAAATGCAATTGAAGTATAAGAAAACAGAAATATCAGGTGTTTAGTACATATTATGTTAAATTTATATAAAAAAGGTAGAATTTAAATAAAAAACCTTTTTATGAATAGTTTTATATTTATAAAATTGCTTTTCAGCAAAGTGTGAGTTATCATTTCTGTATACTTTTCAATGTAATAAGATAGGTAAGTTGAGAAATGTATAATACAACTTATAAAAATGTATACAAACAAGTAGCATTTAAATGAGACTTATTTTTAATGAGTAAGCATAGATTTTTTTTATGAATTATGATAACATTAATTGAGTAGGCCATTTCCAAAACCTGTTATTTAGAATTTTTGTAATTTTACAGTACATTACTAATTAACATATTTTTTTGATTTTTTCACCAAAAATTTTAGAAAAATGTCCTTTTTTTATTTAACAAAGTCTGTATAATCACAAGACTTTTGTTTTTTAGTAATTAAATATTGAGTTTTGTATATAGCTGGTTTTGGAAATGATAATGAATATAACTGGTTTTGGAACTGTACAAGAAGCCATTTTGTTTTTTGGTACATTTCCAAAACCAGTTAAAATTATTTTAATTTCCAAAAACAATTAAAAAGGGTTTCAATAAATAAATTACCTGTGACAAATTTTAATTTTATTCATATTTATTAACAAGTACAAAAGACTTGATGATTTTATTTTAATATTGCCCTTTCATGGTTGTGAAGACTTAACGACAATGTAAAAATAAAAAGTAATTAAAAAGAACTTTAACCAACAACATCATGAAAATGTCACTTTACTGTCCACAACATCAATGTAAAAGGGTTTCTATGCAACCACTTCATCTTCATCCTCCATTAAATCGAAGTCAATATCTTCATGATCAATAGGTGTACCGGTATTTAAGTTGGCTAGCTGAACAAATACATTTGAATAGTATTGCAAAAGTTCGTTTTGGCTCCATTCTTCTCCAAAATGAAGTTCTAGAAGTCGTTTCACATCATCAAGTTTGGCGGATTTTACAGGAATTCCTTTGCTCACCTTTTCTGATCGTATATTATTCAAAGTTTTTCCTCTTCTGCATAGAGTTTTGCCCTTCCCACTTTCAAAATTATAAAAATGTTCTCCTCGAACCAAAACAGTTGTCAACGTTTTGTTTCTTCTAAAAACAATTTTTTTTTACTTTTGGAATTGAAAATGCCCTCTTCAAAACTTCATCTGAAGACTGTTTCCAATCGATAACCTCACAGTCTTCTCCAAGTTGAATAACTGTTGTAACTTTCCGGAACATTTCAAGATATTTATCAGGATTTTCAATAACATTATTACTTTTGAACTGTCGCTCAAGGATTCCGAAAACCCTGTCAGGTGGGATAAACGAATGGCCAACGATGGGAAACAAGAGAACGACTTCTTTGACGTGTTGTGGAGCTGTATTTAATAACCAGTCAGACAGCATGAATATTATAGTGCTATTTTTATTTCCACCACAACCGTCGGAAAAGAGATGGACAGATGTGATCCCATTCATATCTGTAGAACATAGTCTATGGTTCAGGGCAGAAGCAATTTATGCTTCCTGATCTGGTATTTTAGGAAGAACTAAATTTTTTTGGCAGTCATAGCTTAAGATTAACACATTTTCTTTCTTTTCTTGCAATGCTTTAAAAAATGTATCAGCTTTTCTTTTGTGAGCAAGAAGTTGCAGCTTTAGATTGTCTCGTTCTTCTTTGTTGCGTTCTAAGTCCAGCTTATTCTCAAGACTAGTGCAAGTAGAGCATTTGTCACTATACGGGGCATGAAAACTAATATTAAAATTTTCATTGAAAACATTCCTAAAAAATTCATATTCAACACAAAGATTTTCATCTTTTTTCCTAGCTGTATACATCTTCCACATTTTTTTACTGATATTTCACTTGGTAGATATTGACGTATTTTAATTTTCCCCCTTGAGTAATGATTCTGAATCGGCTGGAATGTTTTTATAAAGTCTATTACAGCTTCCCTTTTTTGGAACTTGTCAAATTGACGGCACCTCCTCGTGTTTCTTGGGGAACCTCACCTGTTTGCAGATATTTTAACATAACCTTTGTAAGCGATCACGCCCTTCTTGTATTATTCCCAAAAATGCAGTTCTGCAGACCCTTATTTGCTCAATCTCTCCTTCACGTTGTTTGGGTAGGAAGTATGAAGTGCTTACCAGCCGTTCACGAGAGCTGCCTGCATCATTTGGCTTACCTCTTTTTTGGCAGATGAGATTGATACATGCCGCAGGATAAAATTTTTCTTCTGCCGATCGTCGGGGTACCTTTTCCTTTTCCTTGCTAGTTTAGGCGTTGTCGTTTGAACATTTTCCACAATATCAGTAGGCCTACTATTTTGTAGATTATCTAAGACTGTATCCTCAGATTCCATTAGATAAAACTTAAAAAACAAACTAAATAACTGAGAACAATATAATTTTCAACTTAACCACAACAAACAACAAACTCTGTTATAGATCTTGATGTTGGCAGCAAAATTAAAGCACAGCTGGTAGAAAAATACGTTAAATATTTTGTTTCTGCAGTATTGCCAACACTGGTAGTAAAATATTTCATAAGTAAAACTCAAATAATTATTTTATAAGAGTGCAAAAACTTCATTTTGAAATGCGCCTAATCATATGAGTGAACAAAATAGCTGGTTTTGGAAATGTTTTACTTTGACGCCATTTACATTTATTGATATATAACAGGCTTTGGAACAGTAAAGATGGATAAATAAATAACAGGTTTTGATACTGAAGCTTGAGTGTAAATAACAGGTTTTGGAAATGAAATCAATTTTTAAATCCAATTTTCTTGCTGTTTTAGCAGGTTTTGCAACTTGAAAATATTTCAAAACGGTAGCAAATTCACTAAAGTTACCATGGCAACCATTATCTCAATTTCGATTTTTTTGATGGAAAGCTGGTTTTGGAAATGGACTACTAAATTATGATTTCACATTTAAGTTACATGATGTGATTAACCGAAACATGCTTATATTAGTACAGTTGAAGAGTTGTATTTGCATAAGAAAATATCAAGGACAAATTTACAAAAATGTACTTAAATGTTAAACATTAACACTGTAACTCAATCAATAATAGGTTAAATTAAAGCATACACTTCAGAGTTGAAAACTTGTAATTGTTTGTAGGCCAACTAACGGAAATTGAACTCCATTCTCTGTTCTTAACAGAAAATTATTTACTACTACAGTCCTTTAAAACCAGTAGTGTTTTCTAGGTGTTCTGCTAAAAGAGGATCACAATCTGCTGTACTGTATATTTCAAAATTTCAATGTAATTACCTCGATTAACAAATTTGTCAGTCTCATCGTGACCTTGAAACAATAATTCCTGTTTACCCAAAAAATATACAGCATTGATCGGTCTGTTAAGAATATCTCAATTTTCCTTTACCTTTTGATTGTGAAGAGATATGTCCATCTTTAATTGGTCATCTAATGAGATTTCTTTCTGCTCTGGCCAAATGATGAAACACTCAAAGACGATCGAAAATGATTCACTGAAATTTCGTGTCCTGCAATTAATTTTACCAAGTTATCTAAATGGTTAAATCCACCTTTGGTCCAGCTAGTATTCATATCTATACCAAATAATAAACAAATCCAACAAAAAACAGCATTTAAATCTGTGCTATCAGCCAACCAGTCACATTTTTTATAAGGTAAACTTTTCACTTCTTTGCATTAAGTTTGGTAAGTCTGAGTAAGCCTTCTAAGTTTTTATTATTTCCTTTTTTTTCTTCAAAGGGTCTACATGAGAAGGGTACATCTATAAGGTGCTTAATAATATACTCCGCCTCCTCCATCATGAAGAAACAAGACACAGCGGTACTATTCATATATTTTAAATTCATAAAATGGTAAAATGGCACTGGTAGTTAGTTTACATGTCCAATAAAACTAATAATAACGACACCGACAACATTATGCAACATACGGCACGGAAAGATGTGCACAAGTGGCCTATAACATAACCTAAACCTGGACAGGGCTGGGCTGGAGGCCAGGCCATTCGGGTCACGCAGTAAGCATTCGGCCCTTCAGCAAAACTCGGATGACACATAAGGGGGTAGTCGAGATCACTTGTAGGTTTCCGCCAAGAGAAGCTAGCTTCCCTGACCACTTGTTAACACAGGCTACCACTCCCGCTCCCCCCAGCCCACTAACCATGAACTCTATGAGTGTGCAGCTTGTCTACAGAAGCTGTTGCATCACAGCTTCACTTCAGACGCGGAACACAAGCGGAGGAAAAATACCAAAGAATTGCGTCTGTAGAGCGTGTCAGGTTTATTTCTAGTAGCATTGTTAACAGTTTTAGACACAAAGTATTTACACAATTTAATTGTAGCAGTGCTTCTTTAGCTTCATCCCACCACACGCCACTTACCTTCTGAACATCTACCCCAAACAAAGCTATAAATGTGTCAATTTCTAATTCAGTAGTCTTATTGGGCTGTAAGTAGTACAGTGTCATCCACATACATGATCATTTTACAGTATTCTCTTAGCTGTTTCGGAAAGTCATTTATGAATAAGATGAACAAAACTGGTCCAAGCATTGAATCTTGTGGAACCCCTCTTCTTACTGGTAGAGGCTTGGACTGTACTGATTGATCTAGTGAGTCTGCCGGTTATTTTATTTAGTTTAACTATTTGTGATCGTACCTCGAGATAGCTTGAAAACTACTTGAGTGCTGTTTATTGAATTCTCAAGTTTTTTTAATTTTGTCACTATGAGGTCATGTCCACGGCAATCAAATGTCTTATTAAGGTTAAGGTACTATAAACTAGCGATTGTGTTGCTAATTTCTAAGTGGTCAATTATGTATTCAACAACGTCAACAATTGCTGTGATGGTAGATTAGTCAGCAATAAAATTGTGTTGCTTGTCAGTTAATAGTTGATTCTTTCTCAGGTACTCCAAGGGTCTGATAAATAAAATTTTTTCTATGAGTTTTGAAACAGATGGGAGTATAAAGATAGATCTATAATTGGTAATATTTTTGGGGTCACCTTGTTTCAGTTTTGGGTTAACTTTGGTTATTTTTAATTTGGAAGGAAAGATGACTTTTGCATATGACACATTTATGATTTCTACCAGAGGCTCTATTAGTTAATTTCTACAATATTTGAGGATTTTAGTTGATATCCCATTTGTTCCAGCAGAAGTTGAGCATTGTAAAGATCTCAAAACTCTGTCCATCTCTTCAGCAGTTGTTGGATGTAGGGTTTTCAGATTCCAACAATTACAGTGGTTGATACTGACTTACCATTAATGTAATTTGCTTTAAGTGTTTCTTCGAATATGTTAGAAAAGTATTTATTAAAACAATTAGCTACTTTTCAGTATCTGTAAGTAGTTCTATTCCAAGGTGCATTTGTAATTTAACTACAATCTAGGTCAAAATAAACAAATCTTATCAAAGCATTGTGACACACCTAAGTCAAGATTCACAACATACATATTTTGTGTCAACCACTTATAAAACAAGCTTTACTTATTAACCGAACTAAAAAATACAGATCACAATATAGGTTTACATGCAATATCCAACCACTGGCAACTGACCACTAGCCAAAAGTAAATGATTATCGTCACTCAAGTACTAAGAAAATTAAACACGTACAGAACTAAACATCACAGACCATCTTACCTTAAATTTTATGGAGAAGCCATTCTTACACAATTTACAGAGCAATTAGAATAACACATTAAAGGTTTCACACACAAATTTCAATACCCACCTTACAGTAAATAGTGGTATTTCCTGAGCCTTCAGCTATCAGTTGATCAGCCACACAGCTGTCCGTTCCACATATCTTCAAGTCTGAGATCTGATGGCAATGGAAATCAGCTGCTGACTCAACTGGCAGTCCCGGGACAAACTGCAGTGGAAAGAAACTGGCAATGGTCAGCAGGATGAAGGCAAGAAACAGGGCCTTTTGACATTTGTACCTGTTCCAAAATATCTAAATAAAATTACTTTCTTGAATAGTGATTTTTCAATGACAGCAATATAGACAGAAATGAGGGGAAATAGATATAAATCCAGGAAGGAAATAAGAAAATTAGGGGTGTTAATAACCTATAACACTGATTATAGTTTAGTTCATCATATTCCCACATATTGAATAGGATTACTTGACTTGTGATCACTTACAGCTCTGATGACCATCTTTCTACAACTATTGATGTAAATATGATTGCTTACAAGAATTCTATTTGTGATTTCTCTAAGCAGCTAAAATGTCAGGGCCAAAATCACCAAGAACTCAAAGACAGCAAACAACTGCTCCTGAAGTAAACCAGTAAAGGATAAAGCTGTAGATATTGTGTAATATACAGCATTTAATGCAACTTATTCATGTTCAGTGGCAAGTTTGAATTACATGAGAGACAGTCCCTGTCTGACATAAGGTAACTGGATTGACAATGGATATCTATATTTGATGAGTGAATTACTTTTGGAATCCACTTGTTCATATGGATGAAAATGAACAACTAAGCATAATTCCAAACAGGATACTTCCAAGGAAAGCAGAGTCCACCAAACAGTTGAAACAGAAACAAAGCCAGCTTGAAGAGTTCTAGCCCATCACTTCCCCCCAATAGATTTCCTCTAATATCACAAGTAAGGATACATTCTGAGCCCAAGCAGTTGGCTTTTTTATCTATTCAGGACAAGACAACTGATGGCTAAGGATGATGACATACAAGCTCTACAACCTACCAGTATTAAACTAGGGGTGGTGAAAGCTTAAGAGGAAATACTTACTCTTGGATAAAAAGTATAGATACTTGAGTTTGAAAGTTAACCACAGATTAATCAGTATAGCTACAATAATGGGAGTTATCTAGTAATCTTCACTATTTTAAGTCAACAGCAATATTGACAAAAAAGTAATCAATGAATAATATTGAGAAATTATTAGACAACCCCAGTACAAGAACCATGACACGTTTGTCTCAACTTTTTCTTTTTATTTAATAACTTTCTAAAATGCTTTGCATTTATTCTTAGAGTCTTTAGTGTAATTTTCTAAGGCTAGTATTTTGTCATATTTGATTAATATCTTATTCTGGTTTCGCTTCTTTCTATAATTATTTATAGAAAAACAAGTACAAGTGAAAAATTATGAAGCATAACTCATCATATTTTTCTGGAAAGCATACATTTTCTTACATGTCAAACTTTATATATTCAAATTTAGAAGCATGTTCAAATTTTTTCTCATTTGAAAAAATAAAATTTTATTTATCCACTTAACACATTCTGTATTGTGAACATAAATCCCTAATTGTTATAAAAATGTATTAACAAAAATGTACAATTATAAACCTAGTTTCGGGCACTGAGATCTTACATTAGGCCTAATCAGATATACCATCGCTGCCATGGTCTACTGGTTTACTTTTTAACAACTCTCTAATATTACTACATTGATCTAAATAGTTCCTATTCATTTCAAATGCATATAGTGTTGGTAAAATTAAACATGTAAAATAAATAAATCTTGCTAAAATACAAACTCCTAACTTAGGTCTACAGATATTACAAAACTTGGGTTATTCTGAAACAAAACACTAATTATTTGTTTTCATTACACCATTCCTGTGAAAGAGAAATACTTTTCAAAACATGTTTATTCCACTTGACTAAATAACTTCAAATAATATTACATACTTGCAACAAGAAACATAAACAAAATAACTAAACAATATGTAAACAACAGCAAGGAAATGAGAAGAATAACAATTAAATACAATATTCTTCTTCTCCCTGACTTGTATCAAAGAGTATTTAAAAACACATTTAAAATTATTTAAAAAAACACATAAAAAACAAATTAATCTTAGTTTTGGCTTTATTTACTTGTTCATACTTTATTGTACATTATATGAAACTATATAATATATGACTTAGCCTATACATTAATACAACCTTAAACCTTACCTATCAGCTAGTGCTCCCATAGTAGGCTTAACCAACATTCCCATGATTGGGAGGGCAGTGTAAAGAGACCCCACCACCACCGAAGAAAACCCCAACTGGCGGGCTAGAGTAGGCATAAATGGCACAATGGGGGAAGTTCCTGGAAAATCCACAAACATCTTCATATCTTTTCACAAAATGATTCAATACCCCTAGCAGCAAGTTAATTTATTGGTGTCAAAAATAAAATAAAAACATTAACAAATTTAAATTTAACACAAAGATAATTACTAAAAAGAATGTTTAAATTGTATTTAAATACAGTTTTTTAAATGACATGTAAACTAGAAGGGAGACATTTTTTAAATGTTCCTTTTTTAACAACCTTTGATTTGATGTGCTACATGTCTTATATTCTCATTTAGAGTTTTTGGCACAGGGCTGCAAAAATGTTCGAGTTAGAACATTTTGGTGTTATGTAAGAAAAACATGCAAACATGTTCAAAGGAGAATGCTACCATGAATATCAGACTACAGGTTGCTGAGTCGAGCAGTGCCGACCTTGAGCAATACTCAAGAATAGACAACATAGAGGTCCGTGGTGTCCCACAAACAAGAGGAGAGAACATTTACGTGATCCTGGAGTCAGTGGCAAGAGTCATAGGAGTGTCATATGGCAAGCGGGACATATCTATTGCCCAATGCCTTCCAATGCCCCAAGATTAACGTTTCCACCCATCCATCATGGTCCGGTTCACCCTGAGATCTGTGAGAGTTGAATGGCTGGATGCGGTGAAAAAGGAGAGAAACATTCAGACGAGGAATCTGCATCCCTCATTCAATCTGGGACCAGTTTATATTCCCGAACATCTAACTCAGCACAACAGTGCCCTGCTGCAGCCGACATCAAAGCTGGTATGCTAACCTATGAGTGGTGCAAGGATGGCAAGATGTTTGTCCGAAAAAACATACCTCGCGGGCCATCCGGATCTTACACAGCCTCCGAGAACTGGTTCATCTTCAAAACCGTCAGCCCCAGTCATGGAATGACACCATTGAAACAAATACCAAGTGAGACCCTTCTCGGCATAAACCTTTTATTATAATACATAATTTCAGTTTATTGTAATATATTTAGTTCTAAGCAGAATAAGCTACACCAAGCAAATTATAGTTATTTTTACATCTCAATTAAAGAGTACTAGTTTTTATACATACATATTTACCTATAAAGTTTCAAAAATAATTTCAAAAGAAGGAACTGATGTTAAATTTATATTATATTTAATTTCTTTTCTTGTTTATTATATACTGTATATATATTAATATTATTATATAATATAAACTAATTAAATAAATACTAAATATCCTATATTATATTCAATTATTTGTTACTACAACCATTTAAAACAAAACAAAAATCATATATTTTTACTTCCCACAATTAATCTTACAATAATTTATTATTGATTTTTTCATCTGTACTATGTGACTAGTGTAAGCAAGATAAACAAGAATTTATGTTTAAATTCACCAAGTATAAAGCTATTACTTTTTATTTTTATTCTTATAATAGAAATCTTAAGTACATTGTTTTCTTGAAAATACAATACAATACAATACAATTTTCGGTACTTTGGGATTATACCGACCACACCAGTATGAAGAACACAAAAATAGAAATTTATAGAAACAAACATGATAGAACGAAAAAACAACTCTTCAATTACAAAATTACAAACTTACAAGCATTTCCAGGTATTGTGATCGGTATTGTTGTCGCTGTTATCTTATCTTTCTCGAGAATCCTGATTACGGCAGGCCGCGCGGCATCACGTGATTTGCACGGTACATCATTGCCTTTCCATTACAATTCAATTTATATTTCTGATTAGCCCCTCTAGAATTTGATATTTTACTGATAGGTACTATCTCGAGGGATGTTTTTCTTTCGTTGACATCAGCGCGGGCATCAGCAGCACTGAGAGGCCGGAGGCACTCGCATTTTGGGTGGCGGAATGTGATCAAGAATAAAAACAAGTTTTGAGTGTTTTTCTTAATAAAAAGTTTAGTTTGGTAAATGTTTGTTTTTGTTGAATTTTTGTGTTTGGAGAAATGTAGAGGTAAAACACGGAAGTACAACAAAGCGATGCACCAGCTGAACGGGCGGCGAGACTCTGCAATCACGTTATCTACTAGACGCTCGACTTTGACCTCTGTCTGAGGATGGGGAGGTGTTTGCGATAAGACAATTCCTGTTTTATATTGACGAAATATTGTTCTACGCTAATCTAGTAATCAGTAGAAACGAAATGTGAAATAACGATTCATGTCTGGGTGTGGTCGGTATAATCCCAAAGTACCCAATTTTCTTTATTGCATATTCGTTAAGAATTACAATGGTGTCATAAATACATAAAAGTACATATTATTTTTCAGTATTATCAAAAAATTCCTTTAATGAGTAGACCGGCCTTATGATCAGCTACTTCTTTAGCTCCTGGTGCAGCTTATCGCCAGACAGGTCTCTCAGGCAGTCCAGTAGGTGGTTCCTCAGTTTACAGCCTGCATAAGAAGATTTTATTCTCCCAGAGAGTAGTTTGATGTACTGAAAGAACCAGCTTGGAGCCATGACGAGTGTTATAGTGGTGTAGATCATAGTTTCTTATAGAATTTATTTCATCTACATGCTTTGGTTATGGTTTCAAGTATGTAGAGAGCCACCACTGTGTGGATTCCTAGGTTGGTGAAAGCTGGTCTGCAAGTCTGTAGAGAGTCAAGATTAGCAAGAATCCTTATAGCTTTCTTCTGAAGAACAAGGATTCGGTTCATGTTGTGTGCTGACGTTCCTCCCCACACTCTCAAGCCATATCTAAGATGTGATTCCATCAGGGTGAAATAAGCTGTCTTAGCTGCAGAGTCCACCAATGTATTTAATTCTTCGGACAACATATATTCCAGCACTGATTTTTTTTGTTAAGGTAAAGGCCTTGAGCTGTGTTGTCGTTGAGTAAAATTGTTGTGTCATCTGCGTACATGATTGCAGTGGCATTTTCGCTTGCAATTTGCTTCGGGAAGTCGTTAGTAAACAAGATGAAAACAAATCGGACCTAATACAGAGCCTTGTGGGACTCCTCTTGTCAGTTCAATTTTTGAAGATCTGCAGTTTGTTGTAACTTCATTTGATAAGTTTTTCAGTTCCACAATTTGGGAGCGTCCTGTTAGGTAACTTTTGAACCATTCTAGAGCTGAGTTTCTTATACCTAATCTTTCAAGTTTACTGCATATCAAGTCATGGCCCAGGCAGTCAAAAGCCTTGCTATAGTCCAGGAAAATGGCAGAAGTGTATTGTTCATTTTCTATCTGGTCTAAGACAAACTCAATTAGTGCTATTCAAGCTGTAGACATCGACTTATTCTTCCGAAAGCCATGTTTGTAGTTACTTAATAGGTTGTGATAAGGTGTGCTGTTAATCTTGCTAGAGCGATTTTTTCCAGGATTTTGGAGAAAGTGGAAATGAGAGAGATGGGTCTATAGTTTCTAACATAAAAAAAAATCTTAATTAGCCAAACAATACATTTAGTGGTTAAAGTAGGAACTTTTTTCGTAATGCAGGAATCTTAAGTTACATTAATTTGGTTATTTTTAAATTGAGGTTTTCCTCTTAGTATGTTTAGGGAATTATGTTTAAATTAATTCTCCTCATTAGTTATAAAGTAGAATGAAAGTATCATATACCAAATTTGTACATATATGGTTATAACATCATTTAAATTTGTTGTTTCTTATTACTGAGTAAACTAACCAAACTAACAGATATAAATATTATAAAGTGTAATAAGTTATCATTATTTAGTTTGCAATAACATTATTTATTTTAAAATTGATTATCTTTTAATGCATTAAATACAACTTAAATTCATTTATATTCAGATCGTTTAACTGTTACATGATGTTACAAACAGTGAAATCATTTCCAATCGTAGTCGCTTTTAAGTATGCAACTGCTCTCTTGACTTAATAGTACTGTACAATCAATATTATCTATTCACTATTTATTGATATTACAGATAATAATTACCTGTTATAAATTATTAGAGTTAAAAGAGAAAATAAGAAAAGAAAGAAAAGCAATTTTCTGTAATAATACAAGGTAAAAAATGTATTCTTAGTAAAAAGTAGTTGGGCGGGCAGGCAGTCTGTCAATAAACAACAGAAAAGGCAAGATTGACGATAATGATGATGGTATCCTTCCAGTTATTTGCACTGAAATAGACTGTATGGATGTATATAAAGATTTTTATGCTTTTCCCAGAGATAGTTGTTGATTGCCACAAATGTACTAGGGTATACATTTAGTATAGTAAAATACAGACTACTTTGTATATTTCACTGCTGCTAGCAATTACCTGCTACTTTGCACACAATTTTGTAGGTGTTGCATGTGTATGACTACTGCTGGTTCGAGTGAATTATATTTCTGACGACAAAGATGAGTTTGCTTTGTTGCCAAAATCAATCAAAAAGTATATGTTTATGGCCATTGTGATTTACTTCGGTCCTCATATTCTTTGTTCCATAGTTGATTTTGCCTTGTTTCTCGATCAAGAAAATATATATCACAAATCAGAGAAGCCTATTTCTGTTAAAAGACAACTAAGATGGGCTTTATAATATAGGTCTTAAAAATTTATAATAAAAGTTAGTAACTTTGTTTTACTAAAAGTACATTAACAATGACACTAGTTAAGTGTTTGTTTTTTAGAAACGGAAAAATATTTTAAATATTTTAGAATATTTAGAGCTAGAATCGGTACTTTAGTTTAAAAGGACAATCCAGCAAACTTTCACTTAGCATAGTTTTTGGCAACTGTTTCAAAGGCAGTCTTTGGAGTCAAATTCTGATTATCTTATCTCTTAAGGCATTTTCTAAGATAGATAAGTACTCACCTAATCAAGGAAAATCTAAAAACGGCATGAAAACTAATGGTTGTTTCATTAGAGAATCTACACACTATAAATGTAAAATGTACAAATTCAAAATAGTGGTTAAATTAATTAAACATATGTTTGTTCTGTCATAAACGAATGTTTACACAGAACAGTTGGTAAATTTGACAAAATCTTTCAATTAATACTGTTAAGGTTTTGCTTAAATGAAACACTCAAGAGAATATTAAAGCCACTAAATATTTACTAATCTTAATATTTACAAACTTAAAACTAGGTTAGCTTTAAATAAACTAATTCTTATAAAACTGTCAATAATCTATACTGTCACAACACCACTATTAACTATATTGTCTATCCAGTTACACACAAGTCAATTTAAAACTGACACAGTCAATAATTATTAACACAATTCAATCTGTCATGATCACGAGTATTTCCACTGATTCTGCCACTTCACAAGTTCACTTCTTGAGCTAAACCCAACTCTCTGCGTTGCTAAAATTCCTTATAAAGTTATTGGAGCTTCCTAGACTAGTGGAGAAGGGTCACAGTGCCCAACTATATGGTGCTCCTATAGGGTAAGCAGCGCCTGGATCAAAGAAACTGACCTAACCCACTGAGTGCCCTCTCTCCAACGGCGCTATTCACCTAGTATCCCTTTTGTTACTGTCAGAGATCTTAAGTATTCGGTTACATTCCCTTTGTATCGGAGGTTGACCCGTTTATCTAGAACATTCTCCCAAATTCTCATAACAATATTTTACAACTTTAATAACCAAGATGAGATCTTTCGCTACTTTAAAGACTAGTGATGCATAACCCGAGGGATTTTCAAAATATGAATAGGCCTTTCTTCATACCAGTGGCTGAAAGAATTTCCATATAAAATTTCAGTACAATCAGTTGAATAGTTTACGTGTGAAATCAAAACAAACAAACAATATTTATAATATTATTCCCATTTATAATATTATTAGGATATACATTTTGGTTTTATTACATTTCAACAAAACTTGAATTAATAGTTGAATCAAGTTGATCTGATAGTCATTTTACAAATTATTAAAAAAATGGACTTACCTGCATTGAAAAGAAAGTAATGCCCTTTCATAGGCAACAGATTTAAATTGATGGAAGGCATTTTCTATTATGTGGCAGCCAAATTGAAAATTTACTTTGTCCTCCTAAAAAAAAATCAATTTTGAATATAATTTTTTGTATACAGAGATAATTTCATCAAAACTAAAAATGTAATTATAAAGCATAAACCATGCAAAGTTAAACATTTCTATACTTATTTTTGGAGAGAATTAACATGTATCATGTATTTAAATGCTAGATTACAAATATATATGTATATGTATATTTACGTTCATTAAATTTGTATATATATATATATATATATATATATATATATATATACAACATATACATATATATATATATACGTTCATTAAATTTGTATAAGTGGCAATAGCCAAATTTAATTTCAATAAACATTGAATCAAAAAAAGTTGTTGCTCCACCAGGACTCGAACCCGGATCTCTCACTTGCCGGGTGAATGTGCTACCATTACACCACAGAGCCCTTACTTTTTACGATTCAATTAATTTGTATTTGGCCGTTTCTTTCACAAATGTCTTTAAATAACCAAACTAACATATGATCGGAAGACCAAATACCTGTCAAATGACTTTTATTTACGTTCATTAAATTTGTGTAACTGCCAATAGCCTAATTTAATTTCAATAAACATTGAATCAAAAAAAGTACTTGCTCCGCCAGGACTCGAACCCGGATCTCTCACTTGCCGGGTGAATGTGCTACCATTACACCACAGAGCCCTTACTTTTTACGATTCAATTACGTAATTTGTATTTGGCCGTTTCTTTCACAAAATAATGTCTTTAAATAACCAAACTAACATATGATCGGAAGACCAAATACCTATCAAATGACTTTTATTTACGTTCATTAAATTTGTGTTAGTGGCAATAGCCTGATTTAATATCAATAAACATTGAATCACAAAAAGTACTTGCTCAAATATAATAAATATTTAATTTTATATATATATATATATAATTAAATATTTCTAAAATTTAATATTTACAAACTTAAAACTAAGCTGGCTTTAAATAAACTAATTCTTATATAATTGTCAATAATCTATACTGTCACAATATCAGTATTATGTATATTGTCTATCCAGTTATACACAAGTCAATTTCAAACTGATACAGTCAATAATTATTAACACAATTTCATCTGTCACGATTACGAGTATATCCACTAATTCTGTCACTTTATAAGTTCACTTCTGGAAATCAACTCAACTCGCTGCATTACTGCAACTCCTGCAAGTTATTCGAGTTTCCAGACATTGAAGTTCCAGAGCTTACTAGACACATGGAGAAGGGTCACAGTATGTGTGTGCGTGCGTGTGTGTGTGTGTGAGAATATATACATTCATTAAATTTATATAAATGGCAACAGCCAAATTTAATTTCAATAAACATTGAATCACAAAAAGTACTTGCTCCGCAGGGACTCGAACCTGGATCTCTCAATTGCGGGGTGAGTGTGCTACCACTACACCACAGAGCCCTTACTTTTACGATTCAATTATATTGTATTTAGCCGTTTCTGTCACATATGAGTTTAAATTACCAAACTAATAATCAGGATGCTAATTTTAAAGTGCCCCCTGTTGCAATCCGAGGTCGACCAAAGTTCCACACTCAGAAGATAGTAGGCATCCCTCCTTCCCATAGTCCGAATAATAATGTCCAGAGGGGTGAGGTTGAGACAGCAGTCTAGAACTGCTCCCGATGCACTTGGAAAGGCCCTAGTGATACCAAGTCAAGACCAGTCATCCTTTGCATGCTTGCCAGACTACCTACTGCCATCCTGACTTGGATTTGAAACTGCCATCCTGCCATCCCTCAGTTTCTGACCAACAGCCCCAAACATTAATTCAGGTCTAACCACAGAGACATAAAGCCAATAGCACCTAACGCACATCTGCATTGCATCTAAGACAATTTCCCCAGTTCAGGACCCTATCAAGAATGACACCCAGGTACCTGACCTTAAGACTTTATCTCAGTGGAAGAGCTTTTCAATGAGAATAAACCAATACACTACAACTGATGCCTTCTTGTAAAGGCAACCACGTCAGCCTCGGTGGGGTTAACACTAAGGCCCATCCGCTCACACCAGTTTCCCACCACGTTCAGAAGAGCATTGGTCAGTTCTGTGGCTCTTGTGTTAAACTCACCACTTACAAGAATCAAAATTTCATCTGCATACCAGTGAAGACAACACCAGTGTGTTGTGAAAAGACACAAGCAGGTTGTCTGCAACTAGGTTTCACAGAAGGGGAGAAAGGACGACACCCTGGAGACTGCCCCTGCTCCTTGCACTAATGCTCGCTCCCATAAGGGTGGTAGTAACGACCCTCTCCATAAGTAGGGTCCTTATCCCGTCACATATTTCGTCATCAATACCACGTCTGCATTGGCAATCCTCTGAGTGCCTGTATTGTAAAAGCTTCTTTGATGCCCAGAAAGACGTCTACGGCTACTTCTTTCACTGCTAGCGCCTTCTCAATCCTACATGCCAATTGATGCAGGGCTGAGTCGCACTATCTTCTTGGAGTGTAAGTTTGCTTATTTGTATGTATAGGACGCTCCAAGAGATATATCTCCCAAAAAAAACCCAGCAATCATCTTTTCCATGGTTTTGAGAAGAAAGGAAGACAGACATACACAGGCTAGACCTCTCCTGCTTCGTTATAAATACCACCCTGGGTACTTTCGAGGACAGAAGAATGTACCTCTGTATTTAGTTCAGCTGTATAGTATTGTGAATCCAATTCAGGTTACTACCATAGGATTTTATTTGCACAATAAGGTTTTCCTTGTATGACACCCAATCTGTATTTCTCTGATTTATATACTGAACTTTTTTAAGTTCTAGGTCTCCGATTCTAAAGCATGGTAAGGCTGAGCATAATCAGAGAGGGAAGGCTCGTGAGACACATGCCAACTATGTATCTGATTAACCATACCCTCTGTCATCACTGTCATGTCGATCACTTCCCTACATATCCGCATGCGACCATTAGGAGCATTATCCACGTTTGCAATCACTAGACTTTGGGTCATTATTTACTCCAGAATCGATTTACTTCTACTGTATGTGTTGGTGCTACCCCACACCTCACTATGCAAGTTAGGATCATCATGAAAGATATGATGATAAAATCATCAGGGTTCATCCAGTACCAGTCCCAATCAGCCTGACATTGGAGAGATCCCTGGAACAAAATTCCAGAAAAGGAATGCTGTTCACCTTGTTGCTTACATCAATATAAGCTCTGGCATTATTAACTTTAAAAAAAAGCTCAGATACTTTACCCTTACAAATCCAGGCCTCCTGTATCAGTACCATGTGAAATTCTTTCACCAAAAAGTGTCTGCAAAACACAACTGTGTAGCAGATCGACTTGAAGAACCTTGATTCCCATTATGTCGCCACACCTTGTGTCCTCAGCTGGTCTGCTCAACCTATACATCAACACCACTAATTGCGGACTCTTCGTTGTTGGTGAGCCAAACTCTTATATGCAACTGCCTGCTGTAACCTTTCCAGATAAAAATCTGTTGGGTTTTTTTTTATATAAGGTCCCATAAGTACTAAGTAAATAACCGTTTTGCCTGGTCAGAGCCCAAATGACCAGGTAAGGCTACTTAAGCTTACTAGGCGCCAAACTCTTAAGGGCTCATTTCACAATGCTGCACCATGCATCCCTTACGCATGGGTCGCTTCACACCATAGGAGGCCCCCAGCCCATACAAAAGAATGTGTGTAGAACGATTTCAAATAGATTTTTCTGGCCAAGACCAACCTGGCACCATTACTGAAAGGCGCCAAAGGCAACTGACATGGCAGTGTGCACAATAAGGGCACTAGCCTAGATCTTGGGGTTCTGTTCACACAAATCCACCCCATACAGGATGCTCGACAAGCGTTCATCCAAGCCCAACCATTGGTTGGATTTGGATCCCCCATTGGTCTTGATTGGCACTACAGACAGTGTTACCCCTGGGGAGGTTCTTTACCAGTTCATTGAGGATCACCCGAACTACGGTCAGCCCATCCCCTAGACCCCAATGTAAACCTACTTATATATAGCATGTAAAAAGTAGCAGATAGGAACAGAATGGTTTCCTTTTTGGAGGTAGAAAACAAGAACGGTAAATCAAATAAAGTCTGTTCTTTCTAATAATATAGTTTTTTTTTGAGTCCCTGATAACAAAAACTTCCAAAAATAGTGGCCTTCAGATAATACCAAAGTACCGTAATTTATCTTCATGGTGATTTCTGTAACTTATATTTAACTCTTAGACCTATACATCAAATATATTCTTATTGCTGATTTATAGATATTGGTATTTTGGCTTTGCTGTTAATAAATAAAACTAGAAACTCTATGTAGGCTTTCTTACATTACAATTGTGATAGGTGCTAAATTAGCTGTCTTAAATGTGTAATATCTCATGAAATTTGTAAACCAATTAATTGATTCCAGGGTAAATCTTAAGATCAGTGACTACCGCTCCGATCGCCATATTTTTTTGCATACTAACACAGGTTAATGTAATTTCACCGAAAAAAATAGTCCCGATTGTCGCCTTAGCCATTTACTCCCCCCCCAAAAAATTTGAAAAAAATAAAATTTAAAAAAAACCTGGCTGACAGTGCATTTACTAGTTTTTTTAGAGTTATTAGTTCGTAGGGCAGTAGTACAGGTACTACTTCTAGTATAAACTCAGCTTATCTTATCAGTGATAAACACGCGCTGCTTATCTTTTGCCTGTAATGAAACCTGCATTAGTTCTGTCTGAGTTTTGTGTGTGTAAGCAGTCATGGCGTGATCTGGGCTTGGACTTTGCAAGCTCGAGTTAATTTTTTTTCTAAAAGAGCAAGCAGGGCAGCGGGCAAGCATCGCATGATCTGAATTTTTAATAGGCAAGCTAGGGTCTTTTAAGCGTGTGACAAGAACCATCGCATGCCATGTCAATAACTTCACTAATTATTCCTTGTTCATGTGGGTTTGTTTGTTTACGTCTGGCGGTCAATCGAAGCTGTCCTATAGGTCACGTGATCCGCAAGGCGAATCGGAAACTTTCTTGTTTGTCACGTGACTACTGTCAACTCATCAAAACGACCATGGTTGGCCATTGTTTTTAGTTTGATAGTTGAAAATCTTATTTATGTGTTTTTTATTGCCAACATTGTGCTGCCAAAAAATTGGTTTTTATATGTTAGCGATAATCGGGTCATTTTTTCGGTGAAATTACGTTAACCTGTGTTAGTAAGCAAAAAATTACGGCGATTGGAGCGGTAGTCGCTGATCTTAATATTTACCATTGCTTGAAATTGGACTACCCAGTAGACCACTTCCAGACTACCTAACCACTTAGCTCAGATGAAGGATCCTTTATACCCTTCATTATTAGCTATTTTTTAAACATTTTAATACAGAAATTATGATACTAAAAATTAAAAATATTAATATTAACCTAGACTGTTTGGCGTGGCTGCAGTATAATCAGCAGCTATCACCACAATCAAATTATCGATATTTATGATTATCTAATCCAAGAAAACAAAATGTCAAACTAAATCACACCATGGCTTTGGGTTATAGGTATTTTTTAAATTACAGTATAGTTCAGTTGTTTTATATCACAAAATTAATATTGTAATGATGAATAAAAGCTATAAGACTATGAGTATTTATTAAATGTAACAAACCAAGCATTGTAATATTTAGTTACTATTTATTACTTTGAAGGATAAACGTGTCCGACAGCTTGTGACACAAATAACACATGTTCATCGCCATTGTACTTGTGGCCATTACCATTGTCATCTTTAGTAGTAAATATGACCGTACCATTGCTCAAATGCCATTCTAACGAATTTAATTTGTTTGAAATTATTTTGAACAATACTGTTATGCAATACACTAAAATGATAAATAACTGTAAGTTAGAATTTTTTTATATTTGTTCAAGTATTTCTAACATTTGTTTCTTTTTTCAATTGTGGTAGTGACCACTTACTATACTGCAGCTTATATAGTTCTTACATATTTATTTAATATTGTTAACATAATGTAAATACAAATTTCGGTACTTTGGGATTATACCGACCACACCAGTATGAAGAACACAAAAATATAAATTTATAGAAACAAACATGATAGAACGAAAAAACAACTCTTTAATTACAAAATTACAAACTTACAACGATTATCAATGGGGTCAGATTCCATTATATGCCCTCAATGCTTAAACCTATTTCAATGAACTTAGAACGTTATAAAACGATGTAGTTGAGTAACAGAACTAACAGTTCTAACTAATGTTCAGAACTAATCAATCAACAAGCATTTCCAGGTATTGTGATCGGTATTGTTGTCGCTGATATCTTATCTTTCTCGAGAATCCCGATTACGGCAGGCCGTGCGGCATTACATGATTATTCAAAGTTTTTTGCACGGTACATAATTGCCTTTTCATTAAAATTCAATTTATATTTCTGATCTGCCCCTCTAGAATTTGATATTTTACTGATAGGTACTATCTCGAGGGATGTTTTTCTTTCGTTGACATCAGCGCGGGCATCAGCAGCACTGAGAGGCCGGAGGCACTCGCATTTTGGGTAGCAGAGTGTGATCAAGAATAAAAACAAGTTTTGTGTGTTTTTTCAATAAAGAGTTTAGTTTTTGTTTGGTAATGTTTGTTTTTGTTGAATTTTTGTGTTTGGAGAAATGTAGGGGTAAAACACGGAAGTACAACAAAGCGACGCACAAGTTGAACGGGCGGCGAGACTCTGCAATCACGTTATCTAATAGACCGCTCGACTTTGACCTCTGTCTGAGGATGGGGAGGGGTTTGCGATAAAACAATTCCTGTTTTATATTGACGAAATATCGTTCTACGCTAACGCTAATCTAGTAATCAGTAGAAGCAAAATGTCAAATAACGATTCATGTCTGGGTGTGGTCGGTATAATCCCAAAGTACCCAAATTTCTGTAAACATGTGCTCTGAACAAATAGGCTAGATGAAAACTGAAAAATGTATAATAGTCTATATTTATCATATATGGGTATAAGGATGCTGGTAAGGACACTGATTATAGCTAATCCACTTACAGTTATAGAATAATACTGAACTTGGTGTAACCAGGTTCTAAGAGTCTAAAAGTACGATTTATTTAAATTAAAATCAATAGTCCTAGTGTTATTTTCATGATGTTATTTGTTTAATTTCATGTCAATTTTGTTGATGAATGGAGGAAAGTCACAACAACCCATTAGAAATACGAGCTCTTGAACCATGCTGATTGACTTGTTATGGATAATAGGCAGCTGAGATGATAAAGCTAGTCTAAATGCTAATCCTGTGAATTGTATAAAATATGCCTTAAATAAAATTATTAACATTTATTTTTTTTTAATAACAAACAAAATATGTCTGCTACTAACTACTAATATACCTTATTAACGTCATATAAAACTTTTACCTTGTTAAACTTGCAACATAACCTATATTATATCCAACTCTTAGGCCTGTTATTAATTTGTTTCAGTTCAGTTAACTTTCCGAGTTTCAACATTCAAGCTTCGCAATTTTCTGACTGCCCACTTTCTGATTAGTAACTAGTGAGTGAATAATAACTAACTAGTTAATGAGATTTTCGCACTGGCGGTGAAATTAACTACAGTCAACTGACTGCATCTGCACTACACCAGCACCACTACAACACAACACAACTATTCTATTCCAGTTGTAGTAATTTGTAATCGCTTTGTCTAGTGTCCTATCCTGACAAAAAAAGGCAAGCAGTATTACAATATTACAAGAGCAGCATACACGTAAATCATCTACATATATATATATATATATTATTTATACACGGCATACACCATTTTACAAGAAATGTTAAATCCGATTCAACAAGAGATAAATTATCTTATAATACTATACAACAAGCAATAATATATTCAAAGATAACAAGCAACAAATAAATAACACCAACTATATGAACAATTAAAAAATTATGGCAATAATCACAGCAACGATTTATGTGTGTGTGGGGGGCGTGAGGGTTGTGTGTGCGTATAATATATGTATGCGTGTATAACTAAATATAACCTGCAGTAGAATATGAAGTTTCGACCAGTAATAATGTATCTTATAATATATAATAGGAAGCAATAAATACATTTATAATATTTAACAAGCAATAAAAAACAAGATAACAAGCAATAATTATAAAACTTCTTATTACAGTATAATCACGATGCCAGAATGTGTGGAGAAGAATCACTCATGCACTTAACTTTTGTCATCACACTGATATGTGACCCTCTAAAGGGGAGAAATAGCAGTACCACACCTCACACTCAGCGTTCGACCCCGAAGATAGGATTGGAAGAATTGCAGGAGAGAACTGGAGAATCCTAGAGAGTCCAATTTAGCCAATAGGTGTTTGTGACTAACCTGGTCGAAGGCTTTGGCGAAATCCAGATAAATGCAGTCCACCTGCCGACCTCTTGCGAATGCTGAGGTAATGTAGTGTTGAAAAATGATGAGGTTAGTGGTTGTGGATCTCCCGCAGCGAAAGCCATGCTGCTGCGGCACTACTAGGTGTTTAAACTCAAATTCAAGTCCATCTAACACCAGACTCTCAAATCCTTTGGACAATGTGTTTAAAATAACAATCGGTCTGTAATTCGATGCAAGGGTACTATTGCCAGATTTGAATATGGGAACTATGTATCCTGTCTTTAAGCAGTCTGGAAAAATACCTTTAGAGAAGAATATGTTGAAATAAATATATAAATGAGGAGAAATCGCCACACCGCAATATTTAAGCACCGATGGAGGAACGGAATCAGGACCTGCCCCTTTGTTTGGATCTAGCTGGCTAAGCTTACGCTCAATGGCCTCAACTGAAAGGCACCAGGTTGTTAAGACTTTGAACTCTCGAGGATGGTAGACAGGAGGATCATCGTGAGTTTTACTAAAAATAGTAGCGAAGTAGCTGGCAAAAACACGGCAAATATCTTCAGGATCTTCCGCAACCGATTCCTCATGACGAATCATCTTGGGTATGTTCGATGTTTTCCTCTGTTGACTGACATAGCTCCAAAAACTTTTAGGGTTGTTCGACACTGAATCATTGATGCGATCCAGGAGCTTACGACGACACTGAGAAACAAGAGTAGTACATTGGGCTCTAAGTCGCTGGATGATCGCGTAGTGAGTAGGATCAGAGGTTTGAAACGTTTGTGAGATAGCTTCTTCTGAATAATCAGTTTTTTCAAATCAGTGGAAAACCAACGAGGAAATGAGGTTGTGCATATTTTCTTGTATGGACAATTCATTAGAATAGCATTCCTGAGTTCATCACAGAAGTGACTGAATAGTAGTATCAACCAATGGGTAAGACAAACTGGCTATATAGTTGAATATACCTGGGAGATCGCAGCGTCTGAGATCAGGAACAAGTTGCAATTTTCCATTTGAACGGCCACTCTCAGTGCCTATGTTCATAGCCAGAGCTGGATGATCGTCCTCCAAAGGAATCAAAACATCATGAGCTGGTTCAATAACACTTGAAGAGTCAGAGGAGAAGATCAAATCCAAGATAACGCCCCTCTTATTCCTGACAGTATTTAGCTGATGAAGGTCCAGACTCGAAGCCAAGTCCACCAAAAACCCGGAAGAGCTGCTCAAAGAAGATACTGGAAGACTATCCCAAACTGTCGCTGGCTGATTGAAGTCCCCAGTAATGATTATTTTATCGAAAGATTTACCTGATGACAAAATTACTTCCGTAGCCAAGCTAAACTCCTCATAGACTGAGGAAGAAGCATCAGGTGGAATATATACAGTGCAAAGTAAGAAAGAGGTTGAATAGCTCTTCATGCAGACAAAGACATTCTAGAGAGGTGAATGAGGAATGCAGGCGCCAAGATGGGAAATCACTGTTAATAGCTATCAAAGAGCCGCCTTCAGATTTTTTGGAACTAGTGTGTATCGATCTGTCTTGACGGTGTACATTGTAGTTAGCTAGTTCAAGTTCAGAATTAGAAATGTCCTCGGAGAGATTAGATTCACATAAGCAAATTATATCATAAATGCAAGTATTCACGGCTTTCTTGAAAGTCTCCATTTTAGTTCTGAGACCATTGACATTCTGAAAGTATAATACAATATTGGAAAAGCCGTGAGAATCTAATCGTTTTTTGAACTAACCACAGTAATGGTAGGAACACCGTTATTATACATAATGGTTAAATTTGTTTCTCCACTGTCGACTCTCTTCTTTAGTTCATCTCGTAGCTTCTTCAGATGATTTCGCTCTTCCGAAGTACGATCTCTGGTAACAGCAACTGAAGATAGTTCGGGGTAAGCATTCATCACAGTATCCCTGGAAAAACTAGTACAACATTTTCGAACTATTTCTGAGTCATTGAAAATTGCTTTTACGGGCCGAACCTTATTTCTAGCTGATTTACCAACCCTAATGCATTTTATCTCAACAGAGGAAGTATCAATTTGGAACAAATTCAACAAATTTTTAACGTTGGAGATAACATGACGTTTTCTGGTATCAATTGATGAACTAGAACTTTCGGGAATGTTGAATATCATGGCGTTGAATGCGCGCTTGGCGCGGTCGTTAATTTCAGCAATTATATTCTCTGTGGTTGAAGGTGCCGGTTCAGATGCCAAAGAGTCAACTTTTTTCAAGGCTATCAATGCGACCTTCACTACTTTCAATCCTAGCCTCCAAACCATCCAGCTTTACCTTGACACTATCAATTTTTCTCTCAATATCATCTATCTTGACCGGGAGATCAAGAAGGGACTCTACCTTGTTATTGAGAGCATCAATATTTCCTATCATGGTGTTCAATTTATCCCATACACCACTAGGAGAGTGTTTAGCTAGGGCGGAGCAATCCAACCTGGAACACGGCCACTTCATATTATTGTTGCTACTGTATTTGCTGTATTCAGCTTTAGGCATTCCGATACATTTAATATGGAACCAACGTTGACAGGTAAAGTCGCATTGAATTGCGTCATCTTCATCCATAACAGCCTTGATACAGACTGGACATCCTACAACTTCAGGACTCTTGTAATAAGCTGAGTATTTTATATGCAAAAGCTTTTCACTATGAAACGACTCCTCTTAATTGAAGAACTAGATGATCTACTTTTACAGGTTCTTATTATCTTCCACAGTTTCCGAGCCTATTTTGACTTGCTAGCAGTTACAGATAGTATTGAAACTCCGTTACAATATGATTGATTCGATCCTGAAGTGGCCGCTTATTATACTGCAGCTGATGAAAGTCAGGTTAATCAGATTATTTACTATACGTACAAGAATAGGATATTTACTACTTTAGAACTGTAGCCATACATAATACGAGCAATTCAACATTACATTTTCAAACATACTTATAAGACCACTATTTTCTGTACTGCTATCGTATGGAGTAAGTCAAACAGAATCATACATAACCCACTGTCCATGAGCATATAAACAAAACAGTTCTTTATTCCGTTACTAAGTATTTGATTTTATACAGCAATCTAAATTTAGATACTTACTCCGTTTAAAGCTAAATTTACATATTCCGCTTTAACTACTAGAACAGTCACCTCAATTTCAAAGTCAAACGCTACGCTATTGACATAACAAGTATTTGATGCAGTTAAACTTCGATAAACTTCGAAACATTAACGATGGCTCAAAAATAGATCCACGTCCTTATAATGAAAATACATAAACAAGGATAAAAATAAAACAAAATTTTTAAAGCCAAACTTCAAAAATAGTAATAATATGAACAATTTGGACAGCTTTCCTGTGACTTCTAAATACTTTTTCTACTGGTGTTGCGAAAGTACCATATCTTAAATATGCGGCCAGCCATTATAGTGTGTGTGTGTGTGTGTGTGTGTGTGTGTGTGTGTGTGTGTGTGTGTGTGTGTGTGTGTGTGTGTGTGTGTGTGTGTGTGTGTGTGAAGAAGAAAGTATGTAGTTTAACCCTAGAACTGGCGGTCATTTCATCCTGTAGTGTCGGGCTGTTTTGGAGCTTCGCGCAAGGTTTTTTTAAAAAAATTATTAAAAATATAAAATAAAAGCAATATAAATAAGAGTATATATTTTTGTGTTCAGAATTAAACGTAGAATTGCACTATATTGTAAAATTAACCATAAAAAATTTTCTAATAAACACTTTTTTTAATCAAATATAAAATTTACAAAAAATATTTCTTAAATTTGGGGGGGACCATACCTAGCAAATGAAGTTATAGTGAGAATTATTTATAAGTGAGATAGCCATTCTGTGTTTTAAATTTTATCTAGTTTCAGAAAAACATAAACATTATACACATTTATGAAAGCATCATAAAAGCTATAGAACAAAAAAGCAGCGATGCGTATAAATTCTGAAAATCGGGTGTACACGTAATACTTTGGTAAAACAAGTTTTGCTAATACATTTATCTATGAATACATGTTATTTTGCATATTTTTATTACTTAGAATAAAATAGAATATACAGTAGTAATGAAATAATTACCATAAATTATTTTTTGAAAAGTAAAAAAAGTTAAATTTTGCCATTATTCAAAAATTTTGCAAAAAATTTTCATTCAGCAAAATATAAAATAGTTTCTAAAGCTTGTACTATATCAAAATTTATAAATTTATGGTTTATAAGTAATAGGAAATATTATGTAGTTAGAAAACTATAATATAACTAAAGATATTGAAAAAATATAGAATAACCCAAACAGTTATTATATATAACCAAAAAAATTACAGGAAATATATATTTTATTGTGAAAACTATCTATTTACCAAAAATAAATAGTTACTTCAGAGCTAAAAGAGTGCTATAAATAACGTTTAGTAAGTGAAAACAATAACAAACTATGTGAAATGAATTTTAGCCAAGTCATTTTGCCATAGCCTACACAAAGCCGGTAATTTCTCAAACATATTTCAGAAATAGAAATTTATTTATTCTAAAATATATATGTTTACAACTACTACGACATCAAACAACACACTACACATTAAATACGACACTAAAATACGCGTAAAACTATTAAAACTTACAAATATCCACAGCTCGGCACGAAAGTAATACAGAACGGCAGCGGCAATATGGCGGTCACAACAAACGGCGTCGCGTTTTTCTTTTACGTTCAAAATAACAAGCTTGCTACGTCATAACCATAATACAAAGAGGAATAAAACTCATCTGTTCCTTAGGATTTTTCTTCCCGAATCCAATGGTGCATGAATTATATCGATACGTTACCGGAGTATATTATAAAAAGTAATTATACGAGGGAATGTTTGATCGACAAAATTTTGACGGTTAACACCACAAAAGCGGCATTAACCGACATAATTATGTCGATTAACAGTTCTAGGGTTAATTAATACTACTTAAAATTATTGCGGTCAAAAAGAGTCAGTTCCGGCTAATTAAAATCACTTCCGGTCTAATTTATTTACTTGGTCTATAAAACATATGCAATATGTTGGTTTGCTAGTCCTAATTGGGTCAAATACGGCTGCTACAAGCACTTGTAATCTCCACTTGTTACTTTTTGTCTCGATGAAGAAAATATATCGTACAACTAAAACGTTACTCCGCATAACATGAGTCTGTTCTGGTAGTTTAAATCCACTCCCGCTCTAATTTATTTACGGTTCCACAATTGAATTGTGCTGTTGCACTCGAAAATGGTCACAATTCTTGGTTTTCAAATCCAACTTAATATCCAATTAGTATATGGTGCTGGTGCTAATGCAGTCTGGTGACTGTCATCTTCTACAAGAAAGTCTGTTATCCATCGAAACTTGGTGTGTGGATAATCTCATGATCCTTAACGCTGACAAGTATGTAACAGTCTCCTTCATAAGATCTCATCAACCGGTTGTGTTTGATTACATACTTCACCAGAAGAAATTAGAGAGACGTTTGATGGTTAGGGACCTTGGGGTTGTTCTATTCCCTATCCTAAGTCCAGCTCTTCATGTCGAGCGTGCCTGTGCTTCTGCTTCTCGTAGTTTTGGAATGATTTTCCGCGTCTCAAGAATTCTTCACTGTCCCTATGCTCTAAGATCTCTGTATTGTGCTTTTGTTAGGCCCCACCATGAGTACTGCAGTACTGTCTGGTCACCTCATCAAGAATATTTTAGTGACGACATGAACCGTATCCAGAGGAGATTCCTTCATCTAGTTGGACTGTAACTTAGTTTTGTATACCGGGATGCGCCGCTCAATGACATTGCTGCTCTGATCGGACTGAAGACTCTTGGTGTCAGGCGTATGGCTTAGGACGTTCTCTTCCTGTATCAAATTTTGAACGGGTTGGTCGACTGTCCAGAAATCCTTGGTTCGATTAATCTTCGTGTACTGTCTAACACACAATTAAAGGGCCTTTTTGGATGTCTACATCATGCTACTAACTACGAGATAAACTCCACGATTAACCGAATGCAGAGACTTGGGAATCTTGTTGCTGGGGACGTTGACTTCTTCCATGATGGAATCGACTCCTTTAAAAGAACTTCTTTGGCCATCCTAGATCAGCGTTACCCTCCTGAACTCATTTCTTCCTTAACTTCAATAAGTGATTTTGAAGTTTTCACTGATCAAGAAATATGTATAAGAGCATATGCTTCTGTTATAAGGGGAAGAGTGTGTTATCCATTTGCTTTTCTTTATCTACAGTAAAAATGCCATTCACAATAACAAGGGAGCTAACCAGATTCGATTTCCTTATGTGCAAACATTCACAGCTTTTTGCTATCTGCACTACACTACCGATCAAACACTTCACAGGAATTTAATAATTTCAAAAATTTAAATGAAAGGAAATGTTTTTACCTCTTTGATGACTATCAGCTGAAATGTTAACAGCTGTTAAGTATCAGTTCATGTACACTTTATATCGCAAAACAATCACAAACCATGTTTTGTCCTAATCGCCCTCCGCAAAGAATTCTTAATTTAATTAAAGAAAAACATGTTTTTTAGGAGGACGGAGGCAGAGACACAGGCATCCAGAAGATCGCATGCAGCTTAACAGGCTCATCAGGAAAATAAAATCAGAATTAGATATTTTCAAAATTAATGACTATCAGAAATATTTGAGTGAAATAAACCCAGGCGATAGTTCAATGTGGCTGGCAACCAAAAGAATTCTCAGAAACGCCTTCTACGATCCCTCCCCTTCAACAAGGCCAGGAGACGTACCAGAGTGACTCTGAAAAATGTGAGGTTTTTGCGAATTATTTTGAAAATGCTTTTTCCCCTAACCCTACTGTTAATTTGCAAACTGAAGATGAAGTCAACAGGTTTTTAAATAGCACACTCTTATCTGCTGAGCTTCCCACTCAGTATATCTCAACATCTGAAATTAGAAATGTTATCCAATACCTACCGTTGAGGAAAGCTCCTGGGTATGACTTGATAACAAACTTAATATTAAAGGAACTCCCGCCAACAGCCCATCAGCTATTAAAAAACTTTATTTAATGCATGCCTACACGTTGGTTACTTTCCTAAATCCCTGGAAACATGCTGAAGTTATTGTTATCCACAAGCCCGGTAAGCCTGTTAGAAATCCCTCTAGTTACAGACCCATCAGCCTACTACCCACTCTGGCAAAAGTATTTGAAAAGCTAATACAGAAGAGACTATGCAGATTCATTGAAGATGCTCAATGTATTCCTCCCCACCAATTCGGTTTTAGGGCAAAACATTCTACTACGCAGCAACTTGCGAGGTTTAACACAAACAATAGTGCAAGGGTTTGAAAATAAAAAGACACTCTGCTGCTTTGTTTCTGGATGTTGCTCAGTGGCCTTTGACAAAGTATGGGCACAAAGGCCTTCTGTATAAGCTATTTCAAACTGGACTTCCAAATTACTTGCAAAACATCATCGAATCATTTTTAGAAAACCGGACTTTTTCAGTAAAAATAAATTCTACTCATTCCACTGTTCGACAGATCCGGGCTGGTGTGCCACAAGGCTCAATTTTAGGACCTATCCTGTTTAATATGTTCATGCATGACCTACCCATTCCAGCTCATTCTACGCTTGCTCTTTTCGCTGATGACACTGCCTTGAATTTCCCAACATCAAGACATTGACACAGCAGTTGACATGCTTCAGACTGATACAGACCTACTGTTGGATTGGTTCGTTAATTGGAAAATCGCACTTAAACCCTCTAAAATGTGAAGCGAAAATATTTTCGCTAAGAAAATTCAATCCCTTAAGGAATATAGAAATTCAAGATAAACATCATACCATGGAATGAAAATGACAAGAACTGTTAAATATTTGGGTGTCTTTATTAGACTCTAAACTTACTTATAAACAGCACATAAATTCAAAATTAAATCAAGCAAAACCACAAGATTGGCACAAATGTACCCAATTATCAATAGAAGATCATCTCTTAAACTTAAATGCGCTCTTTTAATCTACCAAGGAATATTCAGACCCCTCTTAACTTATGCTTGTCCAGTTTGGGGGTCCTTGCCTCCATAAATCAAAAATGAACAAACTTCAAGTATTCCAAAACAAGTTTTTGAGAATAGCAACAAATTCTCCATGGTTTGTTAGAAACCGACAGATTCATAATGAATTAGAAATTCCGACCATCTGTGACTACATCCGAAAACTAAGTGCTACATTTCTAGAAACTCTGGACCAATCAACAGGGTGCTGTCCATTTTAACATTGGCCAAAGAACTGTCAACAGAAGACTGAAAGCACGTCTTGTTCAAGACATTTTTATTATAATTTGAAACTTACATTGTTTGTCAAGTACTAATTTTATTGTTTATTTTCTGTTAACTGTATTATGTTTATAGGGTGTCTCCATTGGAGCAAACCCACTAATGTTAATATTTCTATGTTCTTCTGTTCTCTATGATTCAAACTTCTGTGTATAATTATTTACTTGTAGTAATTGAACCAGAAATAAAGCTTTTGAAAAAAAAAAAAAAAAAAAGTACACTTTATAAAACATACACAGAATAAAATGAACAAACAAAAGAAGAAACACCTGAGATATGTATATATATATATATATATATATATATATATATATATATATATATATATATATATATATATATATATATCGAGATATCTTCCGTATTCGAGTAACTAACTTTAGAAATGAAGTTACCTATTTTCCTAGCACGTTCTGCAATCCAAGTAACCAATTTGTTGATGCGTACAGATAAATGTTGTACTTCGCACAAACAATCCTACCACAGGTACAAGGCACATTTTGACGTGACAACGTCTTAAATTAGGTTGCGGCTCGGAGTCACTCATAAAAAAGTGTAACGCCCGGTAACGTTACGATGCCCGTCCAGTGGGTCCGCCGCACGGGATCCGCACGGGATAAAGCAGATAACTGTGGGTCCGCCGCACGGGATAAAGCAGATAACTATGTTTATTCGTGAAAATGTGGAGTGCTTAGATTCGTCATTTACAACAACTACAACAATAAAGGTAAATAATTGTACACTGATATTTCATTATCGTAAACTATGATTGATTGATTAATTGTTAGATTGACACAAAAGTTGAGAAACTGAGTTTATAGGTTATGTCATACTATTGACAAATGTTGATAGTGTTAAGTAAATTATTAGTTTAAATCACTCTGCAATCAATCGTAATTCAGTCGATTGAGAAGAAACAGCGCGTATTGCTAGTCAAACATTTAAAATAACAAATTATAACCTCTAACCTGTCATAACAGTGCGACCAAACAAACGAACTAAACCGACTAATCACCACGCGCGGAGTTAGAATTTAACTGTGTTTAGCAAGAATTTCAAATTCCAATTTTAGTAAATGTTTTATTCAACTTTACCATTTACAATAACAAATTTTAATTAATTTCAAATTATGTACAATGTTTTAGTAAACAAAATATATTTCTATAGTTAAAATTTGTGCAATTCTTATTTTCATTCAATTCCTTGTTCCTATTGTGCAATTTAATAATATTCATATCAATAAATATTCTACCGAGAAAAAGACGTTGTCACGTAAAATCTTCGCCCGTAAAACCAACTTTACAGGCAACCATAATTTTTTTTTTCTCTGAAAATTTTGAATTTTCGGTGGAAAACATTTTAATGCATTCAGTGTGTAATCATCGGTTGCAAGGATCATCATATCCAGTAACTCTATCTACGTTCAGCACCCTTTTCATGCAATTGATATACACGTTTGCCCTAGTATTATATAAAGAGTATTGGGAATAAGCGCTTTGAACTCCAACAAATAGTATTTTTCAATATTGTAACCTATAAAGTCAGTAACATGTAAACAACTGTTTACAGTACGTTGGTTAGCAGCAAAACTTAAGCCTAATTGAAGGTCCATAAAAAAAAAAATTACCAACCAAGACTGAGATTAGGCTCACTGAAGCTAAAATGGCTTCTATCGGGGATATCATATCGGAAGCTAAAATGTCAAAATTCAATGCAGTATTAGTTTTATATTTACGATATATAAGAGGCCGTAGTTAAACTGTTGCGACAACCTTTCTCTATGGTTACTTTACAACCTAAGAAGCAAGTTTTGATACGCTCTGTAATCGAGGTAACAAAACAAATCAGATCAGCTGTTTACTTCAAAAGCCAGCTGGGTCGATTACGATTTAGTGAGGTAATTAATATTCTTGTTTGATGGTATTCTTCCTAAGGTTGTATTAAAGTGAAGATGAGACTGAACGAAGATGAGTCAACAATGAAGAAAAAGGTCTCGGACTAGCTGTAAACATAGCAGACATATTTTCACCTATTTGCTTTAGCCGCTAACCTCAACTTTCGTGTATTAGGTGGTAATACTGTATATTTTTACTTAAATAATTTCTTTATTTTAAAGTGAAGTTCTGTTCCAAAGTGAATCCTTTATTATAAAAGTAATTACTGTTTATTTAGTATTTTATTTATATTGCCTGGTAATAAATTAGCTTTATAAATAATTTTAATTAGGAAAGTAGTATACATAAAGCTTAAAAATTTTCACAGCAATGACTGTGAAATTAATCACATTTGATATTACTGGAACTCTATTGGCATTAAGGGAATCTGTGGGGTTTCAGTATGCTAAAGTGGGATCCCGCCATGGCATTTATGCTCCACCTGATGAGTTGTCAAAACACTTCTACAGAGTTTTCAAAAAACTACTTGTTCAACACCCAAATTTCGGAGCAAATGATATTGGATGGCAAGAATGGTGGAGGCAACTGGTTTTTCACACATTTCGAGATTCCTTGCCAAGTCACAATTTAGAAAAGTCATCAGCTATTAATAGAGTATCTGCAGATTTAATAGAAGTTTACAAAACAAAGGAGTGTTGGAAGATGACTGAAGGCTCACAAACTTTATTGGAAAAACTGAGGAGTAAAGGTTTGCGTTTGGGAGTTATTTCTAATTACGATCCAAGACTAGAAGATATATTAAATAACTTGAATATACACAAGTATTTTAACTTTGTTTTGACCTCATACAGTGCAAAATGTCAAAAACCTGATCCTGCCATTTTCAAAATTGTTGAACAAATGAACAAAGATTTGAAGAAAAAAGAAATCTTGCATATTGGCGATAACCCAAAACTAGATTATTTGGGTGCAAAGGAAGCTGGCTGGAACTCTCTCCTAATTGGAGAAAATGTTACAAAGATAACAGTTGATTTTCCTGAAATAAAAAGTGAATGGGTTGTAAAAAATATTGGTGAAATTTATGCAACATTAGAAAATAATGGACTAATCTTGTGATGCATGGATATTTTGAAATTTAGATAAAGGTTTATTATATGCACAATTTAGTTCAAATGAATTTTATGTTGTGTTCTTACAAATTTTATAAATTAGGCTGTTTTAGTATTATTAGTCAAGGGTAGACTAATAAGCAGCCTACACTTGTTCTTCAATTGCTTTTATCAAATTGTTTGATTATTTCATCCGAAGGATAATTCGATATTACAATTTATTTAACTTATCATATGATTTAAACTTATTAGTTATAGTCATTTTAATGTAAAAAATAAACAACAAGAAGTAACTAATATTTTGAGACTTTGAAAATGGTGATGAATATGGGGAAAATATGTGAGATATTTTTCACAAGTGATGAGATTTGTTTAAGTAGCTTTCAACATTTGGGTTTGGTTGGTAACACGTGGGGAAAAATTTGTCCTCCATTTCACAAAAGCGGTTACTAGTTGATATCAAGCTGGGAAAGATATAAATATTGTAAGATTTCTTTGATATTTAAGTCTAAGCCATAGTTGGTTTTGTTGTCCTGTAATGTTATTGTAAAAAAAAAATTGTATTGTACGAGATTCTTCTTGTTATGGTAATTTATTATATCTCTTATTGTGTAAGATTTTTACATGCATCGAAGTTGAATAATATATTGAATTGTTTGTTCATAGCAATCGAATAACGAGAGTAGGCCGCTTATTAAAGTCTCCCCTTAGTCAAAATGTACAATTGCAAACTAACAAGATTAGGTTATTAACACAATTTGTCTCTTGGAATTTTGTTGTAAAAAAAGAGAAATAGCGAACCTTACCTATTGAAAATGTAAAATAAGTTACCATACCGTCTTATTTTAACTTCACAAACTGCTTTTCAATATTGTGTACTCTGAAATATTTATTCTAAGGTGGGAGTTAATATCCTGTGCTAGAATATTACAAAAGGCCACCATTGTTAGTTTTATAAATTCTGTTGTCATGTAAGAGTTGAAAATGTTATAAAATTGATTTTTAATGATGATTGCTTATACTAATTTGTAAATATTGGAAATGTAATAATGTACACAAAGCATTAAATGTCACTCTTGCAACGTTTATTTCTTTTCCTCATAGTCCACTTAAAATGACTTTAATTACTAATTAGAGCTCTTCTACTACTATGGATAGTTCTAACAGCCTTCTATTTTTTAAGTTAATAAGTACAATGGCATAATATACAATACATACTAATTCAACAATTAACAAAGTTCTCTATCTAAAATTCAACCATTTTATACAACAATGCACTCACAAACCAGATTTTGTATTTGGCACAAACAAATATTAAGCTAGATTATATTATTTAATTAGTACCTTATCAAAAAAGGGAGAAATAAATTAAAATACTGATGGACAAGCTTGTATTTGAAAATTAAAAGAGATTGCTGAAAGTCAAGAATAAGTTAGCTTGTAAATAATAAAATAAATACAAGAGATGTAATACATGTTTGAGTAGTATTAAACTTCCTGCAAGCTATCATACAGTGAATGCAATAACATTTGAAATTGGTTCATGTCTGAAATCTAGTTCTTAGGACTATAACAAATCTGTAATATTTTCAACTTAGGCAAGGATTACAGTAGGCCTTGTATATTTTTATAGTAGGTATAGAGAAAGCTGACAGTAAAATTTTATGAATTAGAAAAGGAGTAACTATATGAAGCATAAAATATTAAAAAACTGTAAGACAAAATTGTGAAATGTTTGGCTGCTGTATAATAAGCAGTCACCGCCATTTAGACTAGTGACGTAATTACCAGTTGTTATTTTGTTTACGTAGGAGAAGGCTAGTGACAATCACAAGAACAATGGCTATGAATATGCAGATACTGGCATAAAATGATTTTTAAACACTGAGCAATGTTTTACATTGTAACAAGATAACAATGATAATCCAAAATTATCCAGTTTGTATTGACGAGATGAAAGCAGAATTAAGGGAGGAAATCAAATAGTGTTTCGCTGCAAGAAAAGTAAGAACAAAGGCGACATATCTAAAGACATCTTGAGAAGACTTTTTTGAACATTTTAAATTTTGTATTATGAATATATTGAAAAATTGTGTAATATTTTAGTTAAAATGAAAAACAAACAATGACTTTAATTCATGTACTTTTGACGGCATCATTACCTAAAAAAATACCATTTCAAATTGACTAAAGTAATCATAAGTACTACACTGCTCAACTGTAGTTTAAATAAACTTTAGTTATTTTGTGTACTCTGAAACAAGTACATTTATTTTACATATAAAAGTATTGCTTCACTACAATACGATTTTATAAGAATAAATTTTAATTCAGTTCAACATTATCTCTCAAATGAATTCAAAGTAAAATCGTGTTTGAAAATAAGTTCAAAATTAAAATCATGTGTTTTGTTATTGACTATGCCTAATGGCGGCAAGAACAGTAACATACATGTACTCTTTGTTTCACAAGCAGTTTATCCTTGGAAATACATAAGATAAGTAAATGTTATTGTTTTGTTGTAACTATATATTATATTTTAATTTGTCAATTATTAATAAATATATACATAAATTTCTAAGAATGAAAACTAGCAAAACCATATTGTTCTTTCAAATATCTATTGCATTATTTGGTCCGACATTTTACTTTCAGTCCTTTGGATGGTCATGAATATTGATTATTCAAATCATTTGATTATGTTGGTGACCGATTATACTGCAGCCGTGACTGCATTACTCTTATCATGTTGTAAAATGTATATATCAACGAGACGTAATGATTATTGGTGGTGATCCATTCAAGCGTTTTTTAAACGCTATCACACATGTCTACCCTGTGAAGTAATCGTAAGTACTACTTGACTCAAGAGTAGTTTAAATACAGTTTAGTTATTTTATACAATTTGAAATAAATACATGTGTATTACATATAAAAGTATAGATTCTCTATAGTTCAATTTTAAAAATCTAAAACTGAATTCACTTTAACATTAGAGTTCAAAGTCCATTCAAAGTGTAAAATGGTGTTTGGAAATACATTCAAAGTTAAATTATGTGTTTGATTATTGACTAAGGGTAGCAGAAACTATGTACATTTGTTCTTCTTTCATAAGGAGTCACATTTATTCTTGAAAATACTTAAAGGTTAGTAAATGTTATTGTTAATTCATAATCATGATTGGATTTTGGCGGTGGCTGCTTATTATACTGCAGCCAAATGTTTTCTTTCTACTACTCTAAATATATCATCCCACAATTTCAAAGGAAGCCAATTTTGTAGTATTTTACAGTAAGGTACATTAGATTGAATTTTTCAAGAATATTTCATTAAACAGTATCCAAAATAAACTAAATTATATGAATTCATCACTGTTTCTAACTATAATAATTATTTGATAATACTACTGTCATTGCTTTATAGTACTCTGCTATATCATAAAAGGCTTGTATTTTCCTTGTAAAATTCAATCTTTATCCAGGTATAACTGGAAAGTGCAGCTGCAATCTCTGGTCCAAAAAAGGAACTGAAATAATATTTCACAATTTGCAACATATATCATGAGCAATAGTTATCGTTCAGATTTTTGCATCCCAGTGTCAATGCCATTGTAGCTGCTGCTATAGTGCATCCTATCAATTTATTGTATTTGCTACAGCTGAACATAAAAATATAGAAATTAGTGTATATTGTGTTAATATTAGATACACGCTTAAGACTGATTTTATTAGTATAAAAATGCAAATAAAAATACTTTTAAATTAGATAAAACAATCAGTCTAAAACATAAACTAAAAAAATCTAATTCATTTGTTGTGAAAGTCTTAAATTTCTTTTCTTAAATTATATTATATATATAGGCTTTCCAAAAATAACAGTAAATAAGGCAGTTAAATGTAATTTAATATTCAACCCTAGCACCTGCAGTAGGTTTCCCCCTAACTAGCAGGCTGTTTTGGGTGATCTACACACCAGATAGTGTAAACATTTGTTTCCTATAAATCAATCTCTATTAGTTATCATTTTGTTCACAATGAATTAGAAAATACTCTGAGTATAAGACTAATCATAATATTGTAATAACACATGTCAGTCACAGTTATTAACCCTACTAGTGTTAATTGACTTTTTCTGACTGTCAATGACGTTTCTGTATTGTTAACCAAATTATTTCTTTTGAACAAACATCCCCTCACTTAATAATTTCATAGAATAAGCTCTATCAACGTGATTTAGGTACCTCTGGATCGGGAAAGAATTGAGCTATCGAAAACTTAATGCAATTTAACATTTTTCTAAAACTGTCATTTCTAAATTCTTTTATATATATATATATATATATATATATATATACACACCTGTTTTTCATCATTTATGTACATAACTGGTATTTGGTTTGCAGCATAAGTATGACATAAACATACAATTGAATTTATGTTTTCTGAAAGTTAAAAATTGCATATCATACAAAAAGCATTAACATATTTATGGAGTGTTTTAAATTTACTTACTATCTCAATTTTATCTTGAAAAGATACATCACATACATTTCTTCTATTTGAATTCTTTAATTAAAAAAACCATTGTGTGAAGCTCCGAAATATCCTGAAACTACAAGATAAAATGACCGCCACTAGTAGGGTTAACACTAGTTGTAAAAGAATAAGAAAAGAGTGGTGGTATAACTAGGTAAGATAGTGATGTGAATAAATTCAAAATACTTACACTGGAAATATTATGTGAAACTCATAATTTATTACCATAGAATCATAAATTTTAGTATTTAAATTTAGAGCATATAACAAATTGTTATAACATTTTTAGCACTTAATATAACTATATCAATAAAGATAAATCACAATACACAATGTATTTATCTGATGGTAACTAGAAAACAAGACCAAGCACTGCTGACCCAATACACAGACTACTGAACTAATTGTCACTGACATTAGAAATAAAGGGATGATGTTATTTAGCTCTTCATGTTTCCAGTGGTTTATAAATCAAATAGTTATTCACCCATATGTTCAGGGCTATTGTAATAAGCACCAACGATGAAGGATACAAATTGATGGATGATCTATTGATTGCCGGATGAGTAAACTAGTAATCAATGAATGTACAGTTGACCAGCAATTTGTGATTTTAATAAATTGTTTTTTTTAATTTTTCATATGTATACGAAAAAATGAGCCCCTTTAAAAATACTTTTATCTCTGAGTGATAGGCTATGCTAACACACAGTCAATTAGGTTGTTTTCAAAAATGCATGTAAAATTTGAAGGTCTTAAACTTTGTAATGATATAATATAATGGGTTGTGGGTACATACTTACATGCTGCCAACACATATATGAAATTCAAAGGCCACAATAGGTATTTTTTGTAAAGAAAAAACCACAGCAATTCAACAACCACAAAAGTTTTTTTTTTTCATTTAGCATAGTTTGCACAGAGTTATTTCATGTTATTTCTAAGCACTTCACTTAGATTGTTCAAAGTGGAAAAAAGTCCAATATACTGGACCATGGCATTAAAAGGGTTGATATACATATAGTTCAAGGTCAATCATTTAACAGCTTACAGGAATAATACTAATCTCTCATCAACAGTAAGGAAATCTAGAGTACTACGTAAACTTATAGCTTTATCATTAATGTTTTTTTGGACATCCGATACTTTAAACCTGAGATTTAAAAGAGAAAAATAGAAGATTAAAGTATATTAATCTAAAAAACATAAGTTATACATTATTTAAATAAATAAATTGTTTAATTAACCTTTAATAAAAGTAATTTTCAAAGCAAATAAATGAAAACTTTAAATATAATATGATTTGAAGGGGTAATAAGTTACGAATCCCATAAATTTATCCTTACACACTTGTATGTATGATTTAATTTATTATGTGCAATTGTTGAATATTACTTGTGTATATAATTAGCTACGTATACAACCATATGGTGTAGATTCTGTGCAGATTTAAATTAGCAACTTTACCTTATGAACTACTGGAAGTTTTGCATGATACAACCTTAAACATTGTTGTATCAACTATGCCCTAATCTAATACATATTACAATATTAGTTATATTAATTTACTGTAAAAATATATTTATATTAACGAGAAAACAACCAGTATACAACCGACTTTAGTTTAGCATGGTATAGGAACATTGAACAAAAGTAAATAATTCTTAAAATGTTATCAATATTAAACTGTAACAAAGTAATTAACTAAGTACAACATTCTTGCGATCCTATGCAGGAATAAATAACTGTCTTTGGTAAGTTTCTAATACTATGGGATCAAGAAATTGAAATATTTGAGTTTGAAACTTAATCAAAATATAACCAGTATTTGTATAATTTAAAAATTACAAGGATAGTAGTGGTAGTTTGGAAGTGACCTCTAAGCTTTTTGGTCCCCAGATTAAGTGTTAAAGAGGGCTTCTTAGCCCTAACTTCACATGGTAAAATAAGACATCCTTTACCTTACTTTATTACATACTCCAATACAGTATATTTTCTACCTATCTGGAATAAAATATTCCCCTAATGGATTACAATTTTCCGAGATGAGACTTTTCTAAGTTGAATTAAAGAGAGAACACAGAAATAAACAAGATAAATTTTAATGTAATTCCTGTTTTGTAGCTCTACTAGTTAGTTTTTGATAAATTTTCAAACTCAGGTATCTAAACTTCCTGATTTGAGTATAGAATCAATGTGTTAAGTAATATAAAAACTAGAGTAATGTATAATAACAATAAAAATCTATTTGATCAACAATTCCTGTGCAATGGTAAAAAGTATGCTGATCTGAAACAATATCTCTCGAGTACATGCCTACATATGGCTTTTTTAAAATTAAATTATATAATGTACACTTTGTATGAATTGATTTCAGTGCTCTATGTAGTATACATTCTGAATATTAATGTAGCTTACAAAACAATATTTTTATCTATTTATAGTTATGGATCTCAAATCTATATTGTACATAATAATTATTTCATCTGTATGTATTTAATTGAATCAACAACAAAAATTTGTTTAACAAATTACCTTTATTTTGTCTAAGTATTTTTGTCATTACATTTTCATGACTAAAACACAGCTGACAGTATCTATCACTATATAAAGACATATAGCTTACATAAAGATTATTTAAGTTGCAGATAAAGGGAATTACAGAAAACTAATTAAGATAGTACACTCTCATTTTATGCCTAATCTTATTTATAGACAGTAAAACTGACATCTTGGATTAAAATTATAAATAGAAAGAGCTTTAAAATTTGTTATATATATATATATATTTATGTATGTATATACATACATACTGTTATACACCATATTAAAGATCAAAACAGATTGATATGTTAAGTTTCAAATCATTTTGAGATTATTTGTTTTATAGGGACTAGGGGATAAGATTTAGATGTACCCTAAATCAGCAATATACTGTTTAACATAACTTAGAAAGTTGGTAACAACATGAATAATTTTTAAGGTAACTGGAGGTTATCTGTTTATTGTGTCATTGTAAACAAAGCTCACAGGTAGGCCTACTACCAACAAACTATTGTACCACTGTCGGTTTGGGGTTTACACACTTTTTCAAACTCATATAAACAATAGAATGATCTTATAAAAAAATGTTCATCATAAAATGTATTTAAAAAGCAATCGTACTATATGGAAATACTATTTTTTAAGCTTAACTTAAAAGTTTTCTTTAAAACATAAATGAAATCAATTTTAACTTAGTAGTTAATCATTAAATATTAATAGTTAATGCATTTAAAACTTTAACTTTAAATACGTTTTAAGTTTGGGGATGTTATTTTTTTTGGCAATATAAATATTGCATTGCAAATATCAGTTAAAAATTAATAATACAATAAATAATCTTGGACTATTTTATATTTTAAAGCTTCATATATTTTCGCAGTCAAAACTGATCATAGTTTAGATTGCAGTTCATTAACAAAAAAAGAAACAGGTTGTTTCTGACGATTATCTTACTTTACCCAGAAAATTCTGCACTTTTCTCCTACATTGTCGAAAACAACTTTCAAAATGCTTTATTGCTTAAGTTCACATAATAGAATTATCAAACTTAAATTTGACTGGATACAGAAATTTGACAGATACATATTGTGAACACATAAACACATTATACAGATTTTTCTCTGCAAAATTATTTAGAATTCACAGAGTATAATTTAGAAATTTAGGAAGTATTTTTAAGTCTTTGTAAAAACAGTAGGTTTTTAAATTTAACTAAGCCAAGTCTATACTAGACTGATATTAACAAGATACAATTTTTAATTTTTCCTGAATTGAATAATTTTGTATTTTAAAATAGTATAATAAATAACACAACTGCTAACAGTTTGATCCTCCTATTACTAAACAAAAGAACTAGAAATAAACACAATATCTTAACAAGCTATTTATATGTATTCTAAACGATGACTACATTACAAATTGAAAATATGCCAATAATATTAAAATCTACTAACACTAAATAAATATAGTTTGCGCTTGTAAACTCCTCTAAGTTGGGTAAGTTGTAGAAAAGAAGTATCTGTAACAAAACCTTAAAACGTTAATTTGAATATAACAAACAAAAATTTCTTAAAAGATGCACATAAAATTTACTGCTAAAAAATATATCTACTGCTATTACAATTAAATTTACCAACTTCAAAAATAGCTACTAGGTTCAAAACCAAATGGTTGTTATTCTATTGAAATCTCCTGAAAAAGAAATGTTTCCTAAATACAATATAGATAAATGAGACACATGTGTTAAACCTAGATGTTCACAGTAATATATACTTCTCTGGAATACATTTCAATAAAAATGCCACTTTTAAAAGCTATGCAAGGGATATTATAATTATTATAAAAATTAACCTAAGAACACAAGATTCAAAGGGAGTTGATTCATAACAACTTCAAAGTTGACTAATTCTGGCACGCAACAGCAAGAGAGTAGTGTTACGTATATACAGTGTTCCATGACAGTTATTCAAATAATAAACAAGAGCTTGAGAATTTTGACTCGAGGTACCACCTGCACAGTTGAGACATTAGTGCAACAGAGCTGGAGATTTTGGCACTATCAGTCTTTACAGTCAGACACTGTGCATAAGAACAAAGAAAGGTTAGTGCTTTGGACCTGTACAGCTAGACACAGTGCATAAGAGCAGGGACAAATTGGTACAATAAATCTTTACAAACAGACACTGGCATAAAAACAAGAGAATGTTAGTGCTTTACATGTGTACTTGAGGGGAGGACGGGGGATTTAATCAAACGTGCTCTGTGAGCACCTAACACTGTTCGCTTTTGTAAAAGTTAAAAATATAAGTTGATTTGTAAACCCTATATACAATTAGAGAGAGCATGAGAGCAGAGGAATGTTGGTGCTATGCACCTACAGTACAGTTAGATACTATGCATCAGAGCAGGGGAACATTGGTGCTATCAATCTTTACAGATAAACACTGTGCATAAGAACTAAGGAATGTAGTGCTATGCACATTTACAGTTAAATACTACGCTTCAGAGGAGGGAAACATTGGTGCTATGTACCTGTGCAATTAGATGATGTGCATCAAAGCAGGGTAGTGCTGCTGCTATGCACCTGTACAGTTAGATGTTGTCTATCAGAGCAGGGGAATATTGGTTTTATCCACATATAAAGTTATACAATGTTCATAATAGCAGGTGAATGTTTGTATTATGCACCTGTACAGTTAGATACTATGCATCTGAGCACTGATTGGTATTATCAATACGAGGGGGTACAAAAACAAACGGTAATTTTGGTATAATTTCTTTATTTCTCAATATTTTTACATCAAATTTTTATCACCCTCAAAATATTTACCACTGACCATAACGCACTTCTCCAAACAATGCTTCTATTGTTCAAAACACTTTGTAAAGTCCATTATCAGGATGTCCTTTAGGCCTTCCAGCGATTTTTGTTTTACCTCTTCCATGGTAGCAAAACGCTTTCCTTTCGTGTCCCTTTTGAGTCTGGGGAACAAAGAGAAGTCACATGATGCTAGATCAAGTGAGTAGAGGGAATGGACAATTAGTGTAATGCCGTTTTTGGTCAAAAACTGCGACACGAAGAGGGCGGTGTGAGCCGGCCCGTTGTCGTGATTGAAGAACCAGTCGCCTGTGCGATCTGCTCTTTTCTTCTGAATGCTCTCCCTCAATCTATTCAAAACCTCCAGGTAGAAATTCCTGGTTGACAGTTTGACCCAGTGTAACAAACTCTGAGTGCACAACACGTCTGCAATAGAAAGAAGAATGAGCATTGTCATGATTTCACTTGGCGAGCTTTTTTGGGACAAGGAGAGCCAGCTGTCTTCCACTGGCTTGATTGCTGCTTTTTTTCAGGATCGTATCCATCCATAGCACCATTATTCATCACCTGTAATCACCTTAGAAAAAAATTCTGTGTCCTCTTCGAGCTGACTTAGAAGCTCAAAACATGCCTGAAGTCGACGCTCCCTTTGCTCGTCTGTGAGATGGCTGAGGGACGAATTTCGCTGCAACCCTTTTCATGTACAAATCTTCAGATAAAATCCTCTGAATTGAACTCCATCACTCTTCAGACATCTCACAAATTTGATCCTTGGTTCGATGACAGTCTTCATGAACAAGGGCATTGATTTTGTTGACGTTTTCATCAGTTCTTGATGTTGAAGGCCGTCCTGAACGGAGTTGGTCTTCAATTGACATTTCTCCATTTTTTAAACGAGTAAACCACTCGTAAACTCGGGTTTTAATTAGGACACCATCCCCATAAGCAGTCTTGAGCATTACAATAGTCTTTGTGGCAGATTTCCCTAGCAGGAAACCAAATTTCAGAGCAGCGCATTGCTCTAGAGAATCCGCCATCACGTTTTTTTGCCGAGATGAAAAAAGTTGTTTTACTGAAACAATTCTCACAGACGGATCGATCCACTCACAGTGACACAGCTGTGCATACTGCCTTAGGAGGCGTGACCTTGACGTATGGCCAGCAGAATAATGGCTTCCCCCACTCTCGCTCCTTACCACAGCCCAATTCCCGTTACTTTGGGGTCCCCCCTCGTATTTACAGTACAGTTTTACATTGTGCATCAGAGCAGGAGAATGTTGGTGCTATGCACCTGTATAGTTAGACACTGTGCATAAGAGCAGAGGAATGTTGGTGCTATGAACCTGGACAGTTGGACAGTGTGCACTAGAGGAGGAAAATGCACTACCTACCTGGACTGTTAAACACTGGTGCACGAGAGCAGAGGAGTGTTGGCATTGGATAGCCTTATCAGCTCACTGCTCGGTGCGGCTCGCTGCTGCTAAGATACAATAGGCTCCTCTTTCTCGTCTAGCCAGTTGTACAGGGGAAATTCAAAGCACAGCAAAAACTTAAGGAAGAAGGGCACCTCCATGTAGATACCAGGTGGTATGGGGATCAGAGGTGACGTCGACTGCTTATACAGCCTGTACTTAGGATTGCTGAAACAAACATCAGTTTTGTGATGGCAATGATAGAACTAAGCCAGCCTCTTAAGATACTTACTTCTGCTCACAATGTTCTGGAAGGCAGAATTTCATGACATAATTTTTGTATACTGTTGTTTTGTAATTATTTATTATTAATCATCATGACATAAAAAAATGTTGATTTTATAGTCTTACCAAGCGTATGAGTATGCAACAATATTGTTGCCTGAGTCAAGTACACCATATGAAACATTGATGCATAACAGTAGAAAATTGTTTAAAATCATGATAAGTGAATGTAATGTATGGCTGATATATGACACAATGCATGGTTGATGAGACCACAAAATAATATTATTCCTGAAGCTGAAGCGACTAATGGATGATAGTTTCCAGGAGTATTTATATATAATCAGTAAGACAAGCAATTAGCTGATTCCTTACTACTAGGAGGGAATGGATTTCGCTCATACCACTAAGACTACACATCCGGGTAAGAACTGAAAAGATATTAAGATTATTAATTTTTTTATGTCCTTGGATCTTTTCAGATGAGTGTAAACTGAAAATTTAAGCTGATAACTAGTTACAAAGTTTCTAGGCGAAAGAAAACAGAAAGGCTAGCATGAGGGCACATGCCTAGTTTTACATTCGATTTAATCAATTCTATGAAATATGCCAATGCACTGTCAATGTTGAAAATTAAGTGTTTAGCAGCAATACTTAAGCTTTTACCCACAACAACCAACAGACCAATGCATTATCTTGGAACCACTCTCTGTATTACTTAAAATTGTTACTTACAATAACAATTAGATTAGATGATTGTAGTGATTTCTACTGTCATCTATTCTATTTGTCAAGGCAACACTCATGCAAAAGTACACTTCTGTTTATTTTATTTACAACACATTGTAAATATGCTGAGATGCTGATCAAAACATGCCAATGTAAGACTATTTTCCTTCAGTGATGTCCACTAAAATACTATTTTTCAACATAGTCACCATAAAAATGTAGCCAATTATCATAGTGGCGAACTAGTTTTGAAATTCTAGCATTATAAAAATCTGCTGCCTAAAAGTTCAACCAGGTAGTCACACCCTCCCGCAATTCCACGTTGCCATCAAAGCGCTGTGTAGCAAGCCAGGTCTTCATTGCTGGAAACAGGTGGTAGTTGCTGAGTGCAGGGTCCGGACCGTAAGGTGGATGGGCAAAACCTTCCCACTTAAAGGCATCCAGGACTTGACGAGTCTGATTTGCCATGTGTGGTCGGGAGTTATAGTGCAAAAACAAAATTTTCGACCTTAACTTCCCTCTGCACTAACGATACCTATGCCACGTTCTAAGAAACCAACAAGAACTCCTTTCCTGTCCATAAAATAGTTACCATAATCTTCCGTGCCGACAATGTTTGCATGTATTTCCTTGGTTTTTTGGAGAAGTGTGTGTGCCCCCACTCCATAGACTAATTTGGTTTTGCAATTCACGTATTATACCCAAGTCTCATCTCCTGTAATGATTTTATCGAGCAGCAAGTTACCATCTTTTTCATAAGTGTCCACAAATGTCCATGGAGCAGCCATATACTGATTTTATGGGTTTCCGATAAGATTTTCAGTACCCATCTTGCACAAACTTTACTGTACCTAACTTCTGCGAAACAGTTCGTGAAACAAACACCTTGAAAACTGATGAAAACTGTGTGAGAGATCTGGTATTGTGAATCAGTATTCTTTAATTTTATTGTTTTTGTTCTCTTAGGACAAGAAACTTAGAAATTGCACCTAGTCTTAAAAGGACCTTTGCGCTGCTTCCGGAGTGACAGGATATTATGGATGGGTAACGTTGGGCGTAGGAGCCGCCTCCTGTCAAGATCCATGATGAAAAATGTTGGGTATTAATCTCAGTCATGTCTCTTTGGAAGATGTGGAAGCCAGCTTTGAACCAACCTCTCTAGTCAAAGCAGGCAGGGGGTGGCAAGCCCTTATGTCGGGTGCGGAAGTGGTGGGGTCTTCATACCCCAACACATGTGCCAAGCCAGAGCGTCCACGAAGCACACGCACAGCCACCTTCTCTCTTAAAAAGTGCTGTATTTTTTCGTGCGCGTGCACCTAGGAACTGCCTGATCCAAACCTTGTCTTCTTTGATAATTCCGATCAGGCTGAGTTGATCTGGCGGGCTTTCTGTAAACTATCCCACAACATTCAATTTCTTTTCTTACTACTCTCACCTGTCGGGTAATCTTCCCAACAATCTATCTTAAACTATCCTAAATCTAGATTTCCTTCTGTATCCAAGCCAAGGTGGAACAGCATATGCCGAGGGCTGCGTGATCAAGGGAGAGCTTGGTCGTAAATATGCGAACTCTGGATACCTGGCGACCTCCAGTTTAAACCTAGCCTTCCCCAAGTAGAGCGTGACAATGCTTGGGGTGACCTTTAGATCTCCGCTACTCGTGGGAACACAAATGAGTACAGAATTTAATAACAAACAAACAAAACCAGAGAGCTCTTGTAGCACTCAAAAAGTGAATGAAAATTCACAAAACATAGAGGGATTGATGATGGGCTCTGACCCTAGCAACCCTGAACAAACCCAAAAAACAGGCGGACTTTCTAGTAGAAGTCCAAATACCTCCGACTCGGTCAGAGTCGAAACTGATGAAGAAGATGCAATACTGGAAGGCGATCACCAGAAGGAAGAGGGAGCAAAAGTCGAGAGACAGCTCCCAGTACTGCCTAAGCTATGTGGGGGGAACACAAGGAGCAATCTGGACAACCCCAGAAACCTTCTTACAAACAAGCGGTAAGTGGTATAAGGGTGGGGGTTTTACACTCCAATTTTCCCGAGACCCTACTCACAACGGAACAGATGGAGAAGATCCAGAGCTTCATCCTGGAAGCTATCGTGGAGGAACAGGAGGGTCCCTACTCTCCAAGATTCTACGGTATTAACAGGAGACAAGTGGTTCTAATCTTCACCTGTGAAAACACCGAAACAGCTGAATGGCTTAAAGGAATGCAAGACTCCCTCAAGCCTTGGGAAGGGGCCAGTCTGAAGATTGTACCAGAGGAAGAAATCACTCGTGCGAGAATTGCGACTGTCTATCTTCCTGATAGTATACACGAAACTACCGACAAGATAATGAAGTTCCTAGAGGACAAAATAAAGAGCTATCTGTCGGAGAATGGAATGTTCTGCGTAGGAGCGATGAGGGGAAGTCTGTTCTACTCACCCTGGCAGTCGACAGCGCTACAGCGAACAAACTTGAGAAGGAGGGTCCATGGATCGGCTACAAGTTTGGAAAAGTTCAGCTTAGACTGAAAAAGAAACACCAAGGAAACACAGAACAACCCACAAGGGAAGAGGGGACTTCAGAGAAATCTGAGACAGTCACCACGGAAAAAAGCACCGCTGAAGAGATGGAAGTGGAGGGGGCCACGAAGGTGTCAGAGCAATCTGTACATACCTTACCTGAAAGGTCTACTCCACGAGCCAGTGCAGTGGTCGAAGACGACAAACCAACCTGTTCTCTCTTCTTGAAGAGGGGATCTTCTCTCAAAGGACCATCCGTCTCGGCTCGAGGAAGAAAAGGGGACAAAGTCTCCAAGCAATCCAAAAGAAGAGACGGGGATGGACCACCTGTGGGAGGTGGGAAAAAGGCGTAAGTATGCGCCTAATACAGATAAACCTACACCATGCAAAGGGCGCAACTGACATCTTGGGAAGAAGGTTTATCTCAACAGGCCTGGATATCGCCCTAATCCAGGAGCCTTGGATCAATAGAGGTTGCTTCAGAGGACTGACGACTCAGGTAGGTAATCTCATATATGATCGAACAATTGAAAACCCAAAAACTTGTATTCTATCTTCAAAACTAATAACAGCCTTTCCGTTTACAGATCTAATAACAAGAGATCTGGTGGCGGCTACAGTGAAGGTGGCTTCACTGCAAAGGGTCAGAGAGGTTACTATAGCCTCAGCCTACTTCCCCAACCCGCTGCCCACCGAAAGAAATAGAAAGACTATTGCAGAGCTGCAGAGACAGAGGTTCGGCCCTCATTCTGAGTTGCGACTGCAATGCTCACCATACATATTGGGGAAGCACAAACATAAACCAAAGAGGTGAGGAACTTCTACAGTTTATGTTCAGCAATGACCTAGTGTTAGAAAATACAGGGTCAAGCCCAACCTTTATAACTAAAAATAGGAAAGAAGTCCTAGACATAACCCTATCTACAGGACTCAAAAACATAAATATTGTAAGGTGGCACGTCTCTAAGGAGGCCTCACTATCGGACCACTGCCCAATTAGGTTCGACATAGAGGAGATAGGGGAAAGATACGTGACCCACAGGGTTCCTAAATCTACCAACTGGAGAGGATACAGAGAGTCCCTAGTAGAAGAGTTGGAAGAAATAGGACCCTTCCAGAAAAATGAATTTGAATTAGAAAGGTCTCCACAAATAGTAGAGCAAGCTATAATAAAGGCCTACGAGAAAAACTGCCCTCCCAGGCAAAACTGGTTGAAGAAGGATGTGCCATGGTGGACTGGGAGGTTGGAAACATTAAGAAACAGAACGAGGAAATTATTAAAATGGGCAAAAAGGACAGACGATTGGCTCCCTTATCTACAGGCCCAAAATGAATATAAAAAAGAACTTAGAACGAATAAAAGAAGAACCTGGAGGAATTTTTGTAAAAACATTAACAGTCTTCCCGAGGCATCCAGGCTTCAAAAAACTCTCCAAACGGTGCATATAATCCTATGGGGACTCTAGTAAAGGACAATGGAGACCTAACAATGAACAGGAAGGAGACCTTAGAACTACTCCTGGAGACACACTTCCCGGGGGGTCACCTAACTCAAAATGAAGATACTTATTCTCTATTCAGGGGGGGATCCAGTCAAGAGATGGCAAAAGCCAGACAGCAGTCTAACAGACTATTCACACATGAAAGAATTAAATGGGCTATAAGATCGTTTAAGCCATTTAAATCTCCTGGGGCGGATGGAGTTTTTCCAGCCCTTCTTCAAGAGGGGCTGAATATACTTTTAAATACTCTTAGCATTCTGTTTAGAAGCAGTTTCGCCTTAGGATACATACCAAAGAACTGGAGGATAGCACTAGTGGTGTTTTTGTGGAAAAATGACAGGGATCCAACAAAACCCAGTTCGTACAGACCCATAAGCCTAACCTCCTTCATGGTGAAAACTATGGAAAAAATAATAAATAGACACATAAGGGACATAATATTACTGGAACACCCACTTAGTCCCACACAACACGCCTACATAGAAGGAAAATCAACCACCACTGCTCTCCACAGAGGTGAAGAATACCTTCGAAAAAAAGGAAGCCCTAGTCAGCGTCTTTATGGACATTGAAGGAGCTTTCGACCGAGTAGCATATCAATCCATGGAGACTGCAATGGAACGTTTTGGAGTTTCCCCAGATGTAGTCAAATGGATAGTAGCCCTCCTAAAAAGCAGACAGGTGAAAGCTAAGTACGGGGACGAATCTGCCGCGATCACGGCCCAAAGAGGCTGCCCCCAGGGGGGAGTCTTGTCTCCTCTCCTGTGGGCGATGGTAGTGGATGATCTCCTAAGTAAAGCAGAGAAGAGAGGAATAAGGCTACTATGTTATGCGGACGACCTAGTGCTTATGATTAAAGGGAAAACATAGGCAGGCTGGAACGCCTAATACAAACAGAACTTAACTTTTTAAGTAACTGGTGTGATGGGGTCTGCGGATCAACCCATCAAAAACAAATATGATTACCTTTACCAGGAAAAGAAAATTCCAGCTAGCCTGTCCTGGAGGGAATCAGCATTAACCAAACAAAGGAAGTGAAGTATCTGGGTTTAATTCTGGATGAAAAGCTCACTTGGAACTCCCATATTAGAAACAGGACATCCAAAGCAATAATGGCCCTTGGGGCCTGTAAGAGACTTTTTGGATTTAAATGGGGACTTAAACCCAAAATGATGTATTGGATTTACGAAACCATAATAAAACCAATGGTCACATATGCTGCCTTAGTGTGGTGGCCGAAGGTAGAGCAAACAATAGCTGCAAAAAGGCTACAGAGTCTTCAAAGGTTAGCTTGTTTAAGCATCACGGGAGCAATGAGCTCCTGCCCAACACTAGCAATGGAAGCGGTCCTGGGGTACACTCCTCTTGGCCAGGAGGTGATGAGAACAGCTGCGATGAGCGCAATTAAGCTTCTAGGAACAAATGCTACCTCCTTAGAAGGCCACATGAAGATATTGGAAAAATTTCCTGAGGCTGAAATGCTAACCAAAGTATCTGATACTATGGTTAAGAAATACTCCTTTGAAAAACCATATACGGTTTCTATCGGAAGTAGGGAGAAATGGATTAAAAGGGAGGCCTACTCTACAAAAGTTTTTCACTGATGGTTCACTCCTAGACTCTAGGGCAGGATACGGAATACATGGACCTGGAGTCGACATGGCTGTGCACCTAGGAAGACATGCCACGGTTTTTCGGGCGGAGGTCATAGCAATAGACTCATGTTCCAGAAGACTCACACAGTTGACAAAAGGATTATCATACCTAATGCTTTCTGATAGTCAGGCTGCACTGAAGGCACTGGATACCTGTTTGATTGATTCGAAAGCGGTCTGGGAATGCAGGAATGCTCTAGCAGAGCTGGCAATAATTAACAGAATAACACTCGGTTGGGTACCGGGTCATGAAGGTATTCATGGGAATGAAAAAGCGGACATCTTCGCCAAAAAGGGAGCAGAATCCACATTGGTGGGGCCTGAGCCAGGTTGTGGGATAGCCTTCTCCAACATTAAAGCTCTGGTCAAAGATTGGGAAAAGACGACAAGACACAAGAATTGGAGTAGAGCCTCAGGTTTAAGAATATCCAAAATGTTTATCTCTCCTTACGCAAAAGGGTGGACAGCTCTCCTAGACCAGAATAAGGAGGATATAAGACTGATATTAGAAATGTTGACAGGACATGGCCCTCTGAGGAAGCACCTTTTGAAGGTAGGTAGGCCTTAGTCAGAGCAGCGAATGTAGACTCTGTGAAGAAGAGGAGGAGTCAGCGGAGCACATTTGGTTGGATTGTCCTGCCATCGTAGAGACTCGGAAAAGATACTTGGGAGCATATCTCCTCAGCCCCAAGGACATTAGAGAACAGGAGCCCTTAAATCTGATTGGTTTTTGCAAAAGCCTCGGTCTTTGAGGGCACAAATTAAAGTAAGGGAGGCGCAAAGGTCCTTTTAGGACTAAGTGCGGGGACAAACTGTCCTCTTCCCTCAGGAAGGGGGAAAAAAGCCCTTATGTCTCGGCTAGCAAGAACCTTTGACTCTTCTTGAACCCCACTAACTCCAACACTCATCTACTCCAGTAGACCCAAAATCTCAACATTTGCGGTTAGTGTGAACCCTCCTGAGTAACTTCTTTAATCTTCTCATCGACTTTAGAGACAATATCATCGGTCACAATGTTTGGTCATCCACTTTGTTCGTCATTATGCACATTAGTTAGGTCATTTTTAAACCTAATGCACCACTGACACACTCCCACTTAGGCCACCTTCAATAGTCACACCGTTTCTATAAATTTCACAGAGTTGACGATAAATCTCAATCAGTTTATTGTGCTAATCCAACAAAAACCGTATCACCGGCCATACTTGAAACTTACGGCATTTTCAATTGCATCACACATCTTAAACTGCTATTGTAAAACAACAAGAAGCGACAGTAACTTCTCACTAACACAGCTGAATAGCCATTGAACAGAGAAATGCTGTGACTATCAAAATACCAATGTTAGTCCAGCTACAGAGCGAAGCGTAATCTACTTTCTGGAAAGCCCTTGTATTCAAAAGTGAGGATTTTCCATCTAAAAAGTGAAGATTATCCATCCGGAGTCGTTATAGTTTAAAATTTACAAACGGCATAAAATATAACGAACAAATAAATAAATAAATAATGAAACATATGATATTTGGTAGGTCTATCACATGCAAATATTTAGCATAACAACAAACCGCATCTGGCAGATGACAGGACAACTAACACTAGGTGATTCCATTCCAAGAGCATTGTTATCAGTCGACCAGTCAGTTGGGCAACTGTTACAATTAAGTGGTGTTGAACAAATAATGGGAGCTGTATTGTTGCTTCTAATTTAACATGAATCTGCCTGGTGGATAAGTTTTTCAATCCTTCTAAATTTTGTATACATCAAGCGTATTTATTTTACTGCCTCTGTGACATCAATGTAGAATTTCCAAATTGTCATTTATTCCATGTATTGTATGGTTCTCATCCATCAAATTTTGAGCGAACAATTATATTTTGTTTCTGTAATTTGGGCTTTAAGCAATGCTCTTTAAATCTTTGGTTAAACACCTTGTCTGTTTGTCTGATCAAAAAAACTAGAACAATCGGAACAAGTTAGTTTTATACATTGGTTTGGGCATTTTTGTCAGAGTTCTGAGATTTACATCTTAAAATGTTCCAGGTGTAGTTTGTTGTCCTAAAAACAAAGTGTATGCCTTGAGATTAACAGTCCTTGTAAAATTGTATTGACGATCTATACTTAATGCATATGTACTACTTGTTCTGTTAATTTCTAGTTTTATTGCTTAGTGTATTTTTTCTTCTTTTTCTGTAGTATTTTGACCATATGTTACTATAACAATTATCCTTATCACTATGTTTTTAAAAAATCATGTATAAATAGTATTATATGTTTTAAATTTTTATTTTGAAGCATTTATCCAACTGCTGTTTGTTCAGTAATACATTATTCATGGACGGAAACAAATGGAAGTGAATAAAAAAATTTCCTTTTACACTCTTCAAGTTTTTTAAGACTACATGTGATGTGTAAATAGACTTGTGTGTGTGTATGTATACACATTTTGTACAGTGTCCCACGAAGAGGGTTAAACATATGATTTTATATTACTTGCCCATTTATGCACAGAACATTTTCAAACTCTACAAAATTCATTAAATAGGTTTTAAAAACATTCTGTGAAAATTAAGCTCCCTAACAATTATAGAAACAAAATGGTGACATATTGTAAATGTTACCATTTTGCTTCCTATAAAAATTAATTACTTGGATTACGTGGTTTGATTACTGCGTTGCAGTTTTAAAGAACAGCTGTTAAATAACATTAATATAAATAAATAAATAAATATATATAAGTAAAATAACTCGTTCTTTAGTTTTAAACATTGGTTGTTGTGGTTTTCATCTTTGACTGTTATCGGGTAATTTTCTCTCTTGGTAGAATTAACAACAAATATGGCAAAATATATACGTCACTTATTGCAGGGCCTCAACAATTAAACATTCCCAGATGTGTAACCACAGAACAGAATACTTGTTTTTTACTTCAAATATTAGCCAAGTTATTCTGCCACCTTTGACGCTTTGGATTAAAATTACAGGTTTTATCAAGATGACCTGATTGGTTGTTTTTAATTTTTTATGAATCTACTGAATTTTAAACTAAAACGGTTTAATTTCATATTTATGGGGGCTCTTGAAACATAAATGCTTAGCAATAGACCAAACCTTAGAAGAAGGATCATAAGAGCAACAACAGACTTACTGGCGGTATCTCTGATCTGAAGACCTCTCCAAAAGAGGGATGCCAGAGACAAAGAGTATGATAAAAGTGGTGAAGATCGGACTGGCAATGCCGGCCCATTCAGGCCCCTCAATCACATTCAGAGAGATGACGAAGATTCCCCACCACAACAGGATCTCACCAAAGTAGTTGGGGTGTCTCGACATTTGCCACAGACCTGACATGGAATATAATATTACTTTATGTTGATATCTTAATCACATTCCAACTGTTATAAAGATTCTCCGCCACAACAGGATCTGATCAAAGTAGTTGGGGTGTTCAGCATCTGTCACAGAAGAAATATTACTTTATGTTGGTAGTCTGAAGTAGTTAAGTATGTATATATAATACATATATAAAAATATATACATATATGTATAAAGTAATACACATACATCAATATTTCAATTTTACACATTAAAGAAATATGATTTAAACAATAACAAATTATTAAATATTAGTAATAAAATAAATACTAAATGTTAAAGGCTAATGATTCAAATAAAATATTTTCTACTGACATTTTTTAATGCTCTCAAACTTTTAAATTATAGTAAAATGTTTATTTTTATATGAGTTATTATTTTGGAAGTAGCAACTTCTTATAACTGTATATAATTTTTATCCCAGAAAACAATTTTAAAATGTATGATTTGGTGGAATATAAAAAATGTTCTTTCCACCTGAGTAAGAAGAAGTAGGTAGATTTTGTAACAAGTGCAATATTACTATAGCTTATTATAGTCATAATCCCCATTTTTAGACTTTGGAGTCGACCTCCTTCCATCAGACACAAAAGTGCTTAAATGCCGTTACTAAATTACCATTTAATCTATCTAGTATAAGTACAACAGAAATATGAAATTGGATTGTAAAGCAGTGAAACACTAATTATATGTTAGTACTTTGTCACTTTTTAAAGTCAAACTAGTGATCAATTGTGTTCATAATCTCAAAACCAGCTCTTATTTGGGAAATAAGTGCATCAATACCTCTACTCTAACAGTTTGAAGCTAAATATTGGATCAGTAAAACCCACATTAATCAAAAAATTGTTTGACTCTTCTAGCCCGTTTAGTTGGCAGCTCAGAATCAAGACACAATTTCAAACTGGTTTCTCATTTTTCAATCACTTCTAGGCTTTAGAAGGGTTGAGGCTTTGTTGAGTTAAATATTATCTTTTAGGGCTATTTTTTATGTTAGGTAAATCCTTTCCAATATCTTACTTATATATAGAAGATCCATTGATTCTGTTATTTCGGCACTCTGAGTATGAGTTATATTATTAGACACTCCTACAATAGTCTTGTTTGCAATTAATTTGTTATATTTTAATATGAAGTGCACAGATTTTCTTATGTTTTAGGGAGTTTGAAGTTTTATCTGTATTTTTTTATGTCTCAACTGTTATTACGATGTCAAAGTATGGAATTGGATCGGCCAAGCTGGGCCATAATAAGTCTAGTTTGAAGTGTGTCAACTGTCATGTTGACTTTCATGGTAGTTGTTTAAAAATGAGTAAGGTCGATGTAGACTACATTATCAGTGACGAGTTAATGTGGAGATGTTCGACATGTGGCGCAAATAGAAGGAAGAGCCTGCGTTTCGAAGCGGAAGCTACTGAGGGCAAGCTCACACTCGAGGATGTTATAAAGGTGGTGAGCGAGATTCTAGACATGTATACTAAAAGTCAAAAAGACGCAAATAAAGCGTATGAAAGTCTAAATGAAAAAATAACAGAAAATACTCAGACGGTCACTTTGCAGACTCAAAGCAGAAAATAAAGAACTCAAGAAAACAATCACAAGTTTGGAAACCACCATTGAAGACATGCAGCAGTATTCTTGAGCAAATTGTCTGGAAATTCACTGTGTTCCTCAGGAGCCGAACAAAGATGTACTGTGGGTGGTGAAGGAGGTGGGCAGGGCGCTCGACATGCCGATCACGGACCAGATAATTGGCACCTGCCATTGATTAGGCCGGCGTCCAGCTAACAGAGGGAAGTCACCTGAGATTAACGTCAAGCTGATTAGGCGGATGTACAAGGATGAGATGCTGAGGAATCGTCGAGTCAAGAGGACGCTCTTGACAAGACACATGGACCTTCTCACCGACCAACCTTTTACCTGAACGAGTCTGTCACCGGCGAGGAGGAGGCTGTTTGTGATGGCCAGAGAGGTGAAGAGGTGTAAGAACTTCAAGTACCTCTGGGTATGGGGCGGTAAAATCTTCCTCCATCTAGAGGAGAAGTAACCCAGTGATAACCGTGGCATTACAAGAAGACTTGAGTAAAATATTATAAGTATATTTTATTTAAGTGATTTTCTTTTATAGTCATATTTAGTAAAAATGCCATAAAGGTTTTTTAATTTTTCGAGGGTAATAAAATTTTAACCTGTAGTAATTTATTCAAGGTTATTTATTTACATAGGTTTGATATTAAGTCGTTAAAGGTTAGTTTCTAATGGAAAGATATTTAGTGAAAAAATAAGGCTATTTATAGCATAGGTAATTGATCCATTGGATGATTTTAAATAGTTTTTTTTTTTTTTTTAAGGAAGGAAACATATTTTTTTAATATTTCTATTTCAGTTACAATTGTTTTACAAGGCTTTTATCAACATTTATTTTATGGTATGTTATTTATTTTAAATTGTTAAACATTAATTTTCCAATTAAGATAGTTGTAGACAAATATAGTTTAGAAATGGCAAAGAATGGTTTTAGATACCTAATTAACCAACAACCAACAAGAATAACAATTCGATCTCAGACTTGTATTGATCGTGTCTATGCTCGAATAGCAAATTGCGATATGATTAAGCTTGAGGCCTCGATACTGGATGGAGAGATAATCGACCATTGTATGATCAGTGTCTGTTTGCATGTTGGAGGAGTGGGGTCCGGACTCAAAGTTGATTGGTTACCTGTTTACTGACAAAGAGATGCGTCTGACGTCTTTGATATGTTTCATGTATTGCTGCAGTCTTATATATGTGAGAGTGAAAAATAAATCAGACCTAATAATCATTTTATTAAATTAAAGCCTTTGATAAATGATTTTTTGAGTATGAAAATTAAATATTAATAAATGTAAATAATATATATATATATATATATATATATATATAATTTCCAATTGATTTATTTATTGTGCTATTTTTCAATGAAAATTAGATAAGAAAGATATTTCTAGAACCATGAAAATCCATCCACATAATAAAACATTAAGAGCTTTTTATGTTGATTACAAAAATAAGTTACAAACTCAAATTAGACTTAGAAAGAATTACTGTTATAGGCAACAGTTTGAAAGGTGTGATAGGAACTAAAAAAGGTAAGGAATGTAATCAATGAAATTACTGGGAAGAAAAGTTCTGAAAGAGTTGAAATTTCTTTAAATATATACAACATTTTGGAACCTAAAAATGTTGCAAATGAACTAAATAAGTTTTTCTTAAACATTGTTAAAAATCTGAATTTCAATGAAAACAAGCCAGATAACTGTGAAAACCTTGACTTTGCCACTGTATTTAAAAAACAACAACCTCAACTAAAAACCATTTTTCTTAACCCAATTTTGCACCAAGAAATAGAAAAAGTAATTAAATCCTTAAAAATTGGACCTTGTCTGGTATTGAAGACATATATTCATCTTTGATTAAAGAAATTTATCCAAAAATAATGAATGTATTGCTTTTTTGCTGAATTTAAGTTTTGAATCTGGTATTTTTCCATCTGCTCTGAAGAAGGCTGTAGTCATACCAATTCATAAAAGTTCTTCAAAAACTTTATGTAATAATTTTTATCCTATTTTGTTGCTCTCTGATTTCTCCAAAATTTATAAAAAAAATAATGAAGACTAAATTAATGTCCTTTTTTGATTCAATTGCTCTATTCAGTGAAAATCAATTTGGCTATAGAGATACTACAAGTACACAGCATGCCTAGCAGCACTTGTTGCTGAATGTCTATGATGGTCTTAATGAAAGTAAATACAGTGTCATAAAATTCAGATAAAACAGCAAATAAAACCTACCGACCGCCGGTATGAATTTCCTACTAAGGTATGAAAAAAAAAATTTATTTCTTTCCGCACATTTTAAGACTACAACCTTTAAATTACCTTTAATAGTTTTTTTATGACAGTTATTCAAAGTCTAGGCATTATTTTTCGATGACCCTGTATGTTACTGGCCTCTTTCTCGATATACAAAAGTCATTCAATATGGTGAACCATTAAATTTTTTAATATTGGAATTAGAGGAGTGGCAAATAATTAGTTTGAACGTTACCTTTTAAATAGAACTCAATGTGTAAAAATTCAAAATTCGCTCAGTTACATGGGATCTATTCAACACGGAGTCCTCCAGGGATCAGTTCTCGGTGCAATTTTATTTTTGGTGTACATAAATGACTTTTGTAATATAAAATTTAAAGGAAAACACACCTCTTTTGCTGATGATACTGCCTTAAGTTATAAAAGTTCTCAATTACAAGATATTCAGTGGTGATTTTCTGAAAATAAAATGTGTCTAAATGTTGAAAAAAACCAAATTTACAAATTTTGGCTTAAGAAGGCCATTTGAGTGAACCTATTATTTATAAATATAAATATTGTCTAGTCAAATAAACACAATGTGTAGCATTTTGTAAAGAAATTGGAGAAGCTACTAGCATTAAATATTTGGGATTAACACTAAATAATGAGATAAATTGGAAGATTAATGTTTCTGACATGAAATCTAAACTGAATAATTCTATGAGGTATTTTTATTTTTTGAGAGACGTGTGATGATAATGTTTTAAGAATGCTTTATTTATCAATTGTTCAAAGCAGAATAGAATATATGGAATAGTCTTCTGGAGTGGAACATATATGTCCAATATAAATGTAATATACGTTCAACAAGTCATTCTTGAAACTAATTTCGAAATCTACAAAATGAGAACATTCACAACTGTTATTTCTTCTTTTCAAAGATATTAACATTAAAAATTTGTTTGTTTACAAGGTTCTAAAACTCTTTTACAACAGAAGTGGTGACTTTCACCAACAAAGTAATCCTTACAACTGTTGTTCCTAAATCTAGTAATACCTTCTTTACAAAATCATTCAATTTCTTTGCGCCTCGAATTTACAATAAACTGCCTGATTATCTCAAACACACAATAAATGTCCTGTCAAAATCTTTTAGAATGCTTAAAAATTGGCTTTATAAGTTGAAGATTTGGAACAATAACGTTGCCACTGAGTCCTAGACTGACATTTACTATCTGTGGTTCAAGCAGAGTATCTCATATAATAATTAATTTCTCTTTTTCTTTTTTTATGTGCATTTCACATTTTTAAGGTAATTTGTATTATTTTATTACTCCTATTACATAATCATATATGGGATAACACCTTTTCTTTAGCTATAACTGTTAAAGTAGTATATTTATTAATTATCAACTTTGTATAATAACTTCCATTTTGAGCGCTGATATTTAAAAAAAAAAACCTAATGTTCATATTCTGGAACCTCAAATCAGGCTTAGCCTTTGAGGCCTTAAATTTTCTCATCTAACTGTAAAAATATGTGAAATACAGTGATAATCTTTTAGTTTTATTATAAGTTGTATTCTTCAATTTTAAAGAAATATTTATGTTAATTTTTTATAAATAGACGATTTTGGAAATTTAATTTAGTCATTGTTAAAGTAATGTACAGTAATCGGATGTGTGATATATTAAGACTTTTATCTTTGTATTGTGTTGAAGTGAGAAAATAAATTCTTTCTTTATTCTATTTCATGACATGAAGAGTGAGTTTTGTTGAACTGCACAGTACAGAAGTACAAATTGAGTTTACTGCTAACAAACAGTTGTATCTTGAAGACTATTTTGTAGGGCACAACCAATTTAGGGTTACTTGAACCATGCATTACTTTTTCATGTGGTTCTTAGAGTTTGCCATTTTTGTAAATTGTCATTAAAACATATATAAATGATTTATTAAAACATAAAATACAATGATTTCTGCTGTTATTCACAGAGTTTTTTAAAAACTTTCGGTGAGTTCTCTTATAACCTTCTGGATTATACAAGGTTCTATAATCTAGGGTCTTAATTACTATACAAACAACAAGTAGTATGTAATATTAATGGTAACACCACATATATGTTTATTATCTCAAATGTAACAAATGTAAGGACAAAATGCATCATGCTATAAAATATATGTTCAATAACAATTACAAATATTCAGCTCCAGGTTTAAATACACTTTTGCAATGGATCTCTGGTGCCCCTTTACGGCTGTGCCTTCCCACACTCTAGGAGCTGCAGGGATGGTTTTTATGCCACTGGCTATAATATATATTATGTTTGAAATCATTTTAGTTATGAAAAGGAAAATTTTTAGTATTATTCTATATTAACTGAATTTTCTTATAATCAAATTACCTGGGTTCCATAAAATCAAATGGAATAAGACTCTAATTTAGTTTTAAAGTTGAAAATAAGTTTACTTACCTATTACAGAACGTATGAGTACTATATACACCAAGTACTTAATAAATAATAAGTATAATTAATTATTGATCCTCAACCTCATAGGGCTTATACATTTTTTTCTAGTATCACAAAAATAAATTTTACTATAGCAAATGAAAAAATTTGCTGAATTCCAATGTTATAATGAAATAAAAAGCTTTACTATACACAGTGCTAGATTTACCATCGTTACACCATTTCCCTTTGTTGGCTGGATCCTGGCGGAAGGAGAATTTTTGCAGGTCTGCATAGGTCTCGATGAGGAGTCCCGTGAAAAACATCCCAGTACCAGCAGAGTCCAGGGTGGTCATGGTCTTGGGGGCTCCTTTAGCTATAGAGTTGTGTGGGGAGTTGATGAATATCACTGGTAGACTGACTATGAAGACCCAGACAGCCTATAGAAAACACTCTCTTAGGACTTGATTGTTACATACCATTTAAGTTCTTTAACTAATAGGTAATTCTTTAGTACCTTTAATAATTATTTTGTTAATTTGGTTAGTCAACTAGACTTGGGTAATAATAGTAATAAATAGTAAACAGTCTTTTTTGTAGTGAACATTTTGGTTTCATTCCTGGCAAAAATACAATTTAAGCGGTAGAAGAAGTTGTTAGCAAAGTTTTAATCAATCTGGAAAATAAATTGTAACATTAGCAACATTAATAGATTTTACAAACATGTTTAACTGTATTTCTCATGATTTATTAGTGAGTAAACTGTTTTACTATAGAGTTAAAAATCAATAAGCTTGTATTGATTAATTCCTTTCCTAGTGATAGAAAGCAAATAGTTGTTCCGAGATAGAATGTGTCTAGTTTTAGAAACATAAATGTCGGAGTAACACAAGGGTCTGTACTTGGTCCTCTTTTGTTTGTAATAGCTAGCAATCAATGATTTTTCTTTTAACATTCCTTGTCAATCAGTTTTATATGCACATGAAACTACACTTTTAAATTACCTTATAAATCTGGATGACATAATTAGTACAGATTATCAAGTCTCTGAATATTGCCATTAATTGGTGTGAGATTAATAGTTTGATAGTAATTAGCAGTAAAACTGAAAAAATCATATTTTCTTTAAATAATAAAATTTGTAATGACAACAATACAGTAAAATTATTGGGTATACATCTTGATAGAAAATTAAATTGGTATTGTTACACTCAATAATTATGTGGAAAATTATCTATAGTAATATTCCTCTTGTGTAAATTGGCAAACAATGTGACTTTTAACATCATAATAACAGCTTACTTTGCATTTTTACATTCACATTTAAGGCATGGGATCATTTTATGGGGTAATAGTACAGGTTCAAAGAAAGTTTTTGTTTGGCAAAAAAGCACTGAGAGTCATAAAATATATAAGAGATTCATGTAGACCTATTTTTAAGGAATTACAAATATTGACTTTATAAAGCTTTATATATATATATATACTAGCAGTTGTCCACGGCTTCGCACACATTGTCCTGTTGAAAAACTGGACAATATATTCATGTATTTTTTTTTATGACGTAATAAAAAGTCTAGAGATAGTCACTCAAAGCTATTCCAATCTCTTAATCCATATTAGATTTAAGTTTAAAGAACAGTGTTTTGGGATCCTGAAGTCGTAAAGTTAAACAGTTTTTAAAAGATTCATATTTTCCTCCAACATTCCATGATAATTTATTGAAGTTCTCCGATTATTTCAGAACAATAAGAGTTAGCCTTTTTATCCCAATGCCGAAAGCGTATGGTTCAACTAAAATATTGCTGCAGTCAACATGAGTCTATGATCTGGTTGTTTAAATTTAACACTTTATTTTAAGGTATGTTTTACGATTATCTAAGATTGTGGTTTAATCGTCATGATTTGGAACAATTGTACTAATTAATACCTGTATTAAGGTTATTATTCAGCATATTTCCAAATATGTCAAACATAAGCATGACATTTCTCATAATTACTTATTAACATAATAACAAATGCCTAACCTCTTTTTATTAATTGAATATCCTTGAACATGTAAACCTTAACTGTATGGTAAATCAGATATCAGTAATTTTGTTTAGTTTGCAGTAACTCTGAATACCAGAGAGTATAGTAACTCAGTTTTCTAGCTTTTAATTTTAGAAGTGATATTTATTCAAATAATCCAAGTTAATAAAGTTAAATAAAATAATCAAGTTATTTCCATTATACTCGCATGAATGTGCACGCACACACATAGGGCTTGATTTGAGGTGGAACAATATTCCTGTTCCTCTCTCTGGAAAAAATCAATTTCTTCTGACAATCTTTTGAAAAATTATCACGGTTGAAAAATTTATAGACCAAAAACCTAATCTTCCCTTCACAGGATAGTAAGCCATCAAGTGATCCTTTCTATCTACCCCAGATAATGGACAAAGCTCTTTGTGCTTTAGCACAACATTTGTTTACTGTATTGATGAGTTCACTGCTATGTTCAATAGAAATATATAGCACTGTGGTCTTCAGAGTACTAAGCAATGGTTTCTCCTTTCTGAAACTTCTTTATAACTTCTAGAGGGTTTTGTTGCTGGTTACCTCGTAAGGTTCCTGTGGAATACATGCTCTTCTCTAGAAGAGATTTTGAGAGGTCTTGAGAATTGTAACAATTGTCCATATAAATTGCATGGTCATTATTTTCTTTCCCCACTACCAGGCCCTTTACTACTTTACTGGTATGACCTTTGCCAACCAATTAATCTTGTTGATCAATATAGATCAGTGTTGAGGACTAGCTCATTCGGTTTAGCGAGGGTATATATTTTTATACCATACTTGTGGCGTTTGTTTTTCATGTACTGTCTAATGAAAAGTTGTCCACGCCTTGTCTAGGCTAAGTTCCTTTCTTGGATAGTATATACTTTTCATTTTGTCACTGAAATTATTAACCCTTTGAGTGCCGCAGCGTCTACATAGTAGATGTTGTGAAATGTGCATAAATTGCCGGCATCTACCCAGTAGACGATTTTTATTTAATTAATATCACATATAATTCATTTTTGTTTTGACAAATAACTTATTTCACGGCAATCTACAAGTTTCGAACTATCAATTGTGATTGATTTTTATTGTTCACCGCCCCCTTGTAGTTATTTGTCATCAGAAAAAAACAGATGACGCAATAGTTGGTCAGCTGCTACTTGTTGCCATTAACTACACAGTTTCGTTCGTTGTGTTTACATTGTGCTAGTTTCGTGTGTTTATGCTGAAAACTGTTGTTATTACTATTCTGCAATTGTGTTCAGTAAAACTTACAATGCATTTATAAACTTCTTTTTCCGTGTTTAGTGACGTATATTTTATTGTTGGATTGGTGATGAAGTAAAACGCAAGTTCCAATCAAACTATTGATTTTAGGTGAAGTAAGGTTATAGAAGTAAGGTTATATTGTAGGCCTGTGTATATTTTTATATACTTTTTATATAATTAGTATTTTACAGTCGTCTTACTTCATTGAGTGAAATAGGGTAGTTATAATATTGTTTCTAAACTTTTGACAAACTTGAACAAAAATTGCTTTTTGTTGTATTTTGTATATATTGCAGTATCTGGTTAAATATTACTGTAAAACACCATATTATGCATGATTTTTGTTCAGTTTTTCATGCTCTTTCATATGGTATAGCTAAAAAAAATTAAAAAAGATATTGTATAAATAAAATTTTAGTTCAAACTTAAAATTTATTTTTTTTAATTTTTTAGTTTTTTGTTATAACCTATATTCTTTTTGTGTAAATAAAAATAAAATTATAATATTATATGGAAAAAATACCTTGTTTTATAACACGCAAACCAAAAAAAAATTATTCAAATCGGTTGAATAGTTTTTTTAATATAGTTTTTTCCCCACACGCTTGCAAAACAGAAGGAAATGCTCCGGAAATTTATGCGTATGACTTGGGAAAATATGCTGTGGCACTCAAAAAGTTAATAACCATTCAAATCTTAAAAAGCCGGTCAACATTTTCTTCATTGTTGTTTCAAAAATATAAGCTATGAAAAATGATCAAGAAATGATCATGACTCATGTAATCAGGAATGATATTCTTAAACAATGTATCAGTTTTCCTACAATCATTTAGACGTGAAATGATGACATTTCCTATATGATTTTCCCCTGGTATATGTACAAGTATTTCAGTTGTTTTTGTATACTGTAAATTTACAAGACTGATTGGCTCATTCCAGTTAACCGAAGACGGCCTTTCTACACTTCTATGCCTAGGCCCAGGTCTTACAGGTTGATTTTCAATTTGGTTTTCGTCACCACTCTCATCTTGTATGTCAGCTTTATTAGCAGCAAATCTATCAGGCATGAAAATCTCAGAATCTAATTCATTTAGTGGATCTTCGAAAATCAAATGTTCAATGTTTGTTTGATTAAAATCTTCTTCAAATTCACTGTTTGAGTCGGGTTCTGGAATGTATTTATCTTCATTATCTGAAAGAAATCTACATACAATTCATCCAATTCACTCATTGTAAGATTATTTATTTCAATGACTTATTTACCAAATGAGATTGCTTGGGCCTGTTAGACGGATCCAGTTCCTAATCCCCATTTTCAATATTTGAACAAACATTACCGTAAATAAATCACAGCCACCAACCCAACCAACAAAACTGCACTATTCATAAACTGTTAGCTGGCTATGAAAACTGCGGACAGCTGTGACTTGCTACACGAGGTGCACAAGTGCATTGACAGAAAATCAGGCAAGTATACACCAAGCACACACGTACATCTGCAGCAGTGAACTTATTAAAGCGCTTTTATGGACTGAATGCTCACCTATCAAACTTCTGATCTTGACAACCACAGTCTGTGAGAAAAGCCCAAAGCAGATTATTTATACACCTTAGGAAATAATTGATATAACTCTTTTCCTGTTAAAAACCATTCTGTGATCTTCAAAAAGACTTTAAAATAAGAACAATTCAACCAAAGATTCCTACTACCATTTTGCCTGATTGAAGACCACAATGAAGCATATTTAAAAACTTTGTTCTTGTGTTGGGATGAGATATTGTTTCCAATACCTAACCATCAGATGTACAATAATTAATACAATAATAATTAATATAATAATTATTGCGGTATAATAAATTAATCAAAATTTTAATGATATAGCACTAAACTACCTGTGCAAGATAAAAAATAAATTATGGTTAACACAACTAGAATTGTTAATTCCTAAAGATCTTGAAGCCAGTAACTTACTTGAAAAGTCCAAAAAACTGCAAAGCGGATGACATTGCTTCGTTTATCATCAAATCGAGCATCCCTTCCAATCTGTAATATTCTGTAGAGTAGATAACCTGAAAGTCTGACACCCCACAGGCAGACAAATACAGTCACCATAAGTTGTCGACTATCATAGCTCTGAAAGAATGATTCAATCTTTCAACTTACAACATAAAAAATTTATATTGAATAATATTATACAACTAATAGAAATAATAAGATATAAACATTCAATTGGTTAAAAAAAGAAAAGGATATAATTATTATCATTCATTCAAATGTTTGAAAAACTATTATTTATTATATATATATATATATATATATATATATATATATATATATATATGTATATATATATATATATATATATATATTATATATATATATATATATATATATGTATATATATATATGTATATATATATATATGTATATATATATATATATATATATATATATATATATATATATAATATATATTAAATTGTATAAATGGCAATAGCCTTACTTAATTTCAATAAACATTGAATCACAAAAAGTACTTGCTCCGCCGGGAGTCGAACCCGGATCTCTCACTTGCCGGGTGAATGTGCTACCATTACACCACAGAGTGCTCACTTTTTCCGATTCAATTATTTTGTATTTGGCCGTATCTGTCACATATGATAATAAGCAAACTAACATATGATCCAAGTACTTTTTGTGATTCAATGTTTATTGAAATGTAAGGCTATTGCCATTTATACAATTTAATGTAAATAAAAGTCGTTTGACAGGTATTTGGTCTTCCGATCATATGTTAGTTTGCTTATTTAAACACATATGTGACAGATACGGCCAAATACAAAATAATTGAATCGGAAAAAGTGAGCGCTCTGTGATATATATATATATATATATATATACATACATATATATATATATATATATATATATATATGTATGTATATAATATAAAGGTAGATCAACCTCTCTCATTAATAAATTAATAGCTCTCTTAAAAACTATAATTTTTTTGTATCTCAAGTTTGACTTAAATTTTGAATAGTTAAGAGATTGCACTTCATAATAATTTTCATAACATTTTGTTGCATTAGAGCGTTTTGAACTTCTGTATTTGCTGTAGGTTCTTAGTGGATTAATTTTTTTTACTTTTCCTCCGTTAGATGCTGTAATTTAATTAATTATCATTCCTCCAACTTTTAACTATTTCGGTTCAAAAATTATGTTATTCAACTAACCTTATTTACAGATGTTCGAACTTTAATCCACTATTGTCCAAACAGAGTTCTTCCCTTGAAATGAAGTATTCTACAGCCCTTAAGACCTCTTCTCTATATATAGAATGAACATCAGCCCTCATTCATTGCATCATGTCCTCTTGAGTCATGGGCATTGATGCATAGACCTCTTTTAACCTTACCCACAAGTAGTAGTCCATGCACGTTACATATGGGGATCTGGGTGGGTAGTTGACTGGTTCACCTCTCCCAATCCATTGTTGTGAACATTCCTCATCCAGAGTTAATCACACTGCTTTAGAGTAATGGGCTGGTGCCCTATTGTGCATAAATCACATTTCTTGGATAGTTTGTTCAAGAATATTCAACAATAAATTGAGCAAGTAATCATTGAGAAAGTAGAATATATTTCCATTCAAGGAGGCAAAAAATTTGGTACCAATAATACTGCACCAAGTACTGAGTGTACATTTGGTTGTCTACCTCTCACATCCATTGGGGATTCTCACAAGCTATCAGAATATCATGTAGTGATAGTTTACTTCTCCATTGTTTAGGAATGTTGCTTCATCACACCATAAAACTTTGTGAAAAAATATTCATCTTTTGCATTTTATCACGGACCGACAAATAAAAGTTCATTCTTAGAAGGTAGCCATCTCCATGCAGTTCTTGGTGTCGTGAAATCTGATATAGATGCATTTTATTGTCCTTAAGGAATCTGAGTACTGATAGTTGGCTGATTCCTGCATGGGTAGTCACTCTTCTAGATGAGTACTCAATTGTGGTAGGCCTGAACTATACGATTGCAAGCAAAATTATCATGCTTCGATTAAATTATTAAAATTACCAAGAAGCCTTATAGTAATCAACTTTTAAAGCTACCGCAGAAAATTACATGCGTCGCTTTTCCTAAAACAGGACCTCTGCTGCAGGCAAGTGAGTTGAATTTTAAGAGTTAAATTTTAAAGACTGACCTTTCTATAAATAGGTTCATGATAACAGCAGGTATAGAGCCATACTCAGCTGAAGTTTGAGTTCGCGCATGCGCATTGGCTATCCAGGTTTGCAGTATACGGGTAAAGCTCTCGCACTAAAATCCCTTGTGCCAGATATCAAGTGGCACACTATAGAGGTGCCTTCAATTCTGAGTATGCAACTAGCTTACAGTTACACACTAATATTGCGAAGGATTACCACAAACACTTGCTTAATACAGAACGGAAGTCTGACTATAAAAAACTATATAATAACTCGGCAAACGTGCAATAATTTCAAGGAAACGGTGCAGAATATGAAGATTTTATTAGAGGACTTTACGCACAATGAAGTGTACGAATTGGCAGTAACTCTCTATAGATGTTTAAACGTTATTTAGAATAAATATTCCTCAGACTCTATTATAGATATAATACCAGGAATTGTAAAGCTGCTAAACAGATTGAATGCAACGGTTTTTTAAAGTGAATGAAGACATGACACAACAACTGAAGGAGGTAGTAGAGGAAAATACATTGTTGAAAAATGCACTACAAAAAGAAAAGTGATCTAGACAGGATGTTCTGAACATGTTCCTTACTACGAACAAGACATAGAACGTGAGAAGTCTCATCTTGGGTAAGAGTTGATGTCTATTACAGCATTGCTTGAACAAGGGGTTGCTAAAGAAAGAAAAGAAAGAGAGGAAATAATAAGGCTTTTATCAGTAGATAGGGACAAGTTTCTCTAAAATTAGACAGAAAATTAAAAAAAATTCTTCGACAATTTTAGTAGTACAAGAACTATTTCAGCTTCAAAAACGTCCCAATAAAACAAAAGTTCTTTTAGAGTCTGAATCAAAACTGGAAACCAGCAATAGGTATTGTGCATTACTAAATGATGAATCAATATGTCTACCCGTCACTACGATAACAGTGCAAGCTCTAGTTCACGAAACTGAGAATAAATTACAGAAGGAATCACATAAACGACTCTAGCAAACAGTTTTAGGAGAAAATAAAACTTAAAAAGAAACCTATTAGTCCTCTTAGACAGCCATGGGAAAGAATTGAGTCATCTTGTGGAGGAGTCATCCTGTACGATTTCAATGTCCCGGTCTTATCAATGCCATGAGCCAAACTGAAGCATATCATCAGAGAAGGCCATTCTCTTGCAAAAAAATCTCTGTTCAAGTAACTTTGTTGTCATAATAGGAGGCACAAATGACATAAAAAGTGGTGAATCTGACCAGCTTACTATCCATCAAGCAATGACAGACATCGTGCAACATCGAAGCAAACATCATGGATATAAACATTCTTAAACGGTACAATCAACAGTTTTTCAACAAACACATCACATTTTTAAACGATAAAATAAATATCTTGCTTAGAAACTACACAGGAAATTAGGAAATCTCTAAGGATGAAGTGACCGATAAATCTTCACAGAAGTTATTAAAAGAGGTATGTACTTCATTTCAACAAAGCAGGTAAGCGTCTCGTCAGTGAGTAGATGGCTTGTCTCATCAAACGCATGTCCTCCTAAGTTAAACTCACCCAACACTATCTGACTTGAGCATGTTCCCTGACAATGATGATTGTAGGACTGTTTTGAACTCAATGTGTTCAGCCTATTAAGTATCAATCATCTTCAGAGACAGTTTCAGCGTGGGTTGTTCAATTTCTCACAGCATGAGTTCCCACCATTACCTCTGAGCCAAAGAGAACCGGTCTACAAGTGCCACGCTGAATCAAGGAAAGAATCGACTGTGCTGCCTTTCTTCGAAGTGAAGAGAAACTGCTCAGTGATAAGAGTAGATGATTGTAAGGGATGCACACCCCACACCTCAGTCTGTCTCTGTAAGCAGTTTGGTATTATTTCACTATAATACTCAAGGCATAATAAAAAATCCTAAATGTTGACCAATTCAATTTATTCCTGTAATCATCTAATCTAAAATCGGATATCATATGTCTGTCTGAGCACTGGCTATCACAACAGTTTCTATTTTCAAATACAAAATCAAAACTAGGAGTGGGGTATGCAAACTTGCTAAATCCTATCTCAATATGGTATTGGTGAGTGAGTCTGATGGGTTTTTGGTGGAGAGTGTTTTTGAATTCTGCATTAGTCTAATTAAGAGTGCTTGACCTATTGTTGTAGTTAATGTCTACCGACCTCCAAATAATAGTAAAGTTAATATTGAAACCTATCTTCACAACTTGAACAGTATCCAGCATAGGATTTTCTGAAAGTTTAAATATCCTTTATTTCTTATTACTAGTGACTTTAATATTGATATGTTTAAAAGCAATAATATTAAGCTAGATTTTATTACCAGACTGAGGTTGTATGATTTGATATCAAACGTAAATGAAGCAACCCATATAACAAGCAGTTTGGAATCATATATTGACAATGTTTTCATTAACTTTTCTCCAGAGTATATCAGTGTTTCTGGAACAGGCCTCTCAGACCATTTGTCTCAAATTATAAGATTCATTACAGCCAACAAAATTACCTGCAATGGATGGATGACATCAGAAAAGGGTATTTTCAGATATACTGGTCAAAAGTCTTCCATAATTGTAAAAATAACACTAATGTTAATAGTATGTAGTAGAAATTTTCTTGAAAATGTTAAGCTATCCTTTTGTAAAGCATTCCCTCACAAAGTAATAAAAATATCAAACAGAAATACATTTTCAAAGAAATGAATGACAACAGGCTTAAAACTTCAAGTGAAAGGAAAAGATTTATGTACTAACTTAGCAAAACATCTAGAGATCCAGAATTTAAAGCATATGTCCGTAGATACAAATAGGTTTTTTTTTATCTGTAGCACTAGCGAAGTCAAGGTACAATAGTAATTACATTAAGGAATCAAATAACAAAGTTAAATCTACATGGCAGATGGCTGAAAGAGAGACTGGGAATCTCAGGGATGAGCCGGAAATAAAACAGATTGCTAAGGATAAATATGTCATTACAAACACAAAATACATTGCTGTCACACTCGATGATTATTTTATAAAGACTGCCAAAAATATTAATCAAATGCCAAACTATGCTGAAGCAATGAAATATATGCCAGAGAGTCAGAAATATCACCTGAAAATGTTTAATTTTCAACCAGTTGCTGAAGAAGAGATTATAAAAATTATATTTTCTCTAAATTCAACAAAATAAACTGGTTGGGATGAAATCTCCCTTTTTTATAAAAAAAGTGTGTCAAAGTTTTATTGAAACCTAAAAGAAGCAATTTTTTCCAGACTTATTAAAGTGCTCCCTATTGAAACCTATTCCTAAAAAGCCTAACAAAAACAGTTTAGATCACTTTAGACTAGTTTCACTTTCATCAGCCTTTTCTAAAGTATTGGAGAGATCAGTGTACTTTAGACTGTATGGTTTCTTGGTAGAAAATGGTTTTTTAAGATTTTGTTAGTTTGGTTTTCGCTAAGGAACCTGTGATAAGATCTTTGAGTTTTTGGAGCAAGCGTTGGGTGCAGTGGACGAGTTGCGATACACCATTGGTGTTTTCTGCGACTTGTCTAAGGCATTCGATTGTGTCAACCTTAATATTCTGGTCGGGAAGCTGAAGTGCTATGGCATTGTGGTAGTGGCCTTGAGGTGGTTTAAAACCTATCGTTTTAATAACAAGCAGTGCCTAGTGTTGAATTCTGAGACGAGAAGTGGGTTCCTGAAAGTGACTGCTGGTGTGCTCCAAGCCTCGATACTTGATCCTCTTTTCTTTCTAATCTATTGTAATAATCTGCCTGATGATGTCAATAACATGACAATGGTTCTCTATGCTAATGACACATCAGTAGTTGTCTCAGATAAAAACTAGATCAATTAGTTGAAACATTGGTAGAACTTGAATTTAATGAAGGAATGGTTTTCAGTGAATGGTTTAAAATTTAATCCAGAAAAAACTCAATTTCTCCATTTCCATATCAACTATTGAAATTCTTCCTATAGTGATTCCTCTTTTTTCCCAACAAATTTGAACTTGGTACCACCAATAAACTTTCTTGGGATCTAAATAGAATCAAGTCTAACTTGGCACCATCACATTAATGAGTTACTGACAAAACTTAGTAAAGTATTTTTTGCCCTTCTTGTTGGTTTTCTTTCACATGTTGTTGACAAGCCCACTCTCAAACAGGTTTACTTTGCCTATGCTCATTCTCATCTATCATATGGAACAATCTTCTGGTGATCAATTCTGCTCCTCTTCGTGAGCCGGAAGCACTTTAAAAATTTGTAAATACTTCCTCTACCTTCGCTTTTCATTCTTCAAAATCGTCCTTACATCAAAGCAAACCATGAAAATTTTTTGAATAACAATCACCACCACTCTCATTTCACAAGAACATCAATTGCTCCAGTATCCTATTCACTATACAAGCTTCCTGGAAAGGTCCCCAGTTTATACATGTATATAAAACATATGCCACTTTCAATAAAGAAAGAAGAATCGCTTCAAATTTTTAAAATACTTTCAAAAGACTACTTTCTCACTATTTTTACAGTGTAGCTGAGTACTTGGCTTCTCCGTCAGGACTTTGAGGCATCCGACTTGTTACAACAAAGAAGGAGACAATTGTACAATTTTTAGTTTATTGGTGTATTAGGTATTTAGATTAGTAATAATTTGTAATAATAGACGAGTCTTTGCCAAAGCATTGTGCTTGTAAGGCATCTGTGACAACTGTGTAAATAAATTAATAAAAAAGTACGTGGATTGAGCTGAATCACAGCCAAAATATCTGGTGCCTTATCATTGCCTACAGGCCTGGTGAGCTGTTTCCCTTTGTGAATGATGTTCACTGTGCAGGTAATGTTGAGCGTACAGAGTATCAGCAGCTGTGTACTAGTTCTATAAACATTCAACTAACACCATCAACATTGAGAAAGCTTCCTCATTGGTGAATGCATATTTGACAGTCAACAATACATAGATCTCATTTAATTTCCCCTAAACTTGTTCAAAAAGATTCAGTAGTTGTTGAAGATAAGCTTTTCCATGATGGTAGAAAGTAACTCAATTTACAATCAAACAATCAGCGTATTAATCAAAAACAGGTTAAAACATTGCTATTTAGTTTATTATCAAACAAATTTATTACTGGTCATTTTGAATACTCTAAGGCAAAGGTAAGGATTTAGAAGGAAAACACAACGGCATACTAAATGAAACAAATTTGTGAAAATTATTATTTTTGGTGCCATTTCTCAACCATTCAAGATTAAGCCAAACTTAAAATTTAAAAATAGTTTTTAAGAGAGTTATTGATAGGTGTAATGAAATTCATAGCTTGCTGTTTGAATTTTTTAGGTTTTACAAATTAAAAATAGCCTAAATTTGAATTATTTAAAAGAATTGGAAATGTGCCAGAAAATGAAAACTGTATCACATTTTTAGAAAGAGTATAATGATTCAAGATGTAATCTGATCACGGAAAAGTACTCATCACATTGCCCACTGATGACATCCCGTACTGCTAGCATAAAAAAAACATCCCTCGAGAAAGTATCTAAAAATTATCAAACTCAAATCACATGAATGTCTCAAACCCTCTTCAGTTTGAATTAGATACAAAGCGGTGCATAAACGTTGACAATGAATCTTAATACTCAGTAACATCAACAATGGGTTTCCGACACTTAATTTTTATGTTTCTTACTATCTAAGGACTACCTGTCATACAAAAATACGGAAGTAACTAAAGTTGGCCCAATAATAGATCAAAATTATAATTTAAAACATAGTTTTTGAAGTATCATACAATTATAACATGCATCAAAAGTGTTATTGAAATACTTTCAAAAACATTGTGTTTTTATGTACAGGATCTTAAAGGAAACATGAATGTTAAAGTTAGAGCACTGGTTATGATTGAAACAACTACAGAAATAACCATGAGGATAGACTATAATAAGCGACCTACACTCGTTATTCGGTTGTTTTTATCGAATGGTTCGATGTTTTTATACAAAGGAATAATTTGATATTACAATTTATTTACTTAGCATGTAATTTCAACTTAGGCCTATAGTATTTTTAATGGAGTAGGGTACGATAAGCGGACCCAGTTTTTTATATCGAAGAATGTAATCATCGATACCTAGTATTTGCATCTCAAATCCTAGGCTATCAATCGATATATAAAAGTATCTATAGTCCTCAATAAAAATCATATGTTTTAAATTAAAATTTGAATTTAATATTTACAGTGATGAAACAAATTATAAACAAATTAAAGAAAACTGCAGACGACCATAGTTGCTCCTCTTACAGTTACTAGTTTCTTTCCCACAAATTTCACATAATGGGTTTTTCGGTACGAGTCCAACATGTTGAAGACAAGTAAAACATGTCATCATCTTTCAAAGCAATGTTGTGTAGTTTTCTAAAATTGACCGCCATTTTTAATAATCAAATGCTACTTATGTGAAATTGAAATATTACCTTACATGTATTATTTGAAAGTGTTTACAGCTGTTGATATAGATTATTTAATTTAATTGTTCAAAATAATTAATGAGCATTGATTGATTATATCGATGGTTATGATTAAGTAATATCGTTTGCCAATTTCGATATAAAAAACTGGGTCCGCTTATCGTACCCTACCCTTTAAACCCTTTAATGTAAACAATAAATTGCAAGAAGTAACTAATATTTTGAAACTCTGAAAATGGTGATGAATATGACAAAAATATGTGAGATATTTCTCACAAGTGGCGAGATTTGTTTAAGTGGTTTCAACATGTGGGTTTGGCTCCTGGTTTCTCCATTTCACAAAAGCGGTTGGTAACTCATTGATATAAACCTGGGCAAGTTATAAATATTGTAAAGTTTCTTTGATATCCAAGTCTAGACCATAGTTGGTTTTGTTGTTTTGTAATGTTAGTGTTAAATTCATGTTTTTAAAATTGTAATGTACGAGATTCTTCTTGTTACGGTAACTCATTATAACTCTTATTGTGTAAGACTTTTACACATCAAAGATCGATAAAAGCAACCGAATAACAAGTGTAGGCTGCTTATTAGTCTCCTCAACCATGATCCACAAAACTATGTATGGCTTACACTGTGTTACATCAAGGAGTTGTGCATGAACTCGCAACTTAGCTATTTTCTGGATACTATGTAAACATTGGCAGTTTACACTTAAGGCTAATTGAATTAAATATAATAAATAAATTGTGTATGTGCATCAACTTACAGGTTTGAAATGTGCTTGCCCCAGAAAAAATGTTAATAGTGCCACAACAATAAAATTTGTTCCTCCAGCAAAATCTGTTAATTTATCAAATTGAAAATATGCTGCTATTGAAAAAAATATAAGCTGCATAGCAACGATAACTATTGCACTTATTCCAAGATGCCACTGATCAAGGATTTCAACAACCATTTTTATTTCGTTACGAACACTAGATCACAATGAATATGGTGGTTTATAAAGGTACACAAATAGTAACCTCAACGGTTGATTTCCAAAGATAAAAAGAACTGTAGATGATAAAACATAGTATGCAGCACTAGGAGTTGAAAACTAAAGTATGCTTACTAGCCTAACAAAAAATCTGAATGTAACCTTCCCTTTTACAAATTTCATAATTAAGAGTAGGCCTAAACTGTTTAAACGTTAATAAGATTCAAGACTTAACATCATCAAACTGCAGACGACACAACAAAACACAATTCACGAGAGTACAAACTACAAAACAGGTTATACGTCAGTCTTGCCATACCACAATAAAAGAAAAAGAACAGCATTTTCGTGAGCACAGCTGAAGATGCCAATAGTTACATAAGAAAAAGCCTGAAACCACTAATTGAGGATTGACACTCTTTTAAATAAACATTTACGGCAAGGACACCAGTAGTTGACCACTTAAGATTACTTCTATTCATAATTTTCTATTAACCACATACATTTTAGAGAATCAGTAAGTAATTTATGGAACTCATTAAAACCTCCAGATTAAGTTTTGCTATTAAGTATTTTAATCTTATTAACTATAAACACTTTATATATTCTTCAACAATATTGAGTTTTTGCACCAGTAGTTGACCATATGAATGCTAGAAATAAGGTAAATACAATCAGAAATATGTAACTTAAGTTAGTTTGTAATTCTTTACAATGTTGTCTATTAATAATTGACTTTCAAAATGTCAAAAGTGTAATTTGTATTAAGAAAAAATTCTATATTCAGTAACAAACTCTAAAACTAGAAAACACATAACACACATCTTTTAAAAACTTGTTAATTCCTTAGAAAACCCAACTCAGGAACAGAGTAAACATTGTGAGTTTTACTAGTCTTTCTAAGATTATTTATGTGGGATTCTACATTCTTCCTCTGGTATTTCAGGACGTCAGGCCTTTCAAACTAATTCCATAAGCAACCACGCTTTACCATGATGAAATGCAATATCTTTAGTGGTTTTAACTATTGTGCCACGATACTATTTATTTTTGTATGTGAAAATGACATATTCATTGATCTGTTTTAACAAGGGCTTCAACGAATGAATAAGGTTGCTAGAGTTCTCATCTTCTGAGGGCTCTAAAAACAAACTTTCGCCAGTGGAAACTTCGACACTCTAGTCAGAGCTATCTGAAGGAATGTTTCATACCCTTTTCGTTTGTTTACTTTTCGAGCCATATTTTTCTTTAATCTCTTATTCTTCTCTCTTTTTCTATGGCTATTTCTATCCTCAATCCTCAAGAAAGGGTTACCGGCTCTCGCAGCCAGTAGGTTGCAGCGATACACTTTGTTTTTAAGTGGTTTCCAATATGAGATTGTGTATGTTAAGTCCCAAAATCATGGCAATGCCGATGGTTTATCTTGATTACCTGTAAATAGCGAGGTTAAAGATTATATCTCGGATGATGACCTTAATATTAATTTCATGGGTACCTATTTGCAGTGTTTAGCTGAAAATGACATACCATTAAGCTATGTAGACATACAAAAGAATCAATGGTAGATAGTGAAATCTAAAAGGTAATATCCTATGTAGAATTACGTTGGCCTTTTGTAACTGAACGAGATCTAAAGCCATTTGAAATTAGACAGTCGGAATTAACCTTGGAGTAAGGAATCCTAATGTGGGGTTACAGGGTGGTAATACTTAAACATTCTGAACGAATTGAATAGTTCACATATAGGTATTGTTCGCATGAAGGCATTAGCCCGTGCATATGTATGGTGGCCTAATATCGACCGGGACATAGAACAATTAGCTAACAGCTGTGCAGCCTGTTTGGAGGAACGAGCAAAACCGCCCAAGGCTTTCCTGCATCATTGGAATGTTCCGGAACGTTTTTGGTTTCGAATTCATATGGATTTTTTGGACCTTTTCAGTCCAAGCTATTTTTAGTGGTCAAAGATGCTTACTCTAAAGTCTAAGTGGCCAGAGGTGTTGCCCGTTGCTTCAACGGCAGCTGTTCACACGATTGTGAAATTAAGGGAATTATTTAGTAGGTATGGTATTGTAGACCACATAAGTTAGTGTCCGACAACGGATCACCTTTTACTAGTCAGGAGTTTAAAGAATTTGTGATGTCAAATGGTATCAAACACACATTTTCACCACCATACCACCCAGAAACCAATGGTTTGGCAGAACGGTCAGTCAGAACTATTAAAAATAAACTGAAAACATCTCTTCATAATTCCAAGGATTTAGAATTAGCTTTGAGTAATTTTCTGTTCACTTATAGAAATACAGTGCATTCTACTACCAATCTATCGCCAGCTCAATTAATGTTGGGCAAATCGCTAAAATCTAGGTTATATTTAAGTCGCCCATATGTTAAATCAATAATGTCAGATAATCAAGAAAAACAACAATTGTATTATAGGGATAGTAAAACTAGACAATTAGCTATGGGACAACCAATCATAGCCAGAGATTACAGAGGTAGAAATAAGGGGATACCAGGTGTGGTAGTTTCACGATTAGTACCAGTCACGTATTTAGTTGAACTAAATACGGGCATGAGGTGGAAACGACATATCGACCAGTTGATAGGGTTACAGTGTAGTCCGGAAATGTCTGATTCGACAACAATGCCTAGAGCCAGCCCCAGACGCAAGCGTGGCAACAGAGCACACGCAGGAAACGGTCGATATACAGTCGCGGGACAGAGCGAGTGCAAGGTCGCCAGTAGTTTTAGCAACGACCTTGCCCCCCTCTCCGCAAAACCATAACAATAACAGAAACGCTCAGGGGCAAAGCCCCAGCCCACGTACAAATGTAAACAATAACAGTTCCAGCGTTTCACCCAAACAAATGACACTTGTTAGACGATACCCACTAAGGGATCGTAAGCCTGTAGTCAAAATGAACTTATAAATACAACCCGATTGTGACTTGTATATAATTAATATTGTTTAGGTATTATTATTATCGAGTTGTTAATTGTGTTCATTCAATGTGTTATTAATTGCTATATTCTGATTTATTGGTTTTGATTAGTGTTTTGATTTGTGTTAAATGATTATATTGAGTTTGTATTTTGTTCTCTATAATCTATACTAAAAAATATAAAAGAGTATAATGTACATTTTCTTATTCATTGTAATTGATTTAAAATTGGAGAATTAAAAAAAATTGTAATTACTAAATTTCTAAAATTGTAGGGGACTTATTTCTTTAAGGGGGAGGATTGTAGTGTATTTAGTGTGATAAATACTAAGCTGGTAATGTACCAATAGCAATATTTAATGACTGCACCAGTTATGTTGACAGTATGTATTGTCAGGCGATGTGTCATAAGATGTAGTCTGGTTTAATCCATACGAATAAAGGATGCTCATAGGCTGCTCTCCTGTGACGTCAAATCACGCCACTACCCTACAACCAACTGTCCAAGCTAGCTAGCCAGGAGTCCACCACCAGACACCGTCATGTAAACCTCCGTGTCCCGTCCGTTCCTTTATGAGCGGTCTTATAGCAATGATACTCTAAAATGTAACGTCTTATTATTTATCCCGACCCATATAGTGTACAGTGACGACCCGCATATCTTACACATATATTAAACATTTTTTAGTTACATATTGGCTTCAAAAAGTATATCTAATGCATTTGCTATAAATAACATGTCCTTCATAATTACAATTCCATGTCTGGCTGTAATATTATATGACCTACCAAAGTGACACATTCATCTGGATATGACAGTTTTTATTGTACATGAAAGAATATAATAATATGAACAAATTTCAAAATAAAGATCCTCACTATATAATCAAATATTTTTATATGGTAAAAATATAAAGCAAATTGAATGACAGGAACATAAACGTTTCCACCAAAAACATTAAAACAGTGGAATTTTAAAATTGTGTGAGGGTGGAGAGAGTTGGAAGGGAGGGAGAGAGAGATAGACACTATATTCAAAAATCATTAAGATTTGAAAGGCAGCACAAATTACATTACATCACATTTTTACAAGAACAAGTTATATTAAATATACGTAAACCATAGATTGACTGAGGTCGGCCCTCTGCGTAAAAACAAGACTCAACTACCAGTAGAGCTCACTAGTAACTTACGTGGATGCCCCGTAAATTGCACTTGGCTTTTTCTAGGGATCCTAAGCAGTGCATGGTTGCATCGTACATTCCAAAAAAGGGGGAAAATGTTTTTGTTGGCTCAGCAATGCACAAACAAGGTGTTATTGATGAAGAATCTGGTGACCAGCTTAAGTCAGAACTGATCACTTTCTATAACCTAACTAAAGGGGCATTGATGCAGTCGACCGCATAAAAACTGAATACTGTCACCAGAGTCAGCAACAGGTGGCCGCTGACAGTGTTCTGTTCTTTGCTAAACATTGGAGCCATAAATACTTTAGCAATACTTTTGAAGACCAGTATAAATAGGTACTATTGTCTCGACGAAAATATTTGTCTGAACTAGCAAGAGAACTTGAACTTCCTCACACGACAAGACGCTCATTATTGACAAATTTGTCGATTGCATTACGGCAGAAGATAGGAAATGTTAGCTTTAAGCTGTGTTAAGTGCATGTTCATTGTATTATATGTTGTATTTATTTAATTTCTACTGTTATTTATTAAATGTTATATATTATATTTTAATTTATTAGCACTATTTATTTATGTTCGCTCTTATCAATCTTATAATTTCGTTAGCTAGTTGATTGCTTGTTCCTGTTGCACAGAGAGTTTTTATAAATATTTTTCCTTTACGTAATTATTTTTTATTCTACTTTTGTTGATATCTACCTATACTTTAGTTGTTTTTTATGTAAAGTACAATTTATTTGAATCATTTTTCTGAGTTGTTTCCATACTTGAGTAATTATTGTTGTTTGTTAATCTTTATTTTTATTTTTTGTTATGTTTTGGATATTTATAACTTGTTATATCTTTGGATACTTATTATTTAATATCAAATTTTTATATAGGCCTACCTATTTTGTTACTTTATGTAGATTTTTCATCTGATTGTATTAATTTTTTTCCCGCTGTATTCTACCATCTATGCTTGTCTTTGTAAATTGGCTGCTGCCGTTGGAAATAAATAAATAAAAAACAAAATGTTGCCAAGATAAAAGACCCAGAACCTCGTTATGAAGATGGGCCTAAAATTAAATGTGCATACCGTGCAATCCGGAAAACCCGATTCACTCAAGCCAGGTGTTATATCTGCCGTCATGCTGTTTGTAAGGAACACACTGCAACTGCAGTTATCACCTGCTTCTAGTGCCGTGAACAAGGAAATCCAGGAGATGCTCAAGTATAAAAGTCCAAGGGCTGTTTCATAGACTTGTAAAGTGGTTAGACTGATCATATTCCTATATTCTATTTTCATAAAGTATTTTTAATTGTCTATTTTTCAAATTTTTAAGTTCTAATTGAATTTTTTTTCTTCATAATATTAACCGTAGTTGTACCTAATAGTGTTAACTACATTATTAAATTTGTAAAATAAAATTGGTCTTTTACAAGTTTGTAATCTGTCTTTGATCATTTTTCTATTTGTTAGATTGAACCTACCACGAGAGTAACGGTGTAACACCAATGAGCAAGAGTAATCCCGGGTTAAATATTATGGTTGCACTAAACAATTGTATTTATACTAGCTTTGTTCATCAGATTTACATTGTAGAGGTACACAGTATCAGGGTGGCCACGCTTCTGAAAATTTGAAATTCCATGACTTTTCCAGACTGGTCTGAGTAAAAATCCAAGTCTTTGGAGAGCCTGTTTTGGTATTACGACATGTGGATATACAAATGTATTGTAACTGAGACAAGCCCTTCTCAGCCATTAAGCACATACTGCCTAAATCTTCAAATATAAACTTTAGGATTTGAGACAAATAAGGTTCATTTATGCTAATACTTCAACAAAAAGTTAAATACAATCATTCAATATGCAGGAAACATTTTATTAATACATAAAATAACAGTCCTGGGATGATAAGACAATATCCTTTGGGAATTACAATTTGTAAAAAAAAAAAAAAAAAAACACTAAAATGGTAAAGTTATTCTTATCTAATTAAGAAAGCCATTTCTTGCATAACTTGACTAACTACAACTTTAATTGCATTTTTCAATTTCTAGCCGGAGTATTTCAGCCTCTTGATGCTTTTCCACTACTATCTTAGCACTTTTTTGTTTTGTCCTGGTTTCCTTCTTATCAACGAATTCCACATTTGCCTTCCTTTCGTCTGCGTGGTTTTCTTGACACCAGCTCTGGGCCTGACGACATTTCATGATCATTTTCTTATCAACGTTAATATTATTTGCTACACCAGCTCTCTTGATCCCTTCATAGATGAGGCGCTGGGAAATAAAACAACCTATATAGAAGGTTGCCATCTAAGATATCTTTATTGAGAAACCTCGCTCTACAAAAGCATTTCCATCACTTAAAATTGGAATCTTCTTAATTAAAGCTTTAAATTTGTCGGTAGCATTGTTTTCTAAGAGAAATCTCCTCCAGAAATTGTCTACGTGCTTGTAAGCTTTGAATGTTACCTACTAACCATTGACTTCACCTCTTTCAGGATTCGGTCACATGCGTTTGTTTGCCTTGATCCAATTGCTCCTATGCAATATTTCAAGAGCACTTTTCAGTCTCTTGAGAGCAGTATTGGTTTTGTGACTCAGGAGGGATGGGTCACTAAGTATTACAGCTAGGCACAGGTCACTTTTCAGCAGAGACTTAAGCTGAAGTTATGTTCACATTGTTTTCAGAAAGTCTACACACTCTGACTTGAACTTAAGTAGCTCCTGCTTATCACATTTCACTTTCTTACTTCAGCTTTCACACCAAAAATAAACTAAAATATTTTTGGTTCAATCAAGATGTTTTTTATATCAACTTTGATTGGAGAGGAAACCTTGAAGAGAGCAGTTTTTCTAACAAACATACTTAACAAGCACAAGTGTACAAAAATGGCACCAATTGCTCATCGGCTTGGTACTTCATCAAAAATGGCTCGACAAGACGAGATGTAACTGAAAAATGCTAGTTTAGCAGTCAATAACATATCATCTAGTGTCTTAGTGATAACCTTATAGCTATGAGTATCAGGTGGTTTGGGAGCACCAGGCTCCTTCTCCAAGTGGGTCTTGTATTCATTCTAGTGAGGCACAATTTTGATAGCTCTTTCTGCACACTCTCCACTAAGCAACCACTTCATAGCACAACATTTGAGGGCATGATGTCTGACTCTGTTACTTTTACATAACATCTCCTCCTTGCAGGAACATCTTAAAAAAAATTGTAGAGAGCCCTAAGAAATTGAACTAGTTTCAACTTAGCCTCATTCTTGGCTCCTGATTTGAACACATTGAGGGTGTGCAAACCACAGGCGCCCATGAACAAAAATATAGGATCATCATCATTATTCTGTCTGAAGTTCCTACTCCAGATCTTTCATAAACTTTAGATTTACATTAGGTCCATCGATAGACAATAGGAAAAATATTTCTACATATGAGTGCTTTAATTGACTTATAAAGTCCAAAATCAATTGCTCTCAGTGCCTTTAGTCAAAAAAAGCAGATGAGAAATATCTTGTGGTCACTTCATCACTTACAAGATCCCATTACCTTAGTGCAATATCCATTTGATGTTTCTGGCTAACTTTATTCATGCTTTCGTCGAACATAGTAACAAAGACAGTTGATTCTTGGACTTCCTTTTCCAGTAGGTCTCGAAAATACTATACAATACCAAAGTTCACCAAATAACTAATTTTAGTGCTCTGAAGTGAAATTTTTCCTGCGATTTGACTGTCCTGAAACATCAACTCAAACACTTTGCAGCTCCCGCTAGCGGGAAAACCAGCCTAAAAAAGCTACAGTGAAATTTTCCATGACCGACTTTTGAATTTCAATGACTTTCCACGACCTTTTTATTTCCATGACTTTCCAAGAATTTCAGAAGTATGGCCACCCTGAGTATATGCTGAAACAGCAGCATCAGAGTTAAAAAAATTTCAAAATTGTATAAATACAATTTTATTTTTGAAAGAAAAGTGAAACATTTACAGTATTTCAAATTCAGATCTCGACTTATTGAAAAAGTAAAAAATAGAGTACACTACAAAACTGATGTCATGGTTTGGCCAAGAACATTGTTTCTAAAAAGTGTGGGTGAGGATTGGAAGAGAAAACAAAGTCCCCACCCATGGCCTGCTCCTTCAGCGTATGTGCGAGAGAAAGTGAGTGGCATTGCTTGCTTGCCAAGCTTACATTTTATTGCTTTAAGACGTCCTAGTCCTGCCACCAGACCAGATATTGTAGGTTTCAGATATCGCAGTTCCTGATATGAGTTTTTACTGTAATATACATATAAATATATTAGATATTCTTCTATAGAGTTTTTAGGTTTCTATTGAATATTTGGTATCAAGAAAGATATTACTAAAATGTCATGCTACATAAATGTATATTTGTGTATCATTACAACTATAGAATATGAACAATAATAACTATCTGTACAAAATTAATACTAATTAATGTGAAATAATATTGTAGAGAATTCTTTACTGAGTACATCTCTTTTATACCTATATTAAATTATACTCTTATTTACATAACATTCATATGAACAGTTTATTAAAGCAGATAATACTTAAAACAAATACAACGGATATAAAAAAGCATGAAAAGAAAATTTGTAATTCCAATTAAAAAATTAAATTTGAGTAACTTGCCTCAAGTAGCTGACAGGTTTTTGTTTAAAGGAATTGGTAACCACATATAACACATGCACAGTTTACAATATAAAAACTTCAGCATTTGGAAGAACACTGATTCTATTTTCCATTTTTAATACTATGGAATGATTGCGACTAATAAATTGAAAAGAGTAAAAGATAATATATTAATAATTGCTTTAATTATATTAATTATGACATTAATAATGAATTTTCTTTGTTGTAACACAACAGTTATGCTATAATAATTGAGAATTTTTACATACAATAATTTCACAGTTAGAACATATTCAAAAATAGTGAATACTTAATCAAAACTAATAAAATAAAAAAATAGCATTAATTTAGAAAAATCTCTAATAACTGAAATAGTCACTTGTAGGACTTATTGGAAAAGTTATATTTTATGTAAGATCTAACTGCAGTTGAGGTAAGAAATATACATAAATACATAATTTAGAGCACACAGCCTTTTCTTGACATCTATTAATTCACACTTAAAACATGGATCAACACTTAATACTACAACCAATAAAAATAATTCAATAAAAATCCAATACTTGTTGACATTTTATAACATTTATATGTCCTTACAACATTACGACGAATATGAAATATTTCATTCAGTTAAACACCTTCAATTTTAATTGTTATTGTAAAGAGTTTCAAGTAAAGTACTGCAACAAGAATTACAGATAAGAAAATGAGCATACACTTAACATATAATTCAGAGGACAAGACACTAATAAAGTAATTCCATATGAAAGACATCACAGCAATGTGAACACAGTATAAACGATTACAAAATATTCTTTAAATACAGTATTATATAATAAATAAACCAGATTCGTCTTGAAGATAGTTATATTGTCATTAATTAAAAGTATTCAACAAATCTAATACCAAACATGTTCTAAGACATGAGATTTAATAATTTACTAAGACATAATATAAAATAATTTACTACTTTATTGAATAAGGTCTTAAAAAAAAAAACGCAAGTACCGTCATCAAACACCAGTTATTTATCAATAAATCTGATGTCAAGGTGTTACAGAAAATACAAAAGCAGTTAGAAAATATATTTCATTTTTTCCATTCTCAAGAGAAATTTTATTTAGTATTTAGTCTTATTTGTACAGCTTAAAGTTGAATTTGCATCTGAGCTAGTGATATCTTTATTTTTGAAAGACTTTGTACAATAAAGTTTTAAAGTATTGTAGGATTTTACAATCACAGTTGTAGTAAAGTATTCTTAATCAAAGATAAGCCTTTTCACCGATGAAATAAACATATGCTAATAAATTTTTAAAGTACAGAAAGGAAATTAATTAAAAACATATGCTTATAAAATTGTGGTAATACCAGTATAAAAGAAACAAAGTATTAAATATAACAATCATTGTAAAATACACAGTTAGAAGTGATAGCAGATGAAGTTTAGAGGACAAGGCCCTCATAATTGACACCCTCAGATTCTGGACTTTCTATTCGGTTCCTCAAATGTTCGATGGTGTTGGAGAAATGTTTGCTGATTTGTTCAGTTTCCTCATTGGACTCCAGATTCGGCAGCTCTTCTCGGATTTTGCTAATCACTTGATTTAGCACTGCAATTGTCACCTGGAATCAGTCATTTTAATATAATTGCCAATGACTATCAAGCCATATTGTATAAGTATTAAAATACAAACTAATCAGGAGAATTATATAAAATTATTGGAAAGAGAGATTAAGTTAGTAATTTAAATAAGATTCATGTTTTTAAGAATGAGTGAGAATGTGTAGTGTAATTTTGTGACCCTCTAAAACTGACAGATACTTAGAAAGGGTTATTGGACAACACTGGAGCTAGTTGTAGTTGTTTTATTCATTGATGGCAGGCCAAATTTAAATGTACTTGTGTTTTAATGTAAACAAATACAAGTCATCTTGAGAACTCTCTCTGATAGTGAACTTGTATGAGGTGTATTCTTAAAGTAAGAGCAGTCTGTGCAATTTTAATATTGGCACGTTTAGATAAGTTACTCACATACAGCACTGTCTGTGAACTATTTACAAAGCCAATGCAGTTGTTAAAATTCAATAACTGCTTTCCAGCCAGTGAATGCGGATCGTAAAGTGTTTTTCCCACCAGAAACATTACGATTATTACTGACAAAATTGAGAATTGGTCTTCTCAGAGTGTTAAGGGCAACAAAATATGGATATCATAAATCAATGTATAAACAATGCAGTGGCCTCACGCAAGTTCAAACATTTTTTTTAAGTAATCCCCATAATTTAGTTGGAAAATGATAAGTAATTATTTATAGGACAAAATTAATGTTATTTTAATCAATAATCATTTTACAAAACTGAGATGTGTCTGCAAAAATCAATGATATGGGAAACTATCATTCAGTGTAATTGTGACAATAACATATATCTTTTCACACCTGAATCCTTCTTCATAGCCAAGAAGAAGATTAAAGATATGCATTGTTATATTTTTTACTACAACTGATACTTCTTTTTATCCCTACTCTTCCTACTTAACACCTAAAGGTGCTTTGGTGGATAATAATATGGAATGAAAATCTCAAGATTGCCACTGTCAACTAGTTCAATCCTCATATACAGCTGCAAAGCAAACCTGCAACATTTTGTGCAAAGAATTTAAAGAAGACAGGGTACGAATTAAAGTGTTGATGAATGGTGATTATGTGGGTAAATAAGATAGGAGCATAGTAAACTAATATCATACAGAAACAGCTTCTTATAATTATGAGATCAATAAAATAATTACAAAACAGCCAATACTTTAGGACACTATGCCTTGTACAGTAACATTTTATGAGATCATTTGTTTTTCAACAGAAATGCACAAAGATAGTTTTGTTTGAATTTGGTAATACATTTTTTCATAGCCATCATTGAAGAAAGATGTGGGAAAAACATTTCCCAGAAAGATGTAAAATAATTCTTTGTTTTTAACAGTATTCAATTCTATATAAGTTTAATAAATACAAGTCCACTATCCCAGCAATGCTGATAGAGATTACCAGAAAACCTAGCATTAGATGATATAGCCCAACACCTTAAAGCATATTGATCTTCAGAAAACTTAATGGCTGGTATTGATAATCAGAACATTCAGCAACACGATTACTACAAAACCTACCAATGGCTAATAAAAATCGCCAAAAATCTTAGCAAAGGCTAATAAAAATAACCTGGAAATCTAGCAATGAGTTAAAGTGGTAACCAGAAAATCCAGCAATGCCTGACATTGATAACTTGAAAATTTACAAACACCTGATTACCAGAAAACATATTCAACCACTCTTGATATACTACACATCTAACAACCTTAAGTAACTTAGTTGACATCTCACCTGATCATTACCCTTCTCATAGAAGTACAAGTAATGGTTCAGGAGTTCCACGAAGAGCTGTGTCTGGACAGACATGTCCATGCATTGACTTGCAATTCGTACCCCCTTCTTGAGACATTCAACCACTTTCTTCCCATCATGGATCTGCACATCACAAGTTGCATTAATACCACTACAAGTAATAAAACACTGACCAAACTATTACTGATTCAATCTTTAAAATACCTCACATTGACTAAATTTCGTTAACCAGGCATAATAGCCTGGTTATTATTTTAACTTCTTAGAAGAAAGTTGTTGTAATATTTACTAAGTCAAACTTAGTTACTTCACATTTATATATATATATATATATATATATATATATATATATATATATATATAATATAATGTTATTATAATTATATCATCAATCACAAAGAATATTAAAGTATAAAGTATGCCATTAATAACATTTAGGTTGACTGCTGTTTTGGCATAGCATCTGCTTGAGTTGTACGTTGTTTGTAACAGGCTATTTATATGATATTTAATGATATTCAATATTCTTTAATGAATACCTTAATAAAGGAAAACCCATTATTAATTGTACAATAATCAATTATTACAAACCATTGTTAATGGTTTGAATATATATTTATAACATAATTATTCACAACATAATAAATAAAGTAATAAAATAGAATGTAGAAACTAGACAAATTGGTGTCAGTCTGGCAGCAATACACAAATTTATGGTACATTTATAAAATATACATGATGACTGCTACTCTTTGATAGGAATATAATGATCCCAGCATCCCTTACATTTCAATATCACTATTTTTGCTCTCTTCCAAATTGTTTGAGTCACTGTTCTCTTTAGCATTTTATTCAATTCTAAGACAAATAACAATGATTCAATTTTATCTTTAAAATAGGCCTGATTTCCAATGAAGTATTCTTCATGTGTATTTACTTCTTCACACTTCTTTTTCCAATCTTAGTTATTAAAGCAAACCTTTATTTGGTTAACCGTTTAACATAATTGAAACTGAAAGTGACATTGTGAGCTGCCATCCAATCCTTTACATCCGCCCATATTAGCTCTATTGCATATTGAGGCTAGTATAAAGCTGTGACAATTGGATTAGAAAACGTCATCAATAACGTATTCAACATTATCTACAGCTTCAGTACTGTTCAAATTGGGACATTTATTCGCTTTTTTACTGTGATAAGACACATTGTCAACAACCATCACAGAATTGAGAGGTAAATTGTGTACCAACTTTCCTCTAAGCCATTTAACATAATGTTTGTTGTTTAGGTTATTGTAATAGTAAACTCACTTTCAATACCGTCAAAAAAATTAAAAATTATACAGCTGTGTAATTACTTGTGTGTAATTAAGCCTCTACCCTTTAAAAATTGGCACAGCAACACTTGCATGAGAATCATCAGACCAACTCTTGCGCGACACATGAGATTAGTCAAGGTAAGACTAAGACTCATCCGTTTTCCTGCCTGTAATTTGGAAAATTTTTTAGATATGCAAGACGTCTTGCGTTTCCAACAGAATACGTCTATTAATTGGTTTTAGTTTTTCTCCATTTACATCCAATGTTTAAAAAAATTATTTTTATACTGGTAATGGATTTTCTGAATTTAAATCTCTTCACAGTTTGATGTGTATTTTCTTCAGTGTTGAGATGCACTTCTCCGTCAAATAAAAATCATTATCAACAACTCACCTAATTACAGCGACATCAAAGTCATCAAGACCTGTCACGATTTTCTGTAACTTCTTCTATTTATTTGGCATTTGAAACTCCTAACCAGTGTCTTTGACTTTTCTTTTCTCCACACTCAACACTTTGAGAGTTCACAAAGAAACACCACACACAGCTGCCACTCTCTTAAAATCGCTCATTAACCTTTTTTGGAACAATTATAAAGTTGTCCACTTTATCCTCTCGTTCGATAAAACTCATAACGGTCTCTATCAACTTTCAAGCTTGCTCATTCGGCACTTTGCCATAAAGTTTTGACTTAAATGATTTCTCACCCATCTTACAAAAATTGTATAGTAAAAACAACAAAATAAACTAAAAACACAGTACTAAGTAATTGTCTTGAATAATAGAGAGACAAAAATGTAAAAAAAAAAAAAAAACAATAGGTAAAGAGTTTTATTGAAAATGATAAACTAATTTTAATTAACTATACATTTTCTGGAACTCAATTTAAAATTCAATTTAGTCTTATTTTGATTTCAAGTAGTGTAAACAATACGAAAATGATCAAAATAAATGTTTTAGACAAAAACAAATACATGTTATGTTTATTTGATAAAATGAGTTTACTATGTTGTTTGGAAGGGGAAAGTGAATAATAAGCATCTGCAAACCAGACACTGAGCAACGTGGTCCGCTTTGAAGTACTTGTTTTCAGGTTTCATACCTTAACCCTTCAACGCACCTCTAGTGTTTACCGCTGAACTCAGCCCGCGACGTACGCTGTACGCATCGCGCAGTCCGATCTTATAACGAATATATTTCGGTTATTTCGGTGTAAATACATTCGAGTTATACATCGTTGGAAAGAAGATGAAATGAACTATCGGTGTATCGATACCTATGTATCGAAAGCCGTTCAACATGTATTTTATAGTAGACGAAAAACATCGATCAAGGTGGCGCTTACTGTCAGCTGTTTCTAACTACGCAATTGACTGTGAAACGACTTTGTCTGCTGGCATGACGATGTTATTGTTTGTGTTTAGCTGTTTATTTGTTTGGTTATGTTTGGTATTGTAGTAGAATATAATAAGAATATGGGGGGTGTGGACCTTAGAGATCAAATGTTAGAGAACTATCTACTGGAAAGGAAAAGAGGTACTAAATGGTACATGAAAGTCTTCAAGGGCATGCTAAACATTACAATTTATGAACTCATACATCATTTGGAAGTCAAAACACAACAATATTGATCACTTAACATTTAGATTAGGCCTAGTAAAAGAAATTTTGGAAAGATTTCAACAAGAGGTACCAAGAACAGTTCAAGGCAGACCATCCACTGAGCCTCCACCAATGCGCCTAACTGAAAGACATTTTATTGAAAAGACTCCACCAACAGGGAAAAAAGCAAAGCCTCAAAGGAGATGTGTGGTTTGCTACAAACATGGCAGAAGAAGGGACACAAATGTCCCCAATGTGAGGCTGGCCTATGCCTAGAGGACTGCTTCAAGACATATCACACAGTTGCAAATGTTTAATATAAGTACAGCAAATAAATTCCAGTAAACATGTCTTAACAAATTTTGTAATGGTAGTTTGTACATGTTTGTATGGGTATACTTATATTTTAGCAATACAATCACTTTTACAAGTATAGGCTTAACAGAAAATCATGTAATGTATGTATAGGTAATGTTGTCACAAAACTGTGAAAAACAAGAAATTAAGTGGACCACTTAGGGGGTGTTCAGTTCAAATTAAATAGTGCGTTGAAGGGTTAAACACATTTTTACATCCACATACATCACAACTACTTAATTACTAAGTTCTGAATTTTTAAAATTGTGCTATTGAAAAACAGTAAATTTTAATGGAACTCTTCATTTAAAAATGTGGACGCTCTTCTCACCAAGAAGATAAAAACATCCACATTAGTTTGAAGAATAAAAATTTCAAAACCCATACTTACTTTGAATATTTAAACAGAGTATATTATGCTTAAAAGTACATAAAATAATTACTTCCACAAAAGACTTCCATAAATTAACACCATATTTGTTATTTAGTAATATCCACAACATTCTGTTTTTCATAATTTCCATGTTTGTTAAACAGTAAAGTAGTAAGTAGCTCTAGAAATGTTATTAGATTTAAAACTGTCTTTTGGCTTTTACCTTCTTATTTTAATTGCAATCAGCAAATTTCTTTCTTTCTTTGATGGGGATGGTTTTAATGAGGAGGTGGTTAGACATTTCTGGTAAGTTATAACTTAGGACAAAGCAGTAAACTTACTAGTACATACTTCTCAGTAAAGGTGCCAAAAAGACTATAGGTTAGACTAAAATAATAATTAATGGTTTGGATTGAAAATAACATTTCTAAAGCTGAAGCACTGTAATGATGAGCATAACCCTTTCCCAAATCATAAAGCCTAGCAAGTAAGTCATGGTCAATGTATTAATATCCATTTTGCTCGCTCAACATTATTATATATGTTAACCCTGTAACTGGCTTTAAGCAATTATCAACGCATTAACTATATTTTCAAATGGCACTAAGCTATTTTTATGCATTAACTATGTTGTAATATAATCTCTCACAATGTCTATTTTGACTTTGTTTGAGCTAAAACATTTGTAAATTTAAAAATAAAGATCCAAGGTTTCATATTACACCATAAAACATTCTATAATTCCATTAAATTTATCATTAGAAATTTAAAACTTGGACATTCACATTTCCGATCGTGATTTGTTCGCGTAGTCATAGTCAAACCACTTTATTCTATAATATGTACAAGGTACAAAGAGTAGCGTTACTACAATACCACTAAATATTGATATTAATTTTAAAATATAAATGAAAAATGTTAACATTAGTTCATTCAAATGATAAAACTTACATCTTAACAATTTATCTTAAATTCTTCTTTAAATGAATTAATTGGTTTTTGTGTTGAAATATTTCTCAAAAGAATATAGACAAATTAGTTAAATAATCCTTTAACTCTTTTTTAAATGTTAACAGATCTGTTTCTATTATAAATTTTGTTGGTAAATTATGTATACTTATTTTAATAGATATATTGATCAACACAATCTCAAATTTAAAAAAAAAAAACATATTACAGAGGTGTGAGATTATCTTTATCTTTATTTGTATCTCACACCTCTGTAATATGTTTTCTTTTTTTAAATTTGAGATTGTGTTGATCAATATATCTATTAAAAAGAGAATGACATGTATGTTTATTAGTTTTTAGTATAAAATAAAATAATTGTTTTACATAAACTATTGATTGAAATATGTGTAAACCATACGCAGTCATAATTCCAAGTTCAGAAAAAATATGTTTAACAGAATCTGTATATCTTAAATGTTTCATGACTCTCAAAGATTTTTTGTAGCCAGCTTGTTTTACTTAAATATATTTTGATAATTTTTAACTTAGATATAGAAGAAACTTTGGTATATTTTGGATTTATTTAAATAAAGTTCACATTAGCTGTGAGGGTAGAAGTGTATTGGAAAAAATATACAACTTTACTACTTTTAAATTTTAATCAATTTATTTTTAAAAGAAAAATTCATATGATTCAACTTTTACTTTTCAAATTCTTTTGTTGCAAATTACCATTATTTCTAAAAACACTGATATTTTTAAATTGTCTGTATCTTGAAGAATAGATGAGCAGGTATTAAAATAAAAACCCTTACAAAACCGCAAACCGCATTTTGGGAAAAAATTATGGCCAGTTCCAGGGTTAAATCTGGTAGATATGTAGTTAGCTAGCAGAATGGCTTCTTTTGTAAAGCCTGAACATCTAATTATACTGTGTACGAGATAATTTCATAAAATTAAATGTAGACTGATGTAAAAAAACTTTCTTTTGTTCATTTCCAGACTGAACATATTTAGGATCGCTGTACACAATGAAACTTATATACTGAGACCCACCTCCTCACCACTGGTGGTCTTGCCTGACCAGAAGAGGTGGCAGCAGGTGGCGACGCCGCGACACTGGTCAGGTTTCTTCAGTAGCTTACTGGCTGCGAGTGCACACTGAGTGCGTACCGGCTCTGCATTCTCCTCCCCGAAACAACTCATGCGCTCAAATGATGCTACAAGAAGAGTGATGGCTGCCAACTGACTCTTGCTGTCTGAGATCTCGTCCTCGTACAATGAGAATGCCTAAAAAAGTTGTTATTGCTGATGCAATCGAATACAGAAATATAAACTGTAAAATTATTTATTTTACATAAATTAGAGGGATTTACATTCAAACAACACTTATTATCATCTTTTTTACTATCTATTCTGAATGTAGCTCACTGCATTTGGCCAGGCAAAAAAATGAAAAGTACAAATGCATCCTGTTTGATCAAGACCTTCATCTAGCTTTGTTTCAGTATTTACTTTTGTTCCATAATTGGATTGTAGGCCTATATGAAAAGGCTGGAGTCAAAATGTCAATAATACGTTTAATATTTTTTCAATTTTTGTAATTTTAATTTGCTTTTCAAGAGTATTTTTGAATCTTGTGGCATACAAAGAGATCATGAATATTCAAACTATTAGAAATTTACAAACGGGAGGCCACAATTGGGACCTTAACCTATCTCTGGCCTAGCTCGGATGAAGTCTCATATGGTTTGTCCTCTCAGCTCGCTGGGCCATGCATAGTGGCCGGCTGTGTTCTGCGTCATTACATGCACTTGTGTTACCACGCACGTCACTTTTACTCAGATTCAAATAGCAGTATTTAACCTTCGGCTCTTTAAATTACTGAGGTTTAAATTAAATCTAAAATAATTTCCAAAGTTTATAAGCTTCAAGGTTGAAATTTTATCGGTTGTTTACTTATGATTTGCATTCAAACGAACCAAGAAATATGCAATTTAAGTTATAGGTCGATCTGTTTTAAAAATATTTTTATTTATAGAATAAAAATACAATCCTTCTCAATTAAGTTTGTAGTATTAACAGAATATTATCTCATTTCCATATTTTGAGCTTCGTATCCACCAAATACACTAGTATTTTAATAAATAGATAGGATACACTACAGCAGCTACAGTGACACTGGCAGCCGGCAAAAAATATTTCTGAATGATGTGTAATACTGTATGCAGTACACATTATTCAGAAATATAGAGTGTCCTAGCAGTATGTGCTGCAAATAGAGAAATATTAATTTAGTTACTTATTTGGCTGAGAGATTGCAGCATTTAGTGGTCTGGCGAGCTGAATGGCAAAACAGTGAGGGCCACTAGGCATGGCCTGCTGAGACAAGACGTGGTCATACATCCCCGACCTGAGGCAGAGAACATCCCATTGCTACATTTAGTGGTCTGGCGAGCTGAATGGCAAAACAGTGAGGGCCACTAGGCATGGCCTGCTGAGACAAGACGTGGTCATACATCCCCGACCTGAGGCAGAGAACATCCCATTGCTACATTTGTGGCCTATCGATATGAGAGGACAATAATATGAATTAAATGCCGATCGCAAAGGGTTAAGAATGGTGCTGATATTGATGAGGTTTGATGTTGTGAATTAAAAGTATGTGAAGACATAATCGCCAAACTACTTCCTATAATCAAATATAAATCTTTCAATGTCCATATATTTTTAAAATGTAATCAACACTTTAAAGATTATGCACCTACACACACATAATGAGAAATAATAGGTCAAGTAGTAAGGTACAGTAACTAAAAAATTTGATTTTTCAAAAATGTTTCAAGATAATATTTCCCAGGAAATGAATTGGTTACTTGAAAGAAAAACAAATATTGAATTATTGTGAGTACGTTTCAGAACATTTAATTTCACAGCTGATGTAGGCTATTATTTTATCTCTTAATTACTTTGGTGTTGTGGGTGAGCAATTGAGCATATTTTATAATATGAATATAATTTTTATATTCTCATTCTAATTAGTAATGGGAAAATCCAGAATTTTATAATTTTGAATCAGATTCCGAATCTTAAAAAATCGATTCTCTAATTTAAAATTCTCATAACTTCTTTAAACTAAGTACGATATAAACAAAATTATTCCTAATCCAATTTCTGCTATTCTGAAACCTTTGGAAGTTGCCTAATAATATAAAAAATTAATGGGATTTATACAGGTTGAGAAACTATATTTTAAAAACTAGGTCATATCCCCTACATTTAATATAAATTTAATAGATTATAATGTGGGCTTTGAGAATGTATGCCTTTAACACATTCACTGCTAAGCATTTGAGTATTAGCGAAACCCCGGTGCTAATTTTTTAAATTAGATTAATTAGAAGATATAACTTGCAGAAGTGACATAAAAGCATAAAAAATTATGTTTGACCTATATTTACATTTTTTTTTGACATCATTATACTGCGGGACCGATGGGTCCCGTCAGCATGGACCAATGCTCATTGAACCTGAAAATGACATTTATTACAAGAACTATTGTATTATTTAGGGGTGTACACGTAACCTTATGACTGTTGATGGTAGCACAGACAAGAAATTAGGCATTATGTTCCCAAGACTCCTAAAATTATGTAATATATTGCGGGACCGATGGGTCCCGTTGTCCTGGCTGCAGGTCTTCGTTGATTTATATATGAGTTCACACTCAAAAACAAGATAATTTTCACTGAAATCCACTAATAGTATATCATTTTATTATTTACAACCATCCCCTCCCTTCTTTGTAGTTTTTAACACATCTTACTTACAATATGTACATCATACCAAACACTTTTTGTTATTGTGCATTTTATTGTCATGGCACTTGTTATATCATCACGAATCATTGGTAATGTATTACAAACTACCTCGGGGTCTCTAGATGTCCCAGCCATTGTTTATTTTGCTAACAACAATCACGAAATAATAGCAAACACAGCACTAGATAAAAACAACTATAGTTAGCTGAACCGAGAAACTATGCACACTAGAACAAAGAACGAAACCGGCCCAACACGCTCACGCTATCAGAAAGGGCCTCTTTGCAGTGCTGCCTAAACAGTGCCTAGAGCAAAACAACAATGCCCAGCGGGACCGATAGGTCCCGCGCGCACCCGTGAATGGTGCCGAGACGCTCGGGCGGGACCGAATGGTCCCGCTTAGCACTGAATGTGTTAAATTGTAAATAATACAGGCATATATTTACATCACTTATAAAATGTATTTTAAACTTACAATGTTTGAAAAATGTCAAACCACCCTACTAGTCATGAGTATATTTTATAGATAAAATATTTATATAACTAAAAATAATTAGCGATTGTCTGTTTGCCAATCAGCTGATTATTAATATTGCTGTGGATCTACGCAGACATCACCAATTAACATGATGTACTTATAAAAATCTAATATCAATGGGAATAAGAGCCAAGCATTTAAAATGGATATGTACCTGGAGAAATATCGGATACTCTTCATTATGTTTGCCTGACTCGATACTGTTCAGCAGTATCTCCTCCCATTAATACAACCATGCACCAAAGCTCACACTTATTTAATTTCTGTGCTATTTTAAATATTTGTGAATGACTTGCCACAATTAGTAATGGAAGGTAAAGTATGGCTGTTTGCTGATGATGATAAGTCATTTAGACGAAGAAAATATCAATCAATCACTAAGAAGAAAAGTAAAGTAAGTTTATATATACAACATGAGTGGATGGTGTAAAGGAAACATGTTTTCATCATCCAATAGTTTCCGTATATAATATGAACAACGAGGATCAACCATTTCACAACATAACAATCAATTATAAACAACTAACTAGCCTACATAATAGCCTAGCAACAAAGAACATCAGGCCATGCAGCTCGTTACCAGCTGCATATTCCGTCCGATGTATGCCGAGCGGCATTTGAATCACTATCAGCTGATAACTAGTAATATTACGAATAGAAACTATACAAAATGAATTGGTACTTATGAATAGAGAATTCAACTGGAGCAAGTTTTGTCTTTATAACTTAAACGGTTTTCACGTAATAATAGTGGAAAGTTGACCGACGCCTCTGCCGTCAGTCATCAGTTGGAAGGTTAAGAACATTTGTCAGTTACAATGTTTTTTCAGAAAAGTTTGTGTAACTGAAATGCTCAATAAGAGCAAAACAATAGCACCAATGTTTTATAAGCAACAGCATGTTTACCAAGTCAAGCAAAGTAACAAATGAGTGTGCAAATTGAGCAAAGTGAATACAAAGTAGTACTAGCAAGATAGTTGTTTCTACCTAGTATTAGCTCTTTTGTGAGTTTATTGAATAACAAAATACTAGTTTCTGGTGTCAAATACTAGGGCACTTTCAGAATATTCCTGAAAACTGTAGTATTTAACTAGTGTTAGACTCATATTCCGATTCAGATTTTATTCACTGTTAATATCTCATATTACAATAGGTTTCGTCATTGGTACATAAAAGTACTAAAACTAGGTTAAAATATCTAAACAATTAGAAGTTAAAAATTCATCAGTAGTGTAAGAGGCTTTAGAGATAAGCCACTTAGAAATAGAAATTTTAAACTTATTAATAGGCTGATTCTTAACTAACATTGGTAACTTGTTAAACATCTTTAACTGTTGGTAGCTAAAGCTCTTATGGCTTTTATCAAGTCTTATTCTAGGCAAGACCAAGTTAGACGTAGACCTAGTGTCATATTCATGTATTGAACTCTGAAAGTCAAATTTCAACAGCGTATAATACAAAAAAAGGTAGATACATTAAAACTAAAATCATTCACAAAGACTAGAAAAAGGAAAGGTCCAAATACTGAGCCCTGAGGTACACCAGCAGAGATATTTAGAAATTCAGATTTACATTTATTTACTACTACCATCTGTTTTCTATCGGAGAGGTAGCTTTGGATTAGTTGCAGTTCTAAGCCCGTAACTCCATAGAATTTTAACTTATAAAATAAAATAGTATGATTGACTAGATAAAAGGCTTTACTTAAATCTAATAAACTAGATCCAACAGTTTTTTAATTTTATAACTCACTTAAAATATACTCAACAATAGTTTCCAGAGCGAGAGGTGGAATGCTTAGGCCTAAAACCATACTGATGTCTGTACATTAGATTATTGGCAATAAAATAATCATACAATTGAGTCATTAAACATGATTCTATTATTTTACTAAACACAGGAATGATGGCAATGGGGCGATAATTTTTCGCAAGACGATTATCCCCCTTCTTAAAAATAGGTGTTATCTTAGCAAATTTTAAACAAGTTGGAAACTGACCCTGGAACATAACTAGATTAATTAAAAATGTAAGTGGTTCTATAATTGATTCAATGATGTTCTTAATTAAATAATTTGAAAACCCATAGACATTCTCACTACGAGAATTACTAAGTTTAACAACAATATTTTTAACCGTTTTATCAGCTACAGTTTTCCACCTAAAACTATGAGAAACATTTGCATTAGACAAATTATGCACTAAATCTATATAATGTATCTTATTATTTACATTAGTTTGGTTACAGGAATTCATATTAACAGGTACATTGACAAAATAATGATTTAACTCGGTCGGGGAAATAGGTATTTTACATTTATCATTGACTAGGTTCCCATTATTTACTGTGTTGTGAAAAATTTTCTAGGAGCTTTGCATTTATTATGCGAGTTCTTAATAAATAAATTGTTTGCAGCTAATTTAGCATCATGTATTGATTGGTAATACAATTTTCGAAACTTCTTAAATACTACTTTGTCCACAATGGATGAGGTTGATTTCCACTTATAATACAACACTAACATATAAGAACGCATTAATTTTAATTCCTGTGTGTACCAATTAGTGGACATCTTAGATTTAGCCTTGTTTTGTACAAGTAAAAATATGACAATACATTTTAAAATAATTAGTCAAAACATGAACGAGCACTGAAAAGGCAGTATGTACATCACTTAAACTATATATACATTCCAATAAAAAAAAACTAAGGTTTTGGCTTAAATCACTAATCCTGTCATTATTCATTAGACATTTATCACGAGAAGGCCTATCATTATATTTTATATTATTTAAAGTAGGCTTACTATTACAAGATGTGGTTAAAAAATCTACCCACATGCCAGCATGGTCAGAATTAATGTCCTGACCTAATAAGAAACATTTCGTCCACTCTTTATTAATATTTGTGAAAACATTATCCAGGCATGCCTGATTACGTGTAGGTTTTGTATTTACAGGGTACAGATCCAAAGATCTAAGAATATTTAAGAAATAATTAACTTCTGAATTTTCTGATTTGGACAGGTCAACATTGAAGTCACCTGAAAGCCCAAAGTATTTAAAAGGCCTAGATAAGAGATGGATGAGTAATTTTTCTAAGCAGTCAATAAAATTATTAAAATCTGTGTTGGGTGTGCGATACACACTTAAGACAATAAAACTATAATCTACTAATATTACTGCTGATGCCTCACAAATATAATCTACACAGTAACTATTAATATTTAATAATTCAAAAGAAATGCCAGTCAGACTAAAACTGAAGTACCACCATGCACCCAAGGAGGCTGTCGGCAGTAGCTCGCACCAACAATAATAAATCCCTCCGGAACATACAATGGTACTTCATCATCCGCAAGCCAATGTTCCGTAAGACATAAAACATGGGTTTGACTGTCTTTTAAGATTAACTCCAGATGATCAACTTTATTTTTTAACTTCCTTGTGGGAGTTTAAGTTTATCTTGGTCACAAATTTAGACACAAACACTGTACTGGGCCAAAAGTAAGGTGAAAAAATATCTTTAAAACAACTTGCAGGTACACCTACCTTGAAGGAAGCATATAGCTCTGGGCGCTTTGCATTCAGACTTTCCACTATGTAATTACCATTCATTTTCGTGTTTAGGTAAGACTTTAGTTCTTCACAGGTAGTATTAGGACTCAATCGGGACACAAATAAAACAACTTGCAGGTACACCTACCTTGAAGGAGGCATATAGCTCTGGGTGCTTTGCATTCAGACTTTCCACTATGTAATTACCATTCATTTTCGTGTGTTTAGGTAAGACTTTAGTTCTTCACAGGTAGTATTAGGACTCAATCGGGACACAAATAAAACAACTTGCAGGTACACCTACCTTGAAGGAGGCATATAGCTCTGGGCGCTTTGCATTCAGACTTTCCACTATGTAATTACCATTAATTTTCGTGTTTAGGTAAGACTTTAGTTCTTCACAGGTAGTATTAGGACTCAATCGGGACACAAATAAAACAACTTGCAGGTACACCTACCTTGAAGGAGGCATATAGCTCTGGGCGCTTTGCATTCAGACTTTCCACTATGTAATTACCATTAATTTTCGTGTTTAGGTAAGACTTTAGTTCTTCACAGGTAGTATTAGGACTCAATCGGGACACAAATAAAAACACTTTGTTTTCAGCAATAGTAAGGTTATGAGTTTCGGTCGATTTACCAGTAATGAATTTAGGCCTAAACGTTTTAGATGGATAGGGTCTCTTGTTATCATTATTATTATGATTCTTTCGGAAATTAGTAGTTGCTACAATGCATCTTTAAGCTGTTACAACAGACGAGTCGTTACTGTTGGGACATGTTCCCTCCTCCCCTTCCTGTCACTGACACTAAAATACTCTGTTCTTTCTGCAGAGAGCCCCCATAATCTTTGAGTGACTAACGATAGGCTAAAAATCATTTCTTTAATTGACAAAGAATGTGTGCCATATGAAGATGAGAAGAAGGTGAAAAGAAGACTATTTTTAAGACTGTTAGTTAACACATAAAATTATAGTGCAAAAGTTGAAGATTCCTACAGCCTTAAAAGCAAAAAAAAAATTGAACCAAACTTTACTTTAAAATTACTCCCAAACGCTATTTCAAAACATTCACAATGCTACTTTATATATTTTAAAATTTTTTATACACAATCAAAACATTTGAAATTTAAAATAAACTGCATTGCATGATAATGCATAGAGAAACACTACATAACAGGTTACACTACATTTATATAGGTTATTTATAACGAGTAAATTGTAACTGAAGTTTCAGCATAATTAGTATACAATGATAAGTAAGTTTGGTACATATTTACATGTGAAAATGTAAACTTCATATGATAACCTATAAAGAAAAAACTGAAATATTGTACTTAATAAACTGTATCTATTTAGAATAAATGAATTGGAGTACTGATGAAATATAAAATATTATAATATGAAAAATACAAAATATTGCACATAAAATAAAAAAAAATGCACTCAAATTACGTATTTCTTAGTAAAATTATACAAAATGGAAAAAATTAGACTAATTATGGTTTATTTATTTTTACTAAATCAGATCTATCATTAACATCCTGTTCTGAAATCACTTTCACTTAAGTTATGAAAAATTATATTTTTATCCTCTTAACCAATTGGCCATGTATCGCAGAACAGTTCCATGACAGCTTGTTTGGGCTCAAAAGTTTTATCATGGAACCGTTCCGTGACAAGTACAGTGCCATCTAATTTTGTTTTAAACTCGTTTTTCATCAAATTGTTTTGAAATATTGATAAAATCAATGAGAAAACTCTGAAATATATATGGAAAAATATTTTTAAGTTGTTAAAGTAAACATATTACACTGATATATTAAGTCTATTTCAGTCTAACTTGTTATGTTGCAATATTTTCCATTAGTCTTAGGTTGAATATTGTAACTTGTGATGCGTAATATTATTGCTTTATACAACCTTCCTTTATATTAAAATGTCTGGCCAACCAAAACATGTGTAAGACCTGACATTGCTGATTGTCTTTCTACTTTGTGTTTATAAACAAACACATGCCGATCGCAAACATTCAGTATTTGAGTGGGACCTGTTTATACTGCATCACAGGCCATATGAAAAATGGGGGCCGTTGCTTTCTAGCCAACTGTTGGGTGTAATATGTTACAACAACGACAAAGTGCTTTGTCTAGTCCCGGCAGTCGAAAATCAACCTGCTCTCTTACAGATGTTTTGAGACCTGATTCTTCACCATTTCAAAAGTAAAGCTTTTTGCGTTTATAGATGCTACCTGCGTTTAAAGCATCATCAGTTCCGTGTTTTTAGGCGCTAGCTGCACTGGAAGGGTTCGTACTATTCACTTCTTGTGAGAAGAAAGTGACAGTAGCCTAACTGAATAAAGCTTGAAAAACAGAGACAGTAATCAAAACAAAAACCGATAAAAATTCAACTGGCAACAAGCTTTATCGAGATCAGTAAGTGGTAAAATTTTTTGCAAGGTGCCAGGCACCTATTCTGTTCACTCAGGGAATTAAATTGAAGTAGACCTGGATGTGCTATTAATGTCCTAGATAAAGAAAAAAATGAAACAGAAAAATGTACAGAACAATATATGATTTTGGATTAATTTTCTCTACTGAAATGGATCATTTAAATGTTTGGTTACATTGTACAAAACTGCACAGCACACAACTACTCTGTGTACTTTCTGGTGCTATAAATGTCCTAGATAAAGACAAACATGAAATAGAATAATGCACAGAACAACTTATCACAGAGAAAATATTGTAAACATGAAAAAAAAGTTATGACACATGTGAAGGAGGAGACTACAAATAAATATGCCTACATCTCAGCTTCAGTGAACACTGTATTGTTGCAGCAAATACAGTGTTATAAGTTTCAAATCAAGAGAGACAAGGCAGAATTAGCTAAGAAGAAAACTGCAAATAATTCAGTACAAGCTTACTTCACTGGTGAAACTGAGTATATTGTATCAAAACAGCTATAAATAAAATAAGTTTGACCCTTATTAATCCTTATATCTTAAAAAAGATTAAAAAATAAATAAAGATACTAGTTGAGTTTATGTGTCAATACCACTACCACAGTCTCCTTTACCACCGCCTTACCCTCTACTGCTGCATCACCACTGCCTTCCTCACCAAAACCCTGCTGCCACCTTACTCACAATTCTCATCTGAATTCCATGATTATTTAAAAATTATCAGAAAATTTAGTCTGATGTAATAATAATTGATAAACATTTAAAATAATACAAATTTGTTTTAAATGGCGTATAATACAATGTTAAATTATACATGCAGACAAGATTAGTTTTAAGCTCAAAACAGCATAGCTAAAGTTAAAAGCTACAAACAAGAAAAACCTAGAAAGAGATAACAGTAATTACTAAATGCGGTTTACAAAGTGTATCATTTCTTGAATGGATTCTTGTTGTTTTATTTTACTCTCATGCATCGTCTTCATTTAGCTCCTGATTTTGGATTAATTTTCTTTAAATGAAATTGATTATTTAAATGTTAGGTTACATTGTACAAAACTTCACAGCAAACTTCTCTGTGTACTTTCTGTAATGACACCTACACGAAACTTTCCAAGATTGGAAATATACTTTTTAATTGTACGAAACATCTTTCTATGACAGCCTCTCCTATAAGTGCAACAGGTTTAATTGCCTTTCTGCTGCATTGCATTCCTGGTTGGTTTTAACGATGTTCTTTTTTGCATGAAAATAATTAAATTCCAGAGTAATCAGGCTGTGCCATCTGTTGAGAAATCAGATCTCTGATTCAAGATTCAAGATTCAAGATCTTGAATCAGAGAATCAGAGATCTGAAGGGACTTCTACAATCTAGACACCATAATCTTAGATAGTTCTCATGTCAGCTGACAAGTGTAAAGTTGATAAATTGTGTTGTTTTGTTTTTGCAGAAATTTATATTCATGGTAAAATAAAGCCTCTGAAACTCAATTTCTCTGAATGTCCAGGAGGCAACATTCAGGTATTGAAACTTCTGTGGATTTTTTTCTTTTTTATTGAAAGAGGATGAAACTGGAACTCGTTACAAGATATTTTGGAACAATTCAAATTTTAGTAAATCACAACTTAATAAATTTCTAATCAAGTAAATTTAGCTATCAGAATTGGCTGAAACATTATAGTTCTGAATTCTAATATGATTATGCATAGAATAACCAATAAGCATTATTAAAAGTAGATTTATCTATCAGCGTATGTGTTTGATATTTGTTTGTACCTGTGAAAGGAACTCATATGCCACAATCTCGTGGTTCTCAAAGCGAATCTGACCAATGGCAAGAGCCCCCTGCAGGAACAATCTGAGAGGCAACTCCGCCAATTCTGCTTTAATCAGAGCGCTAATGGTCAGGCGGCAAAACTGGAAGATTTTTCCACACTTCTTCTGCCAGTTTTCATCCTGCACATGACAACAATTGAAGGTCAAGTACAGACATAGAATTAATCTTACAGAACTTACATCAAGACAGTTACCTGTGGTAAAATAAATACAGGGTGAGTTTAAGTTAGTGTTGAAAAATTTTTTGGGTGATACTACTCAGTATTATAGACCAAAATATGAAAATAAAAAATCCCTATCACATCTATCTTTTAACTATGACCAATTTCGCTATTTTGTTAAAAAATCATGTTTTGTTTCAATAAAACTCAATTTCCTCCATTATTTTTAATGTTTTTTTAAATTCTGAATCCATTTTTTAACTTGCCCATTTTGTGGGCTTTAAAATGACATAATGCAAGAATGAACAGTTACAAAAAAGAATAATCATAAAAGTTAGTAATCTACAAATTGTTTTCAAACTGCCTGCCTCCGTTTCCGGTTACCCCGACATGGATAGGTCGCGCTGGAGCTGTAGCTTGGCCGGCCAGATCTCCTGACCTATATCCTATGGACTTCTTTGTGTGGGGGACTATGAAACAGGAAGTTTACTCGACCACTGTACACTCTGAGGAAGACTTAAGAAACCGGATTGAGTTAGCTGCCCAAATAGTGCGTAACAAGTTATGAAGGAAACAGGATTTTTCCGGACATTTGCCATCGTTCAGTGAAACCACTGTGTTTCACTGAACGATGGCAAATGTCCGGAAAAATCCTGTTTCCTTCACAATCCTTCCATCGTCAAAAATAACCTTTTAACAAGTTATCTTTGAACGTGACGGTTAGGGCCATGAGGAAGTGTGCGAGAGCCTGCATTAGAAACGGAGGCAGGCAGTTTGAAAACAATTTGTAGATTACTTACTTTTATGATTATTCTTTTTTGTAACTGTTCATTCTTGCATTATGTCATTTTAAAGCCCACAAAATGGGCAAGTTAAAAAATGGATTCAGAATTAAAAAAAATATTAAAAATAATGGAGGAAATTGAGTTTTATTGAAACAAAACATGATTTTTTAACAAAATAGCGAAATTGGTCGTAGTTAAAAGATAGATGTGATAGGGATTTTTTATTTTCATATTTTGGTCTATAATACTGAGTAGTATCACCCAAAAAATTTTTCGACACTAACTTAAATTCACCCTGTATTTAATATCTTTTATGTTGTAAACACCAAAACATAAACAGTGCCATCCTGTGAGTTCTTATCATAGCTTTTGGCTAGAGCTACAGTTCATTTTGCCATAATATAGATTTATTTTATACAGTTTATGCACTCTTAATCGACCACCTGCAGGACTAGAGCTTGGTTGGGTAAGGGAAAAGGCAGTATTCTTTACAAGTAATAAATACATTAAAATACATCAAATACATTAATAATAGTACTTACAGCATTTTGAATAGATCTAGTAAAATAACAATTACACAATTGTAAAATAGGACATGAGAAACAGAAACATAAACATAGAATATACAAATTTCAAATAAATTATTATTATTTATAAAATCACAGTATTTCTTGATTTTGGTTAAATAAATCCATCTTGTCCATTACCACAACTACTTAGAAAACGATAACGCTCATATAACAAAGAACTCACCTTGGCTCTTATTACATTAAACAATGATTTCAAAGGGTAATAGGATTTCAGCCATTTACCACAGTTATATGTTACAAAATGCATACCACTATATTTCGAGGGCTGAAATCTACCCTCTTCCTCAGGTGTTTAATACCCTCTTCCAAGATATTTAATACATAATACATAAACGTGTACTTATAATGTGTGATAAAGGACTGCCACTAAAAAATATCATGCTGTACAACAGCTTGAAATCTGGATACGAGAAAATGAACCCAGGCATTCACTGTACAGAAGGTAAGAGCACAAACATGTCACGTCCAAACAAGCTAGGGTGGAATACTAGTTGCATGGTCAAGTATGATTCAAATTACAAAGAATACTTTCAACTCTATTTAAACATTGCATATGAACAAAATAACCTTTGTATAATCCAAGTAAAAAACAGTACTATACATAACACTTCACAAAATGTAAACTTGCATGGTATACTGAATTTTTTTTGACGACGAAATGAGAACAGAAACATGCAGATTTTACTAACTGTAAATCAGAAATAAAAACTAGCTAAAAACTTTATAAATTGAAGGATAAGTTACTTCATATTATTTGATATACTTGACATTGCAGATAAGTTCATTTTTCAGAGATAAGATGAACATTTCACAAGAATTACTCTCCACTTAAGGATGAAAGTCAACAAAAATAAAAGGAGTTCAGATCACTCTAAAGGGTCTAAGTGGGATCTCCTAGGTAGGTCCTGAATTACACTTGCCTGCCAAAGGTACTAACCTCATCACGCATATTGCTGTACTTGAATGCGAGTTGGTAAGCCTGAAAGACAAGAGGAGGGAGGGTGTGACGGATACGTCTGTCTCCGCCACCAAGATGTTTCCTGGCTGTGCTCAGAATCAGGTACTGCTGGTCGGGTATCTCTGACCTCAGGTGGTGGATAAACCTAAAATACAACAGGCTCTTGTAAAAACTGTCAGGTGGGGTTTGCTTGGTTACTACAAAGGTCATGCAGAAAGTAAGGTGCAATTTCATATAAAAAATAAAAAACAACATATTTTTCCAAAAAACCTATTTTATTAGATTCCTGAAATCTTTCTTTATTTTTCAACATGTACTTTCCATTTGTGTTTAAACATTTGTCTTAATGTTCTTCGAGCTTTTGAATGCTGATGTCGTAGAAGTCTGCCGCCTGTGAGGATAACCAATTTTCAACGGCTTCTTTAATGGCCTTGTTATCAGTGTTGAATTGCTTACCATCAAGAAACTCCTTTAGGTAGCGAAACAAGTGGAAGTCACTTAGCACCAAGTCCGGGTGGTACATCTTTTCTCAACCAAATAATCTGATGAGACTTTGGGTTTGGATGACAAGAGTGGGAGAGTCGGTCGTTGTCATGCAACAAGAGAACTCCAGATGTGAATAGGCAACGTTGCTTATTCTGTATTGCACATGGAAGTTTAGTCAGAGTATTGCAATGAACAGTAGCATTTATTGCTCTTCCTCGTTCCATAAACCTGACTAACAATATTCCATGTACGAGGGCTGTTTTTTAAGTAAGGGCCGTTTTTTTTTTGTAAATAAACAACAATTATTTTTTTCAAAATACATTTATTTTCAGAATCTGCATACTTTTCTTTATTTTTCTACATAGTTGCCTTGTTTGTTAAGGCACTTATCATATCTTAAAACTAAGTTTTGAAATCCCTCTTCAAAGAAATCTGCCGCCTGCTCTGACAACCAGGAGTTCACGGCCGTCTTGACTTCTTCGTCGTCATTGTAGCGCTTCCCGCCAAGATGATTTTTCAAGTAACGAAAAAGGTGGAAATCGCTCGGAGCAAGGTCGGGGCTGTACGGCGGATGATTCAAAACTTCCCAGCCAAAAGAGTCGATCATTTCCTGTGTCCGAGCAGCGGTGTGAGGCCTTGCATTGTCGTGGAGGAGCAGAATTCCCTTTATCAGCATGCCGCGTCTTTTGTTCTGAATGGCGCGTCGGAGACTGGCCAGGGTTGTGCAGTAGGCTTCTGAGTTAATCGTCATTCCTCGCGGCATAAAGTCCACTAGCAAAACACCGCGCCTGTCCCAGAACACAGTTGCCATAACTTTGCGCCGCGACAGCGTTTGCTTGGCTTTGACTTTGACTGGAGATGTTGTGTGCCGCCATTCCATGGACTGTTGCTTTGATTCAGGAGTGATATGGGATACCCATTTTTCATCTCCTGTGACAATTCGACTCAACATGTCGTCTCCTTCCTCGTCGTAGCGGGTCAAGAAAGTCTAAGAACTGCTTAATCTCTTTTTTTTGTGATCCTCAGTGAGGAGTTTGGGTACCCATCTTGAGCACAATTTTTTAAAGTTTAGGTTTTCTGACACAATTTTGTACAGTACTGACCTGGGCACTTGAGGAAATTCCATAGAGAGAGTGGTTATTGTGAACCGTCGGTCCTCATGAATTTTTGCGTCAACTGCAGTAATCAAATTTCCCGTGATCACAGATGGCCGGCCTGAGCGATCTTCATCGTGGACATTTTCGCGGCCATCTTTAAATTCTCGGACCCATTTCCGCACTTTACCTTCACTCATTGCCTTGGCACCATACACCTCACAACGCTGACGGTGAATGTCAGCAGCCGACATGTTTCTTGCAGTCAAAAATCGTATCACTGACCGAATCTCACACGCGGCGGGTGATTCGATAATCTTAAACATTTTAAAGATCCACAGTAATGCATACAGGTTAGCTACAGAGCTGCAACTGGCATGAAGTTGTTCGCTAAGAATGCTGGGAGGCGGGGCGCACGCTCGTTACGGCAGGAACGCGAACTACTACCGTGTACGGGAGAACGGCCCTTACTTAAAAAACAGCCCTCGTATATCCCAAAACACGGTTGCCATAACCTTGCGTGTTGAGATTGTTTGTTTGACCTTGACTTTAACCGGTGTTGTCATGGGATGCCATTGACTGGCATTTCATCTCTGGAGTTATCTGAAAAACCCATGTCTCATCACCTGTGACAATGTTTTCTAAAAGTGTATTGTCTTCCTCATGATATCGGACCAAAAACTCAAGAGCGCAAACCCATTCTTCTCATTTTGTGTTCCTCAGTTAGCAGCTTAGGAACCCAACGTGAGCACAATTTGCGAAATTTCAAATGTTCAGAGACAATTTTGTGCAATGTCTTTTAACTGACGGTCAGAAATTCGAACACTAATAATGAAATAGTAAATCGACAATCTTCACGAATCTTTTCATCAACACCAAATATTCTGTGATCATGGTTGCCGACCAGATCACAGTTCATGATGGACATTTTCACTCATCACATTAGGGTCATACATTTCACTTGTCTATTTATAAACATCTGCTGCTGGAATATTCCTTGCTGTCAAAAACCGGATTACTGATCATCTTTGCGGGTTGATCAATTGTTTTGAACATCTGAAATTCACACATTAAACAGCACTCTACAATGATTTCACTGCAAACGGCATCATTTTGTGTGCAATGTATGCTGGAGTTGGTGCGCATGCACATTACACTGTTCGCTCGAATAGTTAACGCAAAACAGAACTTACCAGTACATTACGGATGACCCTCACATACTATCATCTTGAGTATCCAGAGTGTGCATGTACTCTCAATCCAACAATAAAAATACTTGGGATTTAAAATTATTTGGGATTTCCAATTATTATTCAGATTTAAATTATTAAGACATTTTATGGTATTTAGTTAATTCCCTTATATATTCCAGTGGAACCCTGGCTGGAATTACACCTAGATTACTAATACTGAGTACAATAAAATCATATTAATAAACTGTTAAACCAGTACTACACAGTTTTATAGTTATTCTGAGTATATGAATATAATAAGTCAAATTTATAAACGTCTTATAGATATATATATATTTTTTTTAAACAGAATATAACCAGGAAAGTAAACAAAAATTGTCATTCTAGCCATACAGCATTACAGAAATAACAATCACGGAAAAATGGAATTGGCCAAGACCACATCAGCTATTCTTTCCATACATACACTTTACAATTTAAAAATATTTATTAATTTATTTAAAAAAAAACTACATACAACATTACAAAAAATCCAATATTATTAAAATAAACAAATTAAGGGTATATTTTTTCCAGTTTCATATATTTTTCTAGTTTACAGTTAAATACGCCATCACTGCTTGTGACCAAGCAAGCATTTATGTTTTTGTAACAAGTAATTTTTTTACTGTTGGTTTCCCTACAAGTAAATTGAGTTAATATATATGTAGTTTGAGGCTAATGCACATAAAGTAGTCACCTCAGATATTTAAAATAAGTTTTTTTAAGCAACTGATAGAACAACTTTTAGTGTCACACCTGTAACAAAACATGATTTGTTGGTTTTAATGATAGTTGTATAGATTACCTTTTATAAAGTTAAAACTCTACTAAAGAAAAGATATAATCTTATTAACTAATAAATGATTTAAATGATAAGAAATAAATATATTTTACTTAAGATATTTGTGTTATGAAAGTGACACTAATTACATACACTTAGTGTACACTTTACATTATTTACTGTTTTACCTTTATTACTAACATGCTATCATAAGAAAATACTTTTATAAAACTTCTAAGCTACAGATAACTAGGTAATGCTAAAAGCCAAATTAAAACAGTATGTTTTCAGATGTGTCAAGTAAAGTTTCAACTGGTAGAAAAAAAGAAGAAGGATGCAGTTAATTTGATCTGAATGTCTTAGGCACGAAATATGTAGGGCCAGCAGATATAATGAAATAAAAGCTTTTTTAAGTGAAACAAAGCAGCTTCATACACTAAAAAAGAAAACTGGTAATGTTTTAGAAATATTTCATCTGTTCTTAGGTCATATAAAAACCTATGACTCTTGGGACCGCTATATAAATATTTGTAACTAAACTATCTGTTGAACTATCCAAATTTTTTAACTTTCTTTTCCCACTACTCTCACCTGTCGGGTAATCTTCCCAACAATCTATCTTAAGCTATTCTAATTCTAATTTTCCTTCTGTTAATCCAAGCCAAGGGTGGAACAGCATATGCCGAGGGCTGCGTGATCAAGGGAGAGCTTGGTCGTAAATATGCGAACTCTGGATACCTGGCGACCTCCAGTTTAAACCTAGCCTTCCCCAAGTAGAGCGGGACAATGCTTGGGTGACCTTTAGATCTCCGCTACTCGTGGGAACACAATGAGTACAGAATTTACAGAAAAAACAAACAAAACCAGAGAGCTCTTGTAGCACTCAAAAAGTGGATGAAAAATTCACGAAACACAGAGGGATTGATGATGGGCTCTGACCCTAGCAATCCTGACCAAACCCAAAAAACAGGCGGACTTCCTAGTAGAAGTCCAATAGCCTCCGACTCGGTCATAGTCGTAACAGATGAAGAAGATGCGATACTGGAGGGCGATCACCAGAAGGAAGAGGGAGCAAAAGTCGAGAGACAGCTCCCAGCACTGCCTAAGTTATGTGGAGCCGCCAGGAAACGCATGGTCTGGTTCCGAAAAAGAGGGTACTCCCAAGAAGAAGAAGCCAGGGAATTGGCCTTAAAACCAATCCCAGAAGAAAAGAAATAAGAAACTGAACAAACAAAAAGAGGGAAAGAAACCGAAAAGACCTCACTCTGATGGATCCACTCCGGAGGCCCATCAGAGGAAGAAAACAAAGAACGAAGGAAATCAAGGGGAAACGCAAGGAGCAATCTGGACAACCCCAGAAACCTTCATACAAACAAGCGGTAGCTGGTATAAGGGTAGGGGTCTTGCACTCCAATTTTCCGATCCCGAGACACTACTCACAACCGAACAGATGGAGAAGATCCAGAGCTTCATCCTGGAAGCTATCGTGGAGGAACAGGAGGGTCCCTACTCTCCAAGATTCTACGGTATCAACAGGAGACAAGGGGTTCTAATCTTCACCTGCGAAAACACTGAAACAGCAGAATGGCTTAAAGGAAAGCAAGACTCCCTAAAGCCTTGGGAAGAGGCCAGTCTAAGGATAGTACCAGAGGAAGAAATCCCTCGTGCGAGAATCGCGACTGTCTATCTTCCTGACAGCATACTTGACACAACCGAAAAGATAATGAAGCTCTTAAAAGGACAAAACAAAGAGCTATCTGTCGGAGAATGGAATGTTCTGCGGAGAAGCGACGAGGGGAAGTCTGTCTACTCACCCTGGGCAGTCGACTGCGCTACAGCGAACAAACTTGAGAAGGAAGGTCCATGGATCGGCTACAAGTTTTGGGAAAGTTCAGCTTAGACTGAAGAAAAAACATCAAGAAAACATAGAACAACCACAAGGGAAGAGGGGAACTACAGAGAAATCTGAGACGGTCACCACAGAAAAAATGACCCGCTGAAGAGATGGAAGTGGAGGACGGCCACGAAGGTGTCAGAGCAATCTGTACATACCTTACCTAAAAGGTCTACTCCACAAGCCAGAGCAGCGGTCGAAGAAGAAAGACCCACCTGTTCTCTCTTCTTGAAGAAGGGACCTTCACTCAAAGGACCATCCGTCTCGGCTCGAGGAAGAAAAGGGGATAAAAGTCTCCAAGCAATCCAGAAGAAGAGACGGGGATGGACCACCTGGGGGAGGTGGGAAGAAGGCGTAAGTATGCGCCTAATACAGATAAACCTACACCATGCAAAGGGCGCAACTGACATCTTGGGAAGAAGGTTTATCTCAACAGGCCTGGATATCGCCCTAATCCAGGAGCCTTGGATCTATATGAGGTTGCATCAGAGGACTGACAACTCAGGTAGGTAATCTCATTTATGATCGAACAATTGAAAACCCAAGAACTTGTATTCTAACTTCAAAACTAATAACAGTCTTTCCGATTTACAGATCTAATAACAAGGGATCTGGTGGCGGCTACAGTGAAGGTGACTTCACTGCAAGGGGACAGAGAGGTTACTATAGCCTCAGCTTACTTCCCCAACCCGTCAACAAGCTGCCCACCAAAAGAACTAGAAAGACTATTGCAGAGCTGCAGAGACAGAGGCTCGGCCCTCATTCTCAGCTGCGACTGCAATGCTCACCACACGTATTGGGGAAGTACGAACACAAACAAGAGAGGTGAGGAACTTCTACAGTTTTATGTTCAGCAATGATCTAGTGTTAGAGAATAGAGGGTCAAGCCCAACCTTTATAACTAGAAATAGGAAAGAAGTCCTGGACATAACACTATCTACAGGACTAAAAAACATAAATATAGTAAGGGTGGCACGTCTCCAAGGAGGCCTCACTATCGGACCACTGTCTCAATTAGGTTTCGACATAGAGGAGACAGGGGAAAGATACGTGACCCACAGGGTTCCTAAATCGACCAACTGGAGAGGTTACAGAGAGTCCCTGGCAGAAGAGTTGGAAGAAATAGGACCCTTGCAGAGAAATGAATTTGAATTAGAAAGGTCTGCACAAATAGTAGAGCAAGCTATAATAAAGGCCTACGAGAAAAAAACTGTCCTCCCAGGCAAAACCGGTTGAAGAGGATGTGCCGTGGTGGACTGGGAGGTTGGAAACATTAAGAAACAAAACGAGGAAATTATTAAAATGGGCAAAAAGGACAGACGACTGGCTCCCTTATCTACAGGCCCAAAATGAATATAAGAAAGAACTAAGAACAAATAAAAGAAGAACCTGGAGGAATTTCTGTAAAAATATCAACAGTCTTCCCGAGGCATCCAGGCTTCAAAAAAACTCTCCAAACGGAGCATACAAATCCTATGGGGACTCTAGTAAAAGGACAACGGTGACCTAACAATGAACAGGAAGGAGACCTTAGAACTACTTCTGGAGACACACTTCCCGGGGGGTCAACTAACTCGTAATGAGGATACTTATTCTCTATATGGGGGGGGATCCAGTCGGGAGGTGGCAAAAGCCAGACAGGTGTCTAACAGACTATTCACACACGAAAGAAATTAAATGGGCGATAAGATCGTTCAAGCCGTTTAAAATCTCCTGGGGCGGATGGAGTTTTTCCAGCCCTGCTTCAAGAGGGGCTGGACATTCTACTAAATACCCTTAGCATTCTATTTAGAAGCAGTTTCGCCCTAGGATATATACCAAAGAATTGGAGGGATAGCACTAGTGGTGTTCTTGCGGAAAAATGACAGGGATCCAACAAAACCCAGTTCGTATAGACCCATAAGCCTAAACCTCCTTCATGGTGAAAAAACTATGGAAAAAATAATAAATAGACACATAAGGGACGCAATATTACTGGAACACCCACTTAGTCCCCACACAACACGCATACATAGAAGGAAAATCAACCACCACTGCTCTCCACAGTTTTAGTGAGAGAGGTGGAGAATACCTTCGAAAAAAAGGAAGCCCTAGTCAGCGTCTTCATGGACATTGAAGGAGCTTTCGACCGAGTAGCATATCAATCCATGAAGACTGCGATGGAACGTTTTGGAGTTTCCTCAGACGTAGTCAAATGGATAGTAGCCCTCCTAAAAAAGCAGACAGGTGAAAGCCAAGTACGGGGACGAATCGGCTGCGATCACGGCCCAAAGAGGCTGCCCCCAGGGGGGAGTCTTATCTCCTCTCCTGTGGGCGATGGTAGTGGATGATCTCCTAAGAAAAGCAGAGAAGAGGGGGATAAGGCTACTATGTTATGCGGATGACCTAGTGCTTATGATTAAAGGGAAAAACACTGGCAGGCTGGAACGCCAATTACAAACAGAACTGAACTTCATAAGCAACTGGTGTCATGGGGAAGGTCTGCGGATCAACCCATCAAAAACAAACATGATTACCTTTACCAGGAAAAGGAAATTCCAGCTAGCTAAACCGGTCCTGGAGGGAATCAGCATAAACCAAACAAAAGAAGTGAAGTATCTGGGTTTAATCTTGGATGAGAAGCTCACTTGGAACTCCCATATTAGAAACAAGATATCCAAAGCAATAATGGCCCTTGGGGCCTGTAAGAGACTCTTTGGATTTAAATGGGGACTTAAAAACCCAAAATGATTTATTGGATTTACGAAACCATAGTGAAACCAATGGTCCACATATGCTGCTTTAGTATGGTGGCCGAAGGTCGAACAAACAACAGCTGCAAAAAGGCTACAGAGTCTTCAGAGGTTAGCTTGCTTAAGCATCACGGGAGCAATGAGCTCCTGCCCAACACTAGCAATGGAAGCGGTTCTGGGTTATACTCCTCTTGGCCAGGAAGTGATGAGAACAGCTGCGATGAGCGCAATGAAGCATTCTAGGACAAAGGTAATAAATGTTACCTCCCTAGAAGGCCATATGAAGATATTGGAAAATTTCCCTGAGGCTGAAATGCTAACCAAAGTATCTGATACTATGGTTAAGAAATACTCCTTTGAAAAACCATACACGGTCTCTATCGGAAGTAGGGAGGAATGGATTAAAAGGGAGGCCTACCCAAAAAAAGGAGTCCTGAAGTTTTACACCGATGGTTCACTTCCTAGACTCAAGGGCAGGATATGGAATACATGGACCTGGAGTTGACATGGCGGTGCCCCTGGGAAGACATGCCTCAGTTTTTCAGGCGGAGGTCATGGCAATAGATTCATGTTCTAGAAGACTCACACAGTTGGGGACTAAAGGATTATCATACCTTATACTCTCTGATAGTCAGGCTGCACTGAAGGCACTGGATACCTGTTCGATTGATTCGAAAGCGGTCTGGGAATGCAGGAAGGCCCTAGCAGAGCTAGCAACAAGTAATAGAGTAACACTCGGATGGGTGCCGGGTCATGAAGGAATTCATGGAAACGAAAAAGCGGACATCCTCGCCAAAAAGGAGCGGAATCCATATTGGTGGGGCCAGAGCCAGGATGTGGAAATATCCTTCTCCAGCATTAAAGCTCTGGTTAAAGATTGGGAAAAGAGGACAAGATATAAGAATTGGAGCAGAGCCTCGGGTTTAAGAATATCCAAAATGTTTATCTCTCCTTATGCAAAAGGATGGACAGCTCTCCTAGACCAGAATAAGGAGGATATAAGACTGATATTAGGAATGTTGACAGGACATGGCCCTCTGAGAAAGCACCTTTTGAATGGTAGGCCTTAGTCGGAGCAGCGAATGTAGACTCTGTGGAGAGGAGGAGGAGTCAGCGGAGCACATTTGGTTGGATTGTCCTGCCATCGTAGAGACTAGGAAAAGATACCTGGGAGCATACCTCCTCAGCCCCAAGGACATCAAAGAACAGGAGCCCTTAAATCTGATTGGTTTTTGCAAAAGCCCTCGGTTTTTGAGGGCACAAATAAAAGTAAGGGAGGCGCAAAGGTCCTTTTTAGGACTAAGTGCGGGGACAAAGTGTCCTCTTCCCTCAGAAGGAAAAAAAAAAAAAAAAAAAAAAAAAAAAAAAAAAAAAAAAACTATCTAGCAATATAAAAATTCTAACTAATTAATTAGAATTATTTATTAATTCTAATTTTATATATATATATATATATATATATACACATACACACAGGGGTATATTTATGTTGACGATAACATACCTGCCCAGCAAACCTTGCTCTTCAGCAAAGTCCTCAGGGTCCTCTTCCTCTATAGGTGGCTGGTCTTTCTGGTCCTCTACCAGAGGACTAATCATCCCCAGCACAGTATCCACCTGTAAATGAGCGTGTTGATGTATCAAACAAATATTATTTACAAACTTCAACAATAGTTTACACAAAGGTATTTGGTATTTATTATTTATTATTATAACCCTCGATACAATAAATTTAAGCCCTTTAAAGACTACTCCTCGTTACACCTCCGGTAAAGTAGAAAAAGGTAGAGGACATCATATCGTTTTTTTCGGTAAGTTTGTAGTTTTTCACAAGCATTTAGGGGAAATATATCACTATAAACTGAATGGTAATCAAATTCACCATACAAAAAAGCTACACATATGAATTTTCAGCTCTGCTTGCATTGTATATATTTATAAACAGACATAAAACAATGATAATAATTATGCTGTAGTATACACAGTGCAACTTTGTGCACTTGTCTCCCCCCCCCCCAAAGAGTTCACTTCTGGCTGGGTTATACCTTCCGATTAATTAAAAATAAATGGTGTATTCTTTTTCACAAATATTTGCTTATCACATTTCATATACTACTATAGAATTCTTCAAGCTTAAGCCACTCTGAGTAAATTTAAACTTTGTTACAGGTAAAGATCTAACTGAAGGAGGAAGCTTAATAAATGATTTCAGTTGCTGTTATTTATGGCTCTTGCAATTTTTTTTTCTTATATTTGGAATTATGAGATTAATTTTTGATGAGGTATCATACTCATAGAGATATATGTTTTCATCATGGTTTATACGAGACTACCAAATCCTCTTGATTGACATGTTTGAGTACCTCATATATTAGATGTTCTACATGGGCCGCTTGTTCCTTTCTGAGGCGTGTTGTTAAATTAGGTAAACAGAGGTTAAGGGCGACAAAAATTACCAAGTAGAATAACATTTCTGAACTTCACATTAATCTATGTTTAACACATATCTTAAAGGAATTTTATATATTATGTCTTTACTTCTAAAAATAATATGCTTACAATATAAGAAAAATGTATAGTATTTATAAATAATAAAAGTCATTTAATTAATTTGTAATGAATAACAGTAGTATGATATTTATGGTAATTTTATAATCATAAAAGTGTCTTATGTAAGCAAAAATGGAACATTTCACTTAACAAAATGGATTCCAGGAAATCCTCTTTGCTAATCTTAAATGTAATTTTTGATTACAATTTTTAAATACTAGACAAACCTTTAACGAACATTTCATTTTTTAAACTTTGGAATTGTAAGTGCTAATTACAAAAAATACAAAAGTTTGAACATTTTCAAACTTTAGTTTTTTGATTGCAGCAGAAACAAATAATGTACGAGGGGTATCCAAAAAGTAAGTTTCCCTGTTCTGTAAAAAGACGCGTACGTAACATAGCGTGCAGCTGTGGGCGGGGATATGTAGCGCGGTTCGGTTGGCAACAGGTGCGCCGGTCACTGGCCCATTGTCACGCTTCTCAGTCAGTTGCTGCCCAAACATCATGGAGACTCCACTGCGTTCTGCCGCCAGTTGCGAAGTCCGTAGTGTTATTCGTTTCTTGACCGCCAAAAACGAAACTGCCGTTGAAATTCATCGTCAGTTGTGTCAAGTGTATGGTGAACATGTTATGTCCGTTCAGATGTTCCGTCGTTGGCGTGCAATGTTTTTGGAAGGAAGAGAAAATGTTCATGACGATGAGCGTAGTGGCCGACCGGCCAATTCTCGGCAACCTGACGTCATTAATGCTGTACGAGCAGTTATTGACAATGATAAGCGAGTGACTCTCGATGAAATTATGGATAAACTGCCGTCAAGTGTTGAAGTTAGCCGGTCATCTGTGCACAATATCATGACAGAAGATCTTCAGCTTGCAAAAGTGTGTGCGTGGAGTGTTATTGATTGACTATCTTCCTCGTGGCGAAACCATAAATGCAGAAAGGTATTGTGAAGTTCTCACCAGACTTCGGCGGGCAATACAGAATAAACGGCGCGGACTTTTGTCGTGCACGGTTCTGCTTATTCAAGATAACGCCCGACCACACGCTGCTCGTGCAACAATGGAACTTTTGAGGAAATTTAAGTGGGATGTTTTTGGTCATCCTCCATACTCACCAGATCTTGCACCTTGATAAAATGATACATCTTTATGTAACAAATAACCTATGTACTAATGATGGGTCTAATACTATTTATAATGTAAACTAATCACTCCCAAATTTGGTCAGTTATTATTCCTATGAATTCCCTATTTCCACTGGGTTTGTCTTATATGTTGGAATAAATTAATTTGCACATTATTTTCGTAAACATTTTATGTTTAGTCTTTTTTCCATGTTGCCCTGAAAATTGTGATGAGTAACACAAGTTGCAGTAAACATGAAGCTTTTACTTCCTATAAAGAAACAAAAATGCTTAAAACTGCCCTGCCACCAGAACCACCATGGCCTCACCTGCTCTGGAGTGTTGATGTAGGTGTCACTGTTGAGGGCATTGTTAACCAGGTATGCAGCCAGAGTCTTGCGTCCGTTGTAGTCAAAACATTGGAGCAATGGAGAGTAGTGCTCCAACCGTAGTACAGTCAGGACGTTGTTGTACTGGTCCACCGGTAGCCGGAGCAGTGTCATCATCTCCTTACCAACCCCACTGGAGTAGACCACCCTGGACATCAATTTTGCAATTATTGGACTTGGTGCAATAGATCAAAATGAATCAGAAAATGGTATTACTGTGTGATAAAAAGAAATTGGGGTTTTTCTTCTCATCTAATATACAGATATTTTTTATTATTATTTTATATAAGACCCAACAACAAAAATTTTCAAAATGAACTTATAGGATCGAAATTCTATGTTTAGGATGCCTATAACCCATAAACACAACTTAGGGTATATTCCAATGTATATACAGAAATGTCATAAACGAATCTTCTTTGTTTAAAGCTTATTACTGACAATGGATGATTTGAAAAGACAATATGATTTCAGTTATTAGCCATTGTCATATGCTAAAGTAATAGCTATGTTTGGGAACTGAAATTTGTCCCCTTCTTCAGGTTTCAAAAATTGCAAGGGTCTTTAAGCATAGAAAAAAGTGAAAAAAATTATTTACATGTAAGAGTTAAAGAACATAAAGTAATATAAGAAAAAAGGCTACAATAAAAGTCTGAAATTGCTCAAGATTTTCATCCTGCTTTATGTTTCAGACTCATGCCGACATGTCACGAAATATGTTTTAATTGATTTTTACCTAGTCTGGTATGTGCAGAATGGTGCTGAACTTAATATTCCAAAGTTCAGCATGTTTGAGTAGTATGTCTATATAGTGCAGTGGTATGATGTGTGCATTCCCTGACTGTTCTGGATTTACATGTATGCGGGTATTTTTTACAAACAATTGTTTCTATTAACAAGTTTATTGCTATATGTTTTGTTCATTATTTTTATGCATGGCCAATGTCATGTCTTAAGTTTTTTGACCCTGAAGAAGAGAACAGGTTCCAATTATCGAAAGTAGTGTTCTATTTTGGTTATTTATTTATTTATTTGACAATGGCAAACTTTTGAAATTCTATTATCCTATTAAGGTCACTCTGTTTGAATAATTTTAGTGCAGAAGAAATAAATACAACTCACGTTGTTATTCCCAGCCGTTGCAGGATGTTCACAGTAGAGTGGAGCACTTTATCCACGTAATCAAGCCTGTCAGGATAGCACTTGAGTGCTAAGTTGACTAGAGACACCTGCAGTGAGGCTATGTCCTCTGGAGGCATGTCCACACGAGACTATAAACAAACCAAACTTCATATTTAAAAGATGTAATTCTACAAACTATCCGTAAATTAAAGCATTCTGTAAACCATGTCGCCTCCAGCTAAAACACCATATGATTTAATGTAGAGAGCCATTATTGAAAAATTTAGGTGTTTAAACTATCACATATTCAATCATTGGTGTTGGAACTACTTACTTTTTTAGGGTTTTACATCAATAATACTGTAAATTATACAAAAAAATTGCTTAAAATAATCACAAAGCTTTATTGTCATTTAATACACAAGGGTACAATAGACATGTCAGGAACATAGTAAACATTCTTTGTTTGAAGTTTGTTTTTGACAAAGGAAGGATAGTAAACATGTACTATAACACTAAGTTGAAGTAGAAAGTGTTATTACTTTAAAGCAATAACAAATTTTCTTTTGAATAGTAAAATTAATTTCTATTAACATGTTGTTAAGGTTTGCACAGTCGCTTTGCTTAACCCTAGAAGTGGCGCGCAAACGTACTGTAGTGGCACAGTGTTTTAGGGTAACCGGTAAGGTATTTTTCTAAAGCTTGGTTTTACTGCAACGAATGGTCCAAATGTAACATATTATACATCATTTTTCTCACAAAAGAACAGAGAAACATCTTTTGGTAATTTTATTTTATTTAACATTATTTTTTTTTTTTTTTTCAAAAAGTATGTGAAGTTTTTGGTTTTTAAAATTTTTTTACTCCAAATTCCGTTTTGTACCTAATTTTGAGTTTATAAAACAAAGATTTCAAAATACCCATTTGACTCGAAATTTTATGCTGATTTCAGAAATATATAGTTTATATGGCTTAAACGTGATATATTTACATATTTTTACGAAAATTCATAAAATTGTACAAATTCAGTTTTTTGTGTCCAGAGAAAGTGGCAAAAAAATAATAAATCTGTATGTATTCAAGACCATGAACTACATCTAATAATTTCTAAAGTCTAGAAATTAACTTCAGAAACAAAATAAAAAAATATTTATTACAACTTACCAGTATTTACAATATTTACAAGTGTAGTCCAACAGTTTTATTCTGAATCGCTGTTGGTTGCCTTCCTCTTCTTACCAACTACTGTTGGTCTATAGAAGTGTTCTAGAAGGTGGTAACAATTCTGATGGACCCCGCAGTTGCAGCCTGGACAAAAATAGCTGGTCCTTTTTCTTTATTTTGTGTTTTTCATTACACACAGCACACAACCGATTATTTTTGTTGGGGAGTAAAGTGAGTTCGTGCACTGGACCGACTACATCACCACCCGCTCCTGGGATTGGTAACTGTCCTTGAGTTTCATTAGGAGCTGCACTCAATTCCTCTATTATGCTGACTATAAAATCTCTTCGAGACATGGGCTGATCACTATTACTTTTGTACAGTATATATGCATTATGCAAAGACATATCAAGGAAGTTTGAGAAAATATTCTTCCAAATACCTTCTAGTTGGTCTACTGCAGGTGGCATGGTAGATACTTTTATCCTTTACGTCAACACCTCCCATAAAGGAATTGTATTTGGCAATTAGAACAGGTTTCTCCACTTCAGTACCTCTTTTACTCCTCACAACTGCATTCTCTGCATGTACAGCGGTAGACAAACAATAGACTGGCTTACTAGATTTTTTTCTCTCTAAAGCCTACAAGTAGGCAAAACATTTTTCCTAAAATAAACAATTTCTTTTGGTTGTAAATTTTTGTTGATTAAAGATTTTGACAGTCCTTTAGAATTTTTCCTAATCGTTTCCTGTGAGGTATGTGTTTTCTTTCAAAGAGTTTTTTCTGCTAGGGGAAATTTAGTGTACCAGTTATCCGTAAATAAGTGGTATCCTTTGTCCAGTAGATCAGATTGTTCTAAAAGGTAGATAACTACCCTCTGTGCCAATGGATCAGTGCCGTCTGATAAAAAATTCAATGCCCACAATACAATTCAGAATGAATCATGTAGCTAGTCCTGCTATCACATACCTCAAATTTTTTCAAACCAAATCTGCAGTGCCTTTTGTTTGGCATATATTGTAAATAAACCATTCTGTTGTTTTCATGCCTATTAGACTTTCGTCTATACAAATGTTTTGGAAGGTACAAAGTACTTTTTGAAATTATGGTTAAGTTCGTCAATGTAAGGTCTGACTTTGTGCCATGGGTCATGACCGGGTTGTCCTTTTTGAGGATTTTCTGTAGAATTGAGATGAAGCATTGCATTTATCATTTGAAATCGTCTGAGAGACATTACTTTTTGGAAAAATGGTAAATGTTGGCTTGAGTTGGTATCCCAGTAATGAACAATATTGTTACGGAATGATAACCCCATATTGATCACTACAGAAATGTATTTTTTTATTTCACTCACAGTTACAGGTACCCATTTATTTACCCTACTATGCGTTTTCAATTTGCCTTCATTCCTAGCCTTATCAATAGAATTTGAGCATAAATATTTTGTTTCTCGAGATATCAGTCTCCAGATTGTTTGCGTGAAGAATAGATACAGGTACATTATTGGTGGTGAGTTTCTTGCAGGACAATTTCTAGGTCCAGTATTAGATTCCCTAACCAAAAAGGGTATTTCTTTTACAGGTTTCAGGGGGGAAGACAGACACCCATACAGAGTCAACAGGATCAGTAACTTGGGGATCAGGTCTGGAACTAGGCCCAGAAATGTCAAACAGGTTGGGAGATTCAGGCCTAGGCCTAGAGTTGAGGTTAGGCCTACATGGAGCTTGCGGCACATTTTCCAAATGTTGTTCAAGGTTCCACTCATCAATTTCATCAGCATTGGGCACATAATCATCGTCTGATGAGCTATCAGATAAGCTATCACTAAAGTTACCTTCCCCTTGTAATGTCGAAATCAGAATCCTGTCCTTCATCATCACTTGACATAGGCTCACCCACTAACTCCCTCAAATCACTTGAACGATCTTTATAGTTTGTGGAAGACATATTTTTCACTAATACGGAAAAAAAGGTTACTAAATACACTGAAATAATATAATATTATCACTACTGAACCTAAATAACACAAGTAAACAAACGCTACGTGACTGCACAAAGACACGACAACGACGTCAACATAGCAACCAGCCACCAGCTGTCTTCATTCCAGCTGTCAGTATTTCACAACACATAGAGGAAAATAAAAGTGCAATACAACTTAAAAACTCGATATTAGAGAAGTTTGGTTCTTCCTCTGTGCAACCATATAAGTTTTATCACGATCGGATAATATTTACGACTTCAAACGTTACGTAATATGAAAGCATGTTAATGCGCCGTATATACGGCATTGGCGTCTGACGACGGCCTAATGCGCCGTATATACGGCGCGCGCCACTTCTAGGGTTAATTAGGTCACTAAAGATAATGAATTTATCCTCTACTACTATAAAAATGTCCTAAAATAAAACTGTGACAAGTAACACAAAGCAATGATCTGTAATGAAGCATTGAAATCCGTCCAGAAATGTATAAATGATAATTAACTATGATTTTGATTAATTTTGCAATTATTGAAATTAGAAAGAAGCTTGTAGATTACTTTAAAAATCTGCTCTTTTTTAAATGAGACAAACCTATGACATTCTTGGTTCCTTTACAATATTTATTTTTGATGAAGTGAACTAAAGCAAATAAGGTTCAATAAAAGTTGGTAATACAGTTTTTACTAAATTATGGAACATACTATACACATCCATAGTGACCGTTTACTTTTATTTGCATTGAGACTATGTTATGGTTACCCCCTCCTCCACAAAAAAACTTTGATATGTCAGTTTTTTATATACACCATTAAATAATAATTAACCAAAAAATTAACTGTTATCCACCAATTACTGAACATATACAGTCTGCATTATTACAATCATAAATTGATTATCTGAATACAATTCTCCTGTTCTCCTTTATAAATTCTTGTCCTTAACTTTGTTTCTATCATATTATCAGAAAAATAACCACATAATACGTTAAAAAATCAATACCAAACAAACTGAATATGTGGATTACTTAAATGGTGGTGATGAGTAAAAATTACGTATGGAGTTTAATTAACCACTACATAGAACTATTGATTATTACAAGAATTCTGTTAAAAAATTCCTGGGTGAATATTATAACATTACAATGTCACCAGTGATCATCTTCAGTTTTAGGTATCTTCATCACTTTATTTGTATTACTTATTGAACTAACAACAATTGAGTATACACATATTCTTTAAATGTTTCATACAACCTTTGGAAATCGTCCAATAACACAAGAAGTGAGTCTAGAGAACCAGACTATTTCAAAGGAATTTACAAAGATTCTGAGAAATGGCTATATTATAAGAACTACAAAGTCGTATCCTCTAACTTTAAGTTTTATTTGACAGATTATAAACTGGGGTTCCAAAAATATATGTCGTTAAAAAATATGTGTGTATATATTTGTATTAATTTTGTCATTTAGACCTAAAATGATTGAAAACAAAATTCAAACCATCCCCATTTTATACAGAAAAAGTTTGTATACATTTCACGACCATCACCACTTTATTTTCTATCTTCTCCCTACGATGAGGACGGTAGTTTTGTCTTCCAGATCAAAATATCCTATCAATGGCTCTCACACCCAGACTCAACTATCATCTGACATAGTCTAATCTTGGTCCTCCGACTTACCTCGATGATTGAAGCCACTTGATCAGAGAAGATGTCAAAAAGTTTAGCTATTTCCTGTTCCATTTCTGGAGTGAGAATCTCAGAGCGTTGGGAGAAGGTGGCAAGGCGGTCGATGAGTGAGATGACCACATTCTTGACATTGACACCGGCCTGCAGTTCAGCACACGACTTGAGAAAAGCGTTGAGGGTTGCCAAGTGAAACTCATCAGGGAAGACCTGGAGATATACAGATCAGTTACACTTGAAAATGTAATGATAATTACCTCCTTTCAACATTAGTAATGGTTTCATGTTGCTTTTTACATATTGGAAACTATCAATAAACTATTTATTTATTTTATATAGTTTAGCTTTTACGATACATGTTATTATGTTATGAAATATATGTGTCACTGAAGATAGATATGTGTGTGGGGGTTCTGATATACACACGCACAACACCCGCAACGCACAACTCTACAGTCTTCCAGCACACCGCCTAGCTCAATATGAGAAAAAACCAACGTATACGGGAATTAAATTCCTCAATCGACTGCCCAGAAACCTAAGATCAAGAAATGGGATTAAATTGAAGATAGGACTCCACAGCTGGCTGGCCGAACGGCCTTTCTACACCATAAATGAGTTCCTTCAACATGGATAGACTGTCCAAAAAACATCTCAATAAGTTTTAACAAGTTATGTACAACATCATTGTAAAACTGACACCATTTCTGTTCTTGATGAACATGTAATAAAGAATATTTTGATTTGATTTGATTTGATTTAGATAAGATCAATAATTTTGTATTCATAGGCCATGTAATACAACATAATGTATACAATAATTCGGCCTTCCATAATATTAAACATTTCAGTAATTTGTTACAATTTATTACACACGTTAAACATGAATTATAAATTTGTTACAATTCTTGAGAGTTCTTCTCTATTAGTCTAGGAGCCAACAGCATAGACTGCTTGTACTGTATAAGGACACAAAATAGTTTTTCTGTAATCTATACATTTTTTGTCATGCAGTAGCTGGTCCTTGTGATGATGAACTCAGTTCACAAAATGGGTCTGCTTTTAATTTTAACTCCTAATAGTTCTAATAATGTCTTGTAGACTGCATGAGCATCAACACTAGTTTGTTGAATGTTTTTAACATTGTTTTTCCTTTATTTTCCTCAAACACACTTGTAAATATTCTATAGTTTACAGTTGTATGAAGAAATTGAAGAAACACCAAAATTTACTCTCCACTATCTAACACTTCTGATTTATTGTTTTCCTCCGCAATTTTTATAAAAGCAACTAATTTAGCATTTTATGGTATCGGTTGCACGTTTTATTATGTGCTATAAAACATGGAAAAATTATTATTATATTATGCTTTTTGAAGTATATAAACAAAAATACATCTAAATTATGTACAACATTCGTTTAAAATACAAATGAGTAAATCCACTGGGTGGTTCGAAGTGGCACAGCATTAATGTTCTGCTGCCAACGTGCAACTTAATTTGAGCCTATTGGAACATGTGCGGCCAAGCAACACAATCTGCACTAGATTATTTTAGACAAAAATTGTGGATGAATTCAGAGTGATAGAAGCACTTGCCTGTATGATACATTCCATGAGATACTCCTGAGCTATGGCATCTCTACAGCTGACCACCTGCTCCAGAATACCAGGCAGCACCATCTGCAACCATTATCAATTACTTTTACCATTTAGCAATTTGAAATTTATATTTAGCAATTACTGTGATTTATACTTACGAATACAATGGCATTGAAAGATGTCATCAGAGGCAACATTGCAATATTGTTTTTAATACATTTTCAATGAATTTTAACCCCTTAATGGCTTTTTAAAATTTTTGAAAAATTTAAAAAAGTGCTTATTTTTTATGTCATAATTTTGTTTATTATACATATTTAATGGCATAAAACATTCAAAACCATATATAAATGGTATTTTAAATATAAAACATCAGCAAACATTCCTTTTTATGTTGTATTCATGGTTTTTTCATTGTTCCGATAAGTTTTTCAAAAAGATCACTAAACTATTTTCTTCTAAACATAGAAATATATTTAAGACACTATATACACAATATTTCCAATCTCTAGCCTATAAAGGTTTTAGTAATTATATATAGTTTAGAAAATATAGATAGTTTCACATGTTCTACAAACAACGTGTGAATAAATAATACAAATGCGAGTTATGTTTACGTAGAGTAAATACTACAACCAATCAGCAGTTATGCACTGAAACAAAAACCTCATTGGCTGTTGTAAATCAGCTGAAGGTGACAACAGCTGTTGTTATTCTCTAATGTGAACACAGGCTCAGTGGGCGGAGACGAGAATGCCCGCGGCATCTAGCGGAAAGGAAGATAATAAACTACGTATTGAGGAGTAGCACAATCGGCATGTCAACACCATCTAGTGGCAAAACGGCACACTACGAGGATTAGTTCGCGGTTACTATGCTGTTGGATGCGTTACTCGACAAAGAACGTAATAAAACCGAACAAATAGCGCAACGAAATATTGCGTCAGCGGCCCTTTTTTAGCACAAAGTAGCTGTCGAATTATTTCAACAAAAAAGCCTTTAAGGGGTTAAATTAGGATATAACAAAAAAGTCATGTTTATTCAGAGACTGAATGATTGTTAAACACCAAATACCTAATACAATATAATTGTATAAAAAATATGTCTTTCAGAAAACTGTGCATGCACGTGCGCACGCACCCACACGCACAAACACACACACACACACAAAACACAACAAGGTTACAAACGAAAAAAATAATTTTAAGCAATTAAAACAAGAAAAATTAATTATCTGCTGCAGTCTGCAGCTCAACAAGTACATATATTTAGCGAACAAAAGGCCTCAGGTCGGCCTAACTGTACGCTCTAATGTATTTTATTTTTGTGATGACAGTTAAAGTAATCTACAATGCTTCCCAAACAGGTTTTATTATGTGAACTGAATATAGAAAGCTCTATTTTGGAGGTTGAGAGGAGAATAGCTCTCCAAAAAATATGAACTATTATCTCTTTTATAAGTCAGTCCCAAATCTATCATTCTTACTTATCAGGGAAACATCATCAAGGTTAAATTTTAATTGGAATGATCTGAACCATGTTTCAATACTTCTTGTGTCATTCCTACACTACTTCACATATCTTCTTAAGAAGTTTTGATCAATTAAAAAAACTATCAAACTGACCTTACGATACTTGTCCAGGTTAATGGTCTCCAATTGTGACAGCCTGACAAGGTTAGTGCCGACCAGGATTCTCAACTCTTCTCGTTCCCTCTCCCGACGTTCTCGATCTCGTGAGTGGCCTTGGTGCTGCATCCTCACCCACAACTTGTTCATCTCAGCAAAGTTCATTAGTACAAAGTCCACAGAGTCCCGCACCTTTAATAAAACATATTAAATAGCCTTTTTAACTGAATAGAAAAACTAAAATTGATTTACTTACCAGCAGTTTTCAGTAAACTTATTTTGTCAAGCACTGACCAGTTTCAGATAGTTAAATTGGAAAACCATAAGACGTTACAAAATTATAATAAATCATAAAAAAATACAGAGCTGTACTAATTTTAACCATGAAAAAGAAAACACATACAGTATTATACAAACACAAATTGAAAATAAAGACCATTTGATTAGGCTAATATGATAATGACCCAGTACTCATCAGTTTTATTAACCATTTTTTGCCAGCTTGATGTCCCTGCCTTAGGTCAAATTCAGAAAAACTCTATTCGAGTTCAGTACTTACAAAATTATACATGAATAGTGCCAGAAATTTTAATTTAGGTACAAGCACAAGGTGTATATTACAGAAATAACACAAAAACAACACATAATACACTGAAAATAGAATAAATATAAATAAAAAAAAACTAAAAAACACGCTTTTATAGCTAACCAAACTAAAAAATAGAAAATAATTTTTAATTACAAAGAGTTTATATTATGGTAGTAGAAGGCAAAACAATCATTCATAGTCAATCACATCAAGATAAAATTATAATAAAATTTAAGTTAGTAACAGAATAAATTAATTCAGAGTAAAAAGCGTGGGGTGCTTGATATATTAAATATTACAATCATTCTATCGGTAATTATCTTTGAGAGGAGACTCATGAAATGTAGTAAAATGCACCCCACGCTTTTTACTCTGAATAAATTTATTCTGTTAATAACATAAATTTTATTATAATTTTATATTGAGGTGATTGACTATGAATCATTGTTTTGCCTTCTACTACCATAATATAAACTCTTTGTAATTAAAAATTATTTTTTATTTTTTAGTTTGGTTAGCTATAAAAGCGTGTTTTTTAGTTTTTTAAACTACATATTATTTATTTTTCATTTTTTAGTTCGATGTATCAATTAGTTTCTTGTGGAAATGTGGTATTTCTTACAAATCATTCCGCAATCTCATAATTTCATTTAAAGCTTCACTATTGCATGGGGTATTTCCTGTTAACTTAGAGCAATCAAGTTCTTCAATCCGAATACCGTCTAAAGATCTTACACGACTAAGTGCTACATAGGCTTGTCCAGCAGCAAACAATCGCGAGCCTAGATCAAGGATGTCGGGTAGGACAGGTTTTTGCCCGCTTGGTGCGTTTCTGTCATCGGTGCCTCATTAAAGGTTCTGTCCTATTAATAGCTACCAACGGGGAAATAGCAACCTGCATCGCCTCAATATGACTCCTCGAGCTTGCACTTAAGATGTTGGCTCTGATCCCTGGAGACTCAGAGCTTCGTAGTTCTTCGTAAAAATCTAAGGCTGGCATCTAATCTACAAAGGAACTGTGGCTGTTTGAAACATCTTTGCCGGACTTGAAGGTTAGGTATGTGAAGTATTTAAGAAACTAATTAAATTAGGTCTAATAATATTATTAAAATTATACTAAAAACAACAAAATAAAATGGCTAGTATATATCATTTATCATTCTTACTGAGCTGTATTAAAGCTATTACTTATTTGAGATATACTATTATAAAATGTTACACCCTTAACTAAGTTGAATTTTTCGTATCGTAAACCATTTTATATTTTTATCATATAATTGCTATATATATATATATATATATATATATATATATATATATACATATATATATATACACACACACACACACACACACGCACGCACGCACGCACGCACGCACGCACACACACACACACACACACACATATATATATATATATATATATATCAAACATACACACATAATAAAACTAATGGTTATTGTAGTTCAGACTTGAATATACCCATATTTTGGTGCATTATTATTACTTAATTTTGGTACATTTATTACTTAATTTATTAGCTATACATCTTCGGTAATGTGTAGAATAACTAAACTGTATTTGTTCAACTTTATTTTATAGTAAATAAAATTGAAAATGCAAGAAAAAATTGGAATATTGTTGAAATGGAATTAGTTAAAAAACACTAAAGGCTTTGTCTGATAAAAATACTATGTATGTTTCTGTAAAGCTACAACTCAAATTAGTATTATGTAATGTATACTAAACAAAGAACATGCATGGATCGTGTACTTAGAGATCTGGCTGTCAAGGAAACCACTGGAAATGGCAGAGACTGGATGACTACTATAATATTACTATATTAAGAGAGTCAAGCACATCCGAGAATACCGAGACGAATGAAGACTTGAACGCAGATAGCGCAGATTGTACTATCGCAGATGCTGGGATAGCGCAGATTGAATGGAGACTTGAACGCTGGGTTAGCGCAGATCGCGCGCTAGCTCTATCTTTTTGACTCCATATTCCAGATAAAAGAATTTATTAATCCTGGCGGTCCTTATAAGGATAATGGAAAACTATGATCAAATTATTGCATTGTCATCGGTCCTTGATACGTATGCAAAGTTTCAAATTAATCAGACTTCTGGAAATTGGTGAAAATTATGCTCAAAGATTCTGTTACATAGATACAACCGAAGCTTATAAAAGCGTGTTAATAATTACAATTAAGAGTGTTATGACTCTAAACTATTATGGGCTACCTTACTTCTAGATGTTCTAGATTACAATTGATCAAATAAATATATAGTCTTGTTGATGAGAATATTTTATATTTATTGTATGTTTTCAAGTAATGGCCATTAAGAATCCTGGCATTCTTTTAAGGAGACTCTGTAGAACTGTTTAATGTTTCACGAGTTTTCATTCAATGCTGCACCAATGAGAGTGTTAATTAAATGTAAAGTAGACCTTATTCTTTTTCATTGTGATTTTCTAATATGTGTTTGTGTTGTTTCTAAATTATGACATTCTTTGCACCTGAAAGACTTATGATCCTTGTCTTATAACATCTAATGATTATTCAATTCAAAATGAGACAGGAACTGGAATATGACACAAAGAAATAACTTTAAGACTACTGAAGTTCAAAAATATTAAATCCTATTCTACTCCTGATACTATGCTATGCAATATTTTGTAAATTAAATTATTTCTAAAACTGAATACTTAAAAATTCTGAATCTAAACTGAGGTACTTACAGAACCCTCTGCCTCATCACCGCTGCCATCAGGCACATCAGGCAGCACGTTGCGTGTACATTGCAGCAGGTAGTTCCGCAGGAAAAGCCCACGCAAAGGATGCTGCACGCCACGACACATCTCCACCAGGTCCTTGAGCAAATCCCGCTTCAAACTGATGTTCGTTTTGATGTACACCAACCCCACTGTGATCAACAGATACCTGCACAGACACAAGCATTACAGATAAATAATGAAAAATTAATTTAAATATTTATTGGAATTTTTTACCTTATACTTGAATGTCCATATGTATATTTTCTCGAAAATTATAAATGATATCTAAAAATACTCTACTTAAACGTTGCGATAATGAAATTACTTATAAACTCAACTTGCTAAGTGGTTCGCTAAAAACTTTTGTAAGGAACCTTAAATATTTGACATACATGATCGTAGAAATGTTGTGTTTTTCATTGGTTTATATACAGTTTTTATGATTAAATACTGACTGTATTTTTAAGATATTCTCTGTGATAGCGCAATTACCAAAGATGGTTAACACATTCCCTGCATTGTTAAATTTGGTAATCTTTTCTCATATAGCTATGTGAGTCACACTACATTATACAGATACAGACACATTATATCTGTGCAGTATGAGGCACTAATGACTGATGAAGATAGTGGACTTTGACATCTGATAGTTTAGTGCAGGTTTGCTCTAGGGGGCTCTAGTTGAAATTGGCGGAACTACCAGATTGTGTTTTGCTGTGTACGCACATTTCCACAGATGATTCTTGCTGCACAAGAGAAATAACCTGCTTGTGAAAAGAGAAATTTTTCTACTCAGAACCTCAACTGTCTGAGAAGTGAATTTGCAGAAGAAAACTGGGAATGTGTGTTTGAAACTCATGACACAGAGAAGGCCTATGACTGCTTTCAACAAATTGTAAGGTACACATTAGATAAAGTATGCCCCAAAAAACAGGTTAGAATAAAAACAAGAAATAAACTGAGAGTCCACTACGACGAAGAGACAGCTATGCTCAAAGAAGAATTTTTAACCACTCTACGCAGGTACAAACTTACTGGAAGTGAAAACGACAGAATACTTATGATAACAAAAAAGAAAGCTTATGATTTAAAGCTAAGAAATCTTAAGCGAAATGTCACTGCTGAATATATCTCTAACTCAGACAACAAACCCAAAGCTTTGTGGAACATTATAAATTCAGAAAAGCAGTCTAAACAAAAAGAAGAACCCAAACTCATGCTTGAAGTAGAAGGGAATATGCTAAGTAATCCTTCCCAAATAGCTAACTTCTTCAACCACCATTTTTCAACAATAGCAGATTCCACACTAAAAGAAAATAGAAAAAACTGGATAACATAACCATAACCAAACCACTCACCTTTCCAGACTTTAACGAACAGCTATTGAATCTTACACCAACAACCATAAAAGAAGTCCTATCAGTGATATCCTCCCTCAAATCTAAGCTTTCTTGTGGACTGGATGAAGTCCCTTCAAAAGTTGTAAAGCACTGTGCTAAACAATTAGCACCACCATTGGTAAACATTATAAATAAATCCTTCAAATCTGGTCATTTTCCATCTTCTTTGAAAACTGCCAAAATATATCCGAAGCATAAAAAAGGTCCAGTTACAAAAGTAGAAAACTATCGCCCGATTTCATTGACATCAACCTTTTCAAAAATAGCAGAAAAAATAGCACTTTCACGTATTTCAAAACACCTTGAACAAAACAGCCTGATATCAAATAACCAGCACGGTTTTCTTAAAGGAAGGTCAACAACCACAGCTCTCACAAGTCTGATTGAACAAATAACTGATCACCTGGAAGATGGGAAGCTTGTATCGGCCGTTTTGCTGGATTATAGTAAAGCATTCGATTGTCTTGACCATGATCTCATTTTGAGAAAACTACCAACTTTGGGGATAAAAGGTTTATCAAAAGATTGGCTGGGCAGCTATTTAACTGGTCGAAGGCAAATTGTTGAAATTCAACAAATTGCAAACAAGAAAAAATGTGTGTATAGATCTACACAACTTCCAGTAAGTAGAGGAGTACCCCAAGGGTCAGTCCTGGGTCCTTTTCTATATATACTCTTTACCAATGACTTTTCTAATTACATTAATGACCCCAGGGTTCAACCCATTTTATATGCAGATGACACAACTCTACTTTTTACAAATGACACACCTCTCGGACTACACATGGACATTTTAACATCAACTGACAATGCAATGCAATACTGTCTTCAAAACGATCTCGCAATAAATCCGTCTAAAACCACTCAGATCAACTTCAGCAGAAGACATGAGCAAATCCCGGAAACTCCCAATATTATAGTTGACAATACAACAAAGCTACTGGGTCTAACTATAGATAGTGCTCTTTCATGGAATGACCACATGGTACACAACCTCACCAAAAAACTTTCATCAGGCATCTACGTGGTAAGAAGAATAAAGTGGATTGCAAGCACAGATGCAGCCAAAGCAGCTTATTATGCTCTTGTCGAATCCCATATCAGATATGGAATACTATCTTGGGGAGGAACATCTGAGTGCAACATGAATAAAGTTTTAGTCCTTCAGAAAAAAGCAGTCAGAGCACTTGCAAACCTGAATCATACAGACAGCTGCAGAGATGCCTTCAAGTCACTGAAGCTCCTAACCGTAACAGCACTTTATCTTCTTGCAGCAGTCATTTACACCGACCAGATGGACTTTCCCAGGAATGAAGACATTCATTCATACAATACACGAGGAGCATTAAACTACCCTCTTCCTACCCATCGGACAACACATTTTAGTAAAAAACCATCCTACCTGGGCCGTAAAGTTCTAAACTCACTTCCACAAAACCTCAAAAACCTCAGAGGAAATGAACTGAAGAGACGTCTCCAGGACTGGCTAGTGGAACGACCTGTCTACACTATCAACGAATTCTACAATATTGTAAAGCAAGAGACATAAAATATCATTTCATTTCTGTTGACGCCATTGTATTTCTTGAAGAAACTACAAATAAAGATTCTTGTCTATTGTCTATAACTGTGATTAGCATAATAAGATTAACTTATACCGCGACTCATACGTAATAATACTCTTCATTGTAATAATTATATAAAATATACTTATTACCAGCTCAATTCCAAATTAAATCTGTGAAAAACTGTTAAAATGCATCTTCCGTAAATAAAGTAAGTTTGATGAAATCCGAATGGGTTTTCAACTAAAAGTGCAGTATGAGACACCTTGCTGCAGTGAACTTGTTAAAACTATACACAAGTATGAATTACAGCATAATACCTGGGACAGTATAGATATAGTTAGGACACTGGTTCAACTGAAGTTATTATAATTTACACATTTAAGACTTTTAGGAGAAAACACCATAAGGTCAATTTTGTTTGGAAAAAATTAAAAGTAAATATTGTTAATTTTTAGATTTTAAACTATTTTATAGAATATTTTGAAATAATAATCTCCAAAAAAACTGAATTGGAAGAAAGAGAATAACTAGAAAAATAGGACTTAAATTAAAACTCCAATGTATAGAGAGTGTTAGTTATGGTCCTGTCTCTCCTCACACCTATCAGCTCACACTGTGCTTGCCTAACACCATGAACTGAAGAATTACATATAAATTTATAGAAGATTGGTTTTATTTAGAAAGTAACAAAACTAAGAAAGATATACTCACAGTCTGGGGACAATATTGCCAGCATACTGGACCAGCTCATACAAGTCTGCCACCTTCCGTCCCTTCTGGAATTCATCAAGTAAATATAGCTCCAAGTGTCTCAGTTCATCAGTTATCGCCATATCTGAATTTATATTAAGGAACAAGACTACAATGTTAATACAATGAAACGTGGTGTTGTGAACAAGAATAATTATTTATTGACTTAACGTAGTTAATCAAAACTAACACTCACAATGCAACAATAGATTTCAAAGTTCTGTCTGTATGTACACACTATGGCAACCATATAATGTCGGAGTTCCTCAAAATTTGTTACATTTTATCTTGAAAATCCAAAACTAAGGTTTGTTTACTAACACAATTGAAACCAAAACAGTATGTATTCCCATGATAAGTCTACATTTAGCAAGTATCATATTGCTAGTCTTGATATTGAAGTGATATTTGCAAAACTGACATAGTGATTTTAATGACTGGGGATATCAAGATCAAGGCCTTATTTCAATCAAACATTACCAGGGAGGTTGTAGCCCTAGGATGTAAGTAATGAATCAGGCTACCAATCTGTATCTCTTTATTATTGGATGGATACTATCCAAATAGGACATGAATATTCTATGGTTAATCAGGAGTGATAAAAAGACATGTTTTAACCCTTATAACGTCACAGACGCCGTATGGCGCATAGACAAACTATCTCCAAACGGCAAAGACGCGGTACGGCGCATCGACACAAAACTGCGTCTATAGCAAATTTAAGTTCCTTTTAAATCCGATCAATGTCACTAACGGTATGCGTCAACCATGTGTGTGGGTTATTGACCTATGTCAAGCGTCAAAATATAGCTGTCGCGTTACATTGTTTGAAACAATAGACGCGGTGTCTAGACACTCTCCCTGCCACACGGCACAGACGCCGTACAGCGCGCGCGCTTTTGTTTGCAGTTTGGCTTCAGGTAGTGCGTGTCTAACCATCGCTGAGTCGGTTTCCTTCGTCGTGTTTTCTGTTTATATGGTTTTTATTTATTTGTTAAAAGTATTGATATCTTAGTTTTAGTATTCATTTAGTGTTTTAGTGTCATTTTAGTGTTTAGTGTCACCTATTTAGTGTTCAGGTACTTTGGGATTCTACCGACCACACCAGTATGAAGAACACAAAAATATAAATTTATAGCTAAACAAACATGATAGAACGAAAAAACAACTCTTTAATTACAAACTTACAAGCATTTCCAGGCATTGTGATCGGTATTGTTGTCGCTGTTATCTTATCTTTCTCGAGATAACGTAAAATTCATTCTTTCTCAAAATCATAAAAAAAAAGTATTTTCAAGAAAATGTGTGGTAATGTACCCCAAAACAAATTTAACTATTTGCTCAGACAGCCAAGGGAAGGGCCTTGCTAATGAAATTGAAAGTATAACTGGAGGTAAGTTTAATGTTTTCGGCTATGTAAGAGCTAATACAACTCTTGGTCAAGTGGTTTGATTCGGCAATGACTCAAGAAAAATATCCAGTTGTAATCATTGGTGGAAGTAATAACAGTCTTCAGGGTAACTGTTCCGAGATATACAAGGATTTGGAGTCTAAACTCAGTCAACTTAGTAAATCTAGGGCCTGCCTTTATAACGACAATCCCAACCAGATACGACTACCCTCTTAAGCACCCAGTAAACATTCGACTGAGAGAGGTAAACAACTACATTGCTGAACTAGCTTACAGAGTAGAGAATGGCACATTTGTTATGTCTGGATGACTTCAAGAGAATCCATTTCACAAGACAAGGTCTCCACCTCAACCAACAAGGAAAAGTGAAGTTGGCACATCTCATCATTCGTAAAATTTTGTATCTGGCATGGTAAACTTAAAGTATACCAGGACTCTAGCCCCAAAACGAACAGTTGAGAGCCCTCCAATCGAAGTTGTGAAACAAATATGGAGTGTCCTAATTGAAGAACACTACAAGGACCAGAGAGTTGGATTTGCGCACAGCATTTCGTCAGATTTTGAAGACCCTCGACAGATGAGTGCTGGCGTAGCGGTGGTTTTCAGAAGACCACTTTGGGAGACCTGCAACGGTTCATTGTGTGGAAGACCATCTCGCCTCAGCAGAAAGCAACCGATGGAGCTACAATCTTCAGTTTGATTACAAAGGACCACTTCTTCGATAAACCTACGGTCACCACCTATAACAAGGCTTTTCAACTTATGACAAAATACTTTTTGGCCAACAATTTGAAAAAACTCATTTGCTCCCCAATAGGATGTGTGAGGGACAGGATTCAGCTAGAACACTTTGCAAAGAACCTTCTTGAGTTCCGAAAGCAAACTGGAGCTCAAATAATCATTTCATCCTACTTTTCAAAAATCTTATAGGGTATTAAGGAACGGTTTAAGTCATGATGAGTTCAACATCAAGCTAAAAGAGTTAATATCTAGTAAAAAAGGACCCATCTCTGGAATCAGAGGAACATAGAAAATCGGCTAGTGATCTTTGCGGCCAAACACAAGCCAAAACAATGCCAGGGAGGACAGCTATGCTGAAGCCACAAAAAATCAGAAAAGTCCAGCTGTGGATGCAAACAAACGGACTCAAGCACATCCTTCACCCTCCAGCCCAAAATCTTTTTTTAGAGGAACACCATTAAGCCATGTAAACAATGAAGTTAACTTTCAAGACCATGTCAAAACTGTTAGCTTAAAAATTAGTTCTAGTAATGGTGGAGCCCATATGTATGGAGGATCCATATGTAGAAATCTGTGAAAGCATTGTGCACAATGCTTCAATTTAATGATAATTTCAATACTAGGGATGTTACTAGGGTAATGAATAATGTTGAGAACACTCCTATTGGTATAACAATATTTCACCAAAACATAAATTCTTTAATTCCCAAAATTGATTCATTAGAAATTACAATTGACGAAATAAAACCAGACATATTAGTTATTACAGAACACAAAATGAAAATAGATGAAATTAACAGACTTAATGTCCTTAACCTATAACATTTATGCTCACTATTCTAGAGATAGTATGACGGGAGGAGGTGTAATTATTTTAGCAAAAAACATTATGAAGGTAAAAAAAATTATGTTTCCGGCTATTAAATCCCTTTTAAATGATCAAATCTTTGAATTGTGTCTGGTTGAAATTCAGTTTGGAAAAATAAAAATATTGTTGGGGGGAATTTATAGGTCTCCAATCAGTGAAAATATAGATATATTTATGGGAAAAGTTGAACTACCTCTTAAGCATCCTAATTAATAAGTATAAATACATAATAATATCTGGAGACATTAATATCAATACCTTAGAAAAAAATAATTCTCGAAAAAATTGGAGCAAATTCTAAAACAGTATGATATGAAATACTTGGTTGACTTTCCCACTAGGATCACCAGAAATACACAATCAGCTATTGACAATGTATTAACAAATTTTAAACAATCACAGATACAAGTCGAGTCTTGAATACGTTGTTGTCGGATCACGATGGTCAGCTCATTAGGGTATACGATCATACCTTTAGTATAACAAAAAAGCCACCAAACTATGAATTCAAATACTCCAGGATTTTCTCTGATGAAAATATGAAAAATTTTTAAACAAGCATTAAGCTTAGAGAAATGGTTACAACTATATACAGCTAATGATTATTTTAAATATGACATATTTATTTGTATATTTTTACAATATTTTAATACTTTTTTTTTTTCCAATAGTAAAAGTTCGTAAACACTTAGATAAAAAAACCCTGGTTTTAATGAAGATTTAAAAATAGAAAAAAGGAATTTAATCCATGAAAGTAATCTGGCCAGAACAAATAAATCACAAAGAAATATTGAGCTCATCAAACATAAATACAACCTTTTTAAAAAGAAAATTATACAAGAAAAACAAAGTTACTATGATACAAAAATTAAAAAATCCAAAAATTGTCAAAGGGATACCTGGAAAATTATTAATTCCGAAATTGGTCAGCCTAAATTAAACATAAAAAAACATACAACTAAGGCACAACAATATTACAATAACACATCCTAAAAAAGTTTGTGAAGTTTTTAATGAGTATTATATTAACATAATTAGGGACAAAGTAAATTTAAACATTAATTTAACCACTTCAAGCTTTAATATACAAGAATATACAAATCAGTTCAAATGTAGATTACTTGATAGAAAAGGATATGGTAAAATTATTAGCAGTTTTAAATAACAGTTATAGCACTGGATATGATGACATACCAGTACCTGTAATTAAAAGTGTAATGGAATTTCTAATTGATCCCTTGCTTCATATAGTTAATTCTTCCTTATTATCCTGGAATTTTTCCAGAAAAACTTAAAATAACAAAAATTAAACCTCTTTTCCAAAAAAGGCGATCAGATGGATGCTGCAAATTATCGGCCACTTGCTTTGCTACCAGTTATATATCAAAAATATTTGAGCGGGGCAATGGCTGATCAGTTGATCAGTTATCTAGAAGAAAATGATTTAATTGATAACATACAAACACGGCTTCAGAAAAAGGAAAATCTGTTTGTCACAGCTGCCACTGAGTTTCTAGAAGGCGTGATTGATTCTAATTGATAGAGGAGATAAAGTGATAGGAGTGTTCATGGACTTACATAAGGCTTTTGATAGTGTTTGTCACACCACATTACTGTCTAAATTAGCATTACTAGGTATTAAAGAAAATGAATACAATTGGTTTAAATCATACTTACAAAATAGGCAACAATTTGTAGAAATAGCTCACCAAAACACTAAAATAATATTTAGTATCAACTACAAATCAAATTTAAAACAAACCATTTTTGGGGTTCCTCAAGGTTCCATATTGGGACCTCTGCTATTTCTCTGCTACCTAAAAGGTCTTCCTGAATTGGAAAAATTATGTTTTGTATGCTGATGATGCCACTCTGCGAATAAGCGCACCAACTAAGTATGACATTGAAATGGATGCGTTCCTTAGTCTATCCAATTTAAATCAATTTTTCCAAGAAAATAATTTAATTCTAAATCCAACCAAAACAAACTATATTGAATTTAATACTAACCGGTGTAGAAACAAAATTAATCCTAGCATACGAATGGATCAAATTTCTATAGCAAAAGTCGAGGAGGTAAAATTTCTGGGATTAACATTGGATAGCTCATTGTCATGGAATAAACACATAGACAGTGTACTTTCAAAAATGGGTTCTGGTCTTTATGCTCTTCGAAGAATATCAAAAATTATGTTACAAACAATACTTTGAAGTCAGTATACTTTTCTCATATTCATTCACATATTGTTTTTGGTATTGCCCTATATGGATCAACTTCAATTAGAAATTTAAATTCAATCCTAACTGTACAAAAAAAAGGCAATTCGTATTATGCTCGGCTTACAATGGAATGAATCCGTAAAAAAACCACTTTCCTCAATTAGAAATCATGACTGTCTATAGTGCATACATATATGACACTATACTGTCAGTGAAAAATCGAATAAATGATATTGAAAAATGTGGGTAAAAACCACTCATATAATACAAGAAATAGAAATAATATGGCAGTCATCCGACATAATTTGGAATTTTTTTGTAAAAAAAACCAAAATACATGGGAGCCAAATTCTTCAACTTGTTGCCAAACTACATAAAATTTACTGGAAAATAATAATTTATTCAATGTTAAACTAAAAATATATTTAACTAACCTTCCCCCTGTATTCGTTTTCTGAATTTTTTGAAATCCATAGTGGAAAACATGGATAAAAACAGTTTTATTACATTTTTGTTTCTTTAACTTTAATTTTTAAATTTTCATTTGTAATTTTAATAATTTTAGTATGAAACTATTGTATTATATAATGAATTGTGACCTGTTACTATTGTTAACAATGATGTTAATGTTAATAATGTTATTATTATATTGGATTGACACCATTCTTATGTACACCATGTGTATTAATATGAATAAAGATGTTTCTGATTCTGATTCTGATTCTGAGAATCCCGATTACGACAGGCCACGCGGCATCACATGATTTGCGCGGTACATAATTGCCTTTCCATTACAATTCAATTTATATTTCTGATCAGATCCTCTAGAATTTGATATTTTACTGATAGGTACTATCTCGAGGGATGTTTTTCTTTCGTTGACATCAGCGAGAAGGCATGGCACTCGCATTTTGGGTGGCGGAGTATGATCAAGAATAAAAACAAGTGTGTTTTTTCAATAAAGAGTTTAGTTTTAGTTTGATCATGTTTGTTTTTATTGAATTTTTGTGTTTGGAGAAATGTAGAGGTAAAACACGGAAGTACAACAAAGCGACGCATCATCTGAACGGGCGGCGAGACTCTGCAATCACGTTATCTACTAGACCGCTCGACTTTGACCTCTGTCTGAGGATGGGGAGGGGTTTGCGATAAGACAATTCCTGTTTTATATTGACGAAATATTGTTCTACGCTAATCTAGTAATCAGTAGAAGCAAAATGTCAAATAACGATTCATGTCTGGGTGTGGTCGGTATAATTCCAAAGTACCGTGTTCATTATTAGTGATAAATAACATGTCTCGTAACATTGACGATCCTGAGTACAGTGACTTTATAATTTTAAAATTTTTACTTTTTTATACTTACCATAATTATATAAAGTAAAAATAAAAATGAACTTTACACATTTAATATTTTTTTTTTTTAATATATTGTGCCGTTTGCTGGAAGTCGTGAAAAGATATACTGACGTTATAAGGGTTAAAACAAGAGGATAGTGCCAATAACTTGTCAACAACACTATAATTGTGAGAGCTTTCTACAGAAAAGTAATTTGTAAAATTAATATTAATTAATAAATCAATTAATATTCACAAAATTTGAAGTAGGGATTTTATGAGTTGATCCCAGATGGCTCAATTTCAATCAAATACCTTACCTTACTGTTCAGACCATTACACCATTCATAGTGCACATGCCTTTATCATTAACCCTTAGGACTCGGATGGCAATAACAGAGAATGTCAGAGTGGTCAGGTGGCTAAGAACGCAATCCGTATTATCATAGCTGTACAGGTTGGACATTTTGTTTCAAAGAATGTTGTTACTGGTCAGGCGGCCACGAGTGAGGCCCGCCCCTATTACAGTGCTACAGCTCAAATGGCCATACCCATTCATTGTAATATGTTAAAATTAGTTCAAAAATTAAACTACTTCCCTGCCTTTCAGGCTAGACAAGCACTGTTTCTTATTGGGAAATATGGTAACTACATAAGTAAGTAGACCTAGCTCACATTATTCCCCATTTCTTTAGTTTAATTTTGAAGCCTTTGGTACCACCTAAAAGCAAGCTGCTAGTGACATACCAGTGAAGTTTATTATTTAATGAATGTAATTTTAATATAGATTTGTAATCATGGTAGATCAAAGTGACCTCGGTTCTGACGGAATAAGACAATTCATTGAAACTAGGTATGGATTGTTTTCAGATTGATTGGAGTTATCAGACTTGATACCTTAATTCTTAGTGGTATCGACGATTCTCAATACCATGGCTCTATTCACTCTATTCCAAAGTTTTTATTTATCTTATCACACACAAAATAACAAAAATAAAACCTAACTAAACTAAAAATTTACAAACAAAAATTTACAGTATGTTTGTATATTATAAAAGTAAATGTTTAAACTGTATAAAAGTGTTTAAAAGAAATCGGTAATTGTTCAATGCACTTTTTCTTGAATGGCTTTCTTCCTTACATATTCACACCACTTCCTAAAAAACATGACGTTGACTGTCGTTGAAGTCGCCTGTTGCTCAATATAAGTTGCCGCCATTTACAAGGCTACCAACCCTTCTATGTAACTTATTTCATCCTCATTGTCTGATTTTACCCTCGCTTTTACCGACTCAAAGTTCCCTACAAATACTTTGAACTGATTCACCTTTGTCTGTATGCTCTAGAGCTTTCAGCAGTTGTCACAAAAGTATGCTTATGTTTAGCACTCATAACGAAAATGAATTCGACAGCAGCAAACATGCAACAACACAATACACATACATTCACTCAAGAAGAGAATACTACTGTACATGTACAATACGTCTCCACTCGATCAAATACAGAAGGTAACTGACCTATTTAAACAAAGGAGCGTTTATTACTAGAACGGTTGATTACACTTGACAGGATCTTTTAATGAATATTTCTTAACTTTAGAGACAAAGATGGAATTTTGTGCTACTTTAGAGACCAGTGGGGCTTAGCCCAGAGGGATTTTCAGAGTAAGAATTTGCCTATACCTGGGACTGTAAATGTTTGTAAATGTAAATTTTCAGTACAATTGGTTGAATAGTTTATGCTTGAAAGCAAATAAACAAAGGCACTTTCGCATTTATAATATTATTAGGATTTACTTATAGTTTGTAATTTCTATGTCTATGTTCATGCATCATTGCAAATCTGTTGCGTCTATGCAAACATCTACTTAGCAGTTAACAAACATACGCTAATCTTAAGTATCTCATAATTTGTTTAGTGGTATAACTATGTCCTCGATAAGCATATATGTATATTTATATTTTTAAATGTTTCATCATGGCTAAGGATGGTTTTTATAGTTCACTGCTCCTAATGGCCAGATTTTCTTACATGGTTTGGTAAATGGTAACAAAACAAAATCACTATTGATTTAATTAAAAGTCAGCTCTGTCTTTATGCTGATGACTCAAACCTCATAGTATCAGCAAAGACTCAACATGAACTTGAAGCAGCTGCTTTTAAGCAATTGTGAAGTATTCAAAAGTAGTTTTTGGACAATGATTTAATATTGAACATAGAAAAAACAATCTTAATGTGCTTTTCACAAAAATAGAAATAAACTTCAACCTCATATTTTCATAGATAACAATAGTATTGAGCAACTAAAGAATACCAAATTTTTGGGTTTAAACCTCGATGTTAACCTTAGCTGGGATAAAAATATTGACCAAATAATATATGAAATTAATTCAAGGCTATATACTCTAAGACACTGTCATATTTTTGTGACATACCTGTTGTGAAAACTATGTTATATGCTCATACTCGCCTTCGGCTCGCTGGGGGCTACGCCCCCAGGCCCCCAAACTGAGTGCTTAATATTCGGGGATAGGAGTGATTTGGTTATTGGGTAAATTCGGACATGAGGTTTTCAAGTTACGTCTTCCCTACTGTGTCATTTCTCGTGGGTTGTAAAGCTTCGCTAACGCTCAGCCAAATGATGTGTGATATATCAAAATAATCAATGTTTTTCGTCCAAAAATTAAGTGACGTCATAGCAAATTTACGAGAGTAAGAATTGGGTGATTCTGAAGTCCGAGATTGTGTTTGCCAGGAAGTGGAAAGTACAGTGTTTAATTTTTACCAAACTTTTGAGTTTGAGGGCGTTTTGTGGCTTAACCGTTGGAATTACAACAAAAAGTGACTGGACCTTTCGTGTATGAAATTTAAAATTGAAGCAGGATTCTACTGTCGGATTTTATCTACAACCTCTGGTTTAGGCAGTAAAGAGCTTGGGAGAAAAGACTGCACTGGCCAGCTATGGTGAATTAATTAGTGTAAACAAAATTTAAATTACCACTGTAGATCGCGCTGTTTCCTAAATCCCATTGAAAATTTGTTTTGAGCTGCGACCAACGGTTCGGCCACTATCGAGCCTGGAAGGTAAATGATTAAGTGAAAATTGTGAAAATTTTACACATAATTGCGTTTTGCGGCCAAACCAATAGAGATAGAGCAAAAATCCAATAGACCTTTTTAGTAGATCACTTCATTCCCGACTAACGATTTTGTCTCAGATCCGAGCTAGCTCTAACGGTTCGCCCGCTATCGGGCTTCAAAGAAAAGCCTGCAAGGGCAAAAAATGGCAACTTCGCGAATTTTTTTGAGGGGTTTAAAAGTAAAAAAATCCGGTTTTCAGACTTTTCCCGGAGGTTTGAAGGTAAAAGCTACGTGGGTGCAAAATTTCGTGTTTCTAGCACTTCTAGAAGTGTGTTAGAATTTCGTATACCCTATCAGTGAGTTACAAATGCGGCTGTATATATAGGAGATATAAGTATTTAGATTCAATTTCATATCTCTGATGGTGTATGTGTCTATGGAGCTACTTCGTATTAAAATCTTAATAGGATTCTCATTTTACAAAAAAGCCACAAGAATAATGTTAAATTTAAAACTGGACAACTCTCTAAAACAACATTTTTCAAATCTCCAAATTTTAACACTTTACGGCCTATATATTTTAGAAAGTATTTTTTATGTTAAACAACAACACAATTGTTTCAAATTATATGATAAGCCACATCTATACAATACAAGAAATAAAAATTATATAGTTTTACCTTGACACAAACTAAAAGTTTTTAAGAAAAAGACCACGTACCCAGGAGTAAATTTTTTGAAACATCCCTAAAAAGCATTACTGACATACAAGATAAAAAAGAGATTTAGAAAAGTTTTGACTATATTGTTGCTAAGGCATTGTATTCCTTAGAGGAACTTTGTTGTCAGTTCTATTTAGTAATTTATTTTAATATAATATAATATTTTAGTATTTTATCTTAATGTGTTTTTTATATAGTTTTACAATTTTAATAATTAATTATCTATTTCAATCAACTGACACTATCCAATGTACAGAATATGCAAACATGAATAAAGACTGTTGTCTATTGTCTATTGTCTACTCTGCATATTAACTGGAGCAAAAAGCTAGGTTTTGACATAAGAATTTAGATAAGATAGGATGAGCAGGCTTAACTTTACTCGATAGGAAGGATTCCTCTTCTTTATAGATTTGAGTTCTTTGTAATGTCTCTATGATTAAGAGGAATATCTTTCGAGTCTGGTAAATACTAGTGTATTAATAATGGCCTTAAACTAAACTGTGACAAGATCCAAAACCTGATGTTTAATCTGGCTGCGATTGTTGATAAATTTCCTGGGAGTTTGCATTGACACAAACTATCTTAGAGGAGCCATATTTCAGAACTAGCCAAGAAACTTTCTATCACAAACTTTCTTCTTCGTAGCTTATCATCTTCTACCACTTACAACGTCTTGAGAATGGTTTAATTCACATGTTTCTTCAGCCGAATTTCCTACACTGTGTACTCACATGGGGATAATCTCCTCATCTTGAAACTATATTCAAGATGTATAAGACTGCCATCCATATAATCTATGGGTTGGGTTACAGGGAGACTCATGCAGACTACTTCAAGAATGTTGCTACCCTGACTATATCCTCCTTATAAATACTAACTCTTCTGGTCAATGTAAAGGATCAACTGGATGCCCTTCCTATCAGAAGCTACAACACTCGAAGACGACAAGATCTGGACACTGGTCGCTACAGTCTCTTGAAAACTCAATCTTCTGATTCTGACCAGATTGGCATCCAGCTCTTCAACCACCTACTGTCCAGACCGTCAAGAGTCAAGCGGACTGCCATCAAACAGTTTTAGAATGATTGTAAGGAGAACTTTGATTGAAAAAGAACTTTATTCTATTCAGGATTTCTTTAAATTTAACTTTGCCCTTTAATTTTACTCTGTCTTTGAAAGTTATGACTTTCAAGTTAACTTGTAAAATCTATTACTATTAATTAAGAACTATTGTACTGCCTTTGGTTACACAATACAAATCTATTCTATTAAAAAAAAGAAGATAAGTCTACCCCTCTTATTCCATATAAATTCCAGTTACTATTTAGTTATTAACAAATATTTATTACTATTAAAATTGCAGGAGAAATATATTCTCAAACCATAGTTCCACCCGTTTTGTGTAAAAACAATTTTGAACAAAATCTCATGTAATATTAAACTTTTTACATATAATATATACGTAAATCTTTTGGCCACATTATTTTCCATTCTATGCTGAAAAGTTATACGTATAAGATTATGATTGCTATGGTACATTTAATTTGGTATGTTTGGAATTATTGTAATTAGCACTATGGTAATAACAATTAAGTTGAAACAGGTGTATGAAGAGTTTTCACCTTATATTTTGGATTGTCATTGAGTTAAATTTCCAGAGCATTTTTAAAAACCACATTAAGGTTACACAATACATTGTATAAAGTAACACAAATATTGAAGTCAAAGGTAAATTCTAAGTTTAAGAGGATACAAAGTTCGTAGTAGCTCTTGGGTGAGAGCAGTGATGTGCGAAGTTCTCCCAACATAGTGGACGCATGTTTCAATCCATCCATGAGCTTCACCTTATCGAGGCATCTCTTCATCTGGAATGCTTGGACTCTGACGATGGCCAGAGCCTCCTCCAGCAGCTTTTCCTGCTCGTCTTCGGGAGATCGGGGCGTCATTGAAACTACCACAGACAATTTATCATGCTTACAATAGTTTGAGTGTTGCTCCATCAATGAAAGCAAACTACTACAGAAAGAAATTAAATCATCTGCCAGATTACTAGCCAATTTCTACATAACAAATTTTGAAAACAATTATAAACAAACAGAAAAATTGTTAAGAATATTATATATACATATATATATATATATATATATATATATATATATATACACATATATATGTGTGAGTGTGTGTGTAAACTCAGGGTTTCTGAAAACTTAGATTAATTGTGTGTGTGCGTGTGTGTGTGTGTGTGTGTGTGTCATAGGAAACGTAGAACAAGGTATAGCGAGAGCTGTGTTAACCATGTTGCAGGGTTACAGTGCAACCTAGTTGCAAGGATGATGTACATTCGATGTATCAAAGCACCTGTCAAAATGTAACGAATCTCTCGCCAATCGATCGACAAAGTAACTTTATCATATGTATTGGTAATCTACTTGAAAATATCATATATTTGTGTTCAGTCTGTTTATAAATTTGTTTAGTTTGCACTCTTTATTACTGTCGACAAGGATACCCATAACACCAATGTGAAAATGTTAAAATACCGTAATATCTCAGTAATGTGACACATATTGTACCTGAATTCTGCCAAAATGCCAGATTTACTGAAAAATCAATAAAATAACACATTTATTTAGAAAAAAACTTCATTATACAATGTAATACTTATACAGTACATGCAAATAAATAGGCAAACACACAAAATAACTGAAACAAGATATTCCTTTGAAACTCCTCCAGAACTAGGCTTATACCTACTAAATTCTTGTTCACACCAAGAATAAAAACTATCTTCGACTTAGGTTTATATTTATAAATATAATAAACAAGCCTAAAATAGGGAAACTGTACAGTTAAAAAAAGCATTGGGCAACATTGTGAAACAACACCCATTCAAAATACAAATACAAAAATACAGTTAGCAAAAACCTATCTGTAAAGAGCCAGATAAAAGTTGAATTTCACTTAGTCTGAATTTTGAACAGAATTCTCCCAAATGTATGCAGGTAAAAAATTTAAATCCTTAAAGATAACATCATGTATCATTTCTTTTAGTGTTGTCTTCAAAAAACAAATTACCCAAACAAAAAGCTAATTTTATCTGCTGAGTTAACTAAATAAATAAATTTTGAATTACATTGGATGTTATAACAAAATTATGTTAACTTCTTTAAGTGTTCAGAGGGAATCAATTTGTAAGGTAAATAATGTTAGCTAAGATTCTCAAATTGATCAACATTAAATTCATATATTTAATTCAAAACCATTTACTACAAATTGCAATTATTTAAAACCATATCAATAGAAGTAAAACTGTTAACAGAACACACAAAAAGCAAGTAAACGTGAGGCTAACAGTTCAATAAAATTACAAACCTGTTGTAAACATGTGAGCATATTCCATTGCAGACATTACAACCTACTCTAGGAGTTGGAAGTGAAATGTTGATTCTTATAGTTAGCTCACTTGTAAGATAACATTATCACTACTGTCTACCTACTTGTGACTCCACTAGATAAACCTTCATTGCACCTGGGCGACTCTAAAATGAGTAAGTTCTCTGCTTATTTGATACATTTTATCCTATTAATGCTGTTATAGCTTTGTGCAAAAATATACATATTAACAATTCAGGTAGATTGTGATTACAAAATTAGCCTATTGCAATTGTCCTCATGGTAGGAAAATTTCTACATAACTTCATCAAACATCACCTCTAGAGCTCAAAACCATCCTGTCTCCCCTGTTCCAAAAGTAGGCATATATGCTATGTAATGCAACTTGTATAAATGATAACTGTCCTAAAACAATAGAAATTTTGACATAGAACATTTTTTTATAAATACGTTGCTAAGTTTGTTAACCAGCCTGGTATGCATGGCATTCTATTTCAATATGGCAACCATTCAAACTTAAAAAAAAACAAAAATAGTTTTGAAATGTTTATAAAATTAACCAAACAATCTGTAAATAACACATGTTGTGTTATTTCAAATTGTTTTCGAGATATTGATCACATGTAAATTCCATAAGAATTTTTGTATCACCACGAATTTGCAATAGCAATGCTGAAAAGAGTTTTAACTTGGTACAAAAATTAATCTTTATAAATATCTGGGCTATTTCCGTTAGCCAGCTTGGTACACCATTTCGTTTCAATATGACAGCCATTCAACTTTAGAAACATTCACAACTCTATTATTTATAAACCTAGATAAAAACTCAAAAAGGGAATGCTTGGATCATTTTTGTATCACAACTGGTTTTCAGGATATTGAGTACATGTAAATCCAACCATAAATAATATATCAGTAGTAAAAAAATCTACCAACTTTTTTATAAATCTTTTCTTTGAATAAAGTTAGTGAATTTGATAATTTTTAATTGCGATATTATCCACTAAGTAGGACTTAATAGTATGAGTACAGTATGCTAAAACTAAATCATTCTCAATGCCGTCAGAAAATAAATGAAACCCGTATATTACTGATATTTACATAAATAAACCAAATCTCTCAAATTGAGTACATAATTTAAACTAATAGTAGAACTCAAAAATCTTACAATAGTAAACATATGTACTGGATACCTTGAGTTTGAGAGCATTTCAAAAATAAATTGTAGTGGCCCCTAGATACTAAAAGCACAGAAGAGGTCATTAAATTGGAGAGGTGCTACTACTCCCATTTTATAAAACATGTTCAATTTGGACCAATTTTTTCTAACATGTGTTTTAATGTTCACTTTCTAGAAACAAACATGGTAGGGTGTGTGGGATTACAGATTCTTTTAATTGTTCCATTGAAATGAATATGTACAAATAAGTAAGCATGGAAGAGGTTAAAAGTCTGAGTTGACTATAATAAAAAAAACTTCCCTTTGGAAATACAATGACCCCCCCCATTTTTAATTAGTTGTATTTCACTGAATCTGTAAGTATGGTAGGATTCAAACTCTTTGTAATGTAGCCTTTAACTTCCTGTTTAAGAAGAAAAACCCACTAAACTCTATTCATTTACTTTTTCGTTGGTGAAACTGTGCATGTATTTCAAATAAAGTTGTAGGCTTCAATAAGTATGGCAGGGTTCTCTCACGCTCTTAATTTAAATTGGGGAGATGATTTTTCTAGAAAATAGACACTAAAACACTAGTTTTGAAAACTGTTTGTCAAAATTTTATAACTTTTATAAAAGGAGTGTAATAGTACTTCCCCCCCCCCCCCCGAAGGAGGACCTTTGGACGTTGTCAACAATGAGATTTAATTAACTCTTCTTAAAACTTACATATTTGTACAGTTTCGTTTTTGTGAAATTAATACTAGTACTTGCACCTCACCCACACCACTTATCATGTGGCTTAGCAAATAATTTGAGGGTTGAATTTTTTCAGTGCTTGCATTTTGGTATATTTTCATTACAATGGTATCTTATCATGTTTTGTTACAAGGTTTTTAACCCCTACCACCAATGTAAAGGGGGTTAAAAAATTTCAGTTGGTTTTACAAAAAAGAGAAATTAAAATATGTTTTATAAAAACTTCGTCAAAATAAAACAACTTTTATAAAAGGGGCATTATGCCCACCTCCTTAATGTACATCATATAATTACAATTGGTCACTTGTCTGTGAAATAAAAAAAACTGGATCATAGGAAATGTGTTAACCTCCAGAGTCTGGGGTCAACGAAATTGTACATTTTCAAGTGTCTTGACATAAATTTAAACTTAAATAATTATCTTTTCTAACACATTGGGACATCACTTCAGTAACATTTTGATATGGCTTCTGGTGTGTAATTACTTGTAAATAGAATGGAGCACAGATTTAGGTTATAAATGTATTGACTTTGTACTAGCATATAACAATTTTACTATAAAATCCATTGAAACCTCTTAGAAAATACCTAACTTGTTATTTTGGTCTGTTCATTTGCTGAACATTAGTATTTCAATGAGAAGACTTGTTATAAAAATACTAAAATGATTCTCTTAACAAGTACAAAAACAAATAAGCTCAAAGATTAATGGATTTTAGAAACAATTTGAATTCTTTGGCAATTTACATTTGATTACTATAACATCCTTTAATTTTACAGTAAAACAAGCAAATACATACACAGTAAAATATGTTAATATTACCAGAAGTGGGTCTGTTATCGTGTCGCACATTCAAATAGTAAATGAACTGTGACATATTGCCATGAGGATAGCAGCTGAGAGACTAGTTAGACTGCTGTGATAAGATAAGCTAAATGGTGAAAGGTCGAATCATAAATGTTCTAGGAAATCTGTACTGCCATTACAATACCATCTTCAATCTTCAGATCACACTTACAGCATGTACTTACTTCTATTAGAAAAGTTCCTAGAAAATTTTACTATAAAATATCTATGTATCATGTGACAATGTTAGTTACCACAATGTAAAAATACAAACTACTTCAACCTTTTATTTAATATACAGCTCTTAATTATTTTCCACATTTAGGTTACAATATAAACCAAACTAACCCCAAAAAACATCTGAAAGTTCAAGAATAAACATGTTTAAACATAAACAGCTGTTCCACTTGAACTGATCTGAATCTAAAATACCAGTTAGGCCAAAGTTCACATCCACATTGGAGTATGTGTGATCAAGGTTTAATGATTGAAACAATTAATGTGTCATCCAATTTAAGTATTAACATTACTTGACACATGTACAGAGATACAATGTTTGAATACATGCAATCTTAAATGAGTTTGTTGTGTCATAGAGGCATTTATGTGTTATCATATTGCTATTCATATTATTCAGTGTCTCTCTAATAAATTATATTTAGGAAAATATTAAACATTTAAAACAATTAAAACAACGATCTATTTTTAAGTTTGATAGTAAATTAAGAAATGTTGGATTTAAATTTTTGTCTACTTTTGAAATGAAAATGTATGAAATTTTTAACGAAAAACTGCAATTCTTCAACATAAGGCAGAACATTATTATAAATATGGGGAGGGGGAAGGTGCAAAACATTTCACAACTACTTCAAAGATACTCATAAAAGGTACTTATTTGGTAGGTATTATACCAACCAAATTTAATTTTGGTATGTTTTAATTATAAAATGATGTTTTTATCTAAATTGAAGATCGTAATTTATAACACTATAAATGTATGTACACTACAGTCCCTAGGAGGGTTCACTTCTGGTTGGTTTGTAACTTCCAAGTTGAACGCACACTGAGTACAGCAAAAACCGATGTGTCACTTAAATCTGGGCAACTTTATGGATGTCAAGGAGCGGCACAACACTAACCGCAAATGCCGAGATTCTGGGGCACAAGGGTGATTCGACAGGTCTAGTCTATTGTGGGAGATGACTGTTGGAGTTGGTGGGTTTGTTCCCTAAGAGTCAAAGGTTCTTGCCAGCCTAGGTTTAAAGTGTGCCACCCCCTGTCTGATTTGACTGGAGAGGCTGCTTCAGAGCTGGCTTCTCTTTCTTCCAAAGGGACATTGCCTAAGATTACTGCCCTAAACTTTTCCTCATGAAGCTTGACAGGAGGCAGCCTTACCCATCCAGAATATCCTGTTAATCAAGGTGAATACTTAATATAAAATTAGACCAACACTAAAAACCTCTGTGAAACATATATTATACATATTTTTTAGAAAGTCGATTAACTTGAATTTCGCAAATGATAGAGAAGATGAGAAAAATGAATTGTGGTATCTACATGAATTATCTTTATGTTAATCTCTTTTGATCCTTGTCAACGTTCTGAATTTCAGCATAGTCATTACGCATCAAAATTAGCAGGAATTATATTTCCTTTCATACTGATTAGTTTGGCTGTATAACCATTGTCACTTACATCATAAGCATTATTGTGGTTTCAACTAAAAAAAAACAGGTATGTTGAATAAGACTATATATATTTCATTGCCAGTGTTAAAAAACATTTTGTATATAAAACCAGGTTTTTCCAGACAGTACAGTACATCATGTTCTATCAAAGTGTATAAATAGTTTAACCTCATTACCATTATAAGCTAAAGTCCGTAACGAATAAAAAACTATCAGAATGCTGTAAAAATTCGGTATTTGGTAGTACCCTGAGGCTACTATTTTTTGGAAGAGTTATTTTTTCAGGTGACCTAAGAAACTACATTATTAGAAAAACAGACTTTGACTTACTATGAAAATTACGTCATTATGATGATCAGTTCTTCTGCCTCCCACTAGGAAACAATGTCGGCGAGAAAGAGGCCACTCTGTCTCTATCTACTATTTCTTATTGTAAAAGTGTGAAAGAATCTCTGTAGAAGATCATGGAAACAGTTCCCTAGTTTTGGACTTTAGGGATTAAGTACAGAAAGTTGCCGTTGGACAATATGATGTAATAGGTGAAAACGAAAAAGAGGGGGCAATAACAGGTATAATTGTTCTCTCTAGTATGGATAAATACTCTCTTAAACTACAACTACCGGTAACAGATGTGAACTTGTTTGACCTTTACACACCTCCAAAATATCAAAAAATGTTTTATGTGTATCGTCCACCTATCACTGATACTACCAACCCAAAAACCTGCATATCATTTATTGACTGTATTCCAAAATCCACTCCTCATCAGTATATGGTAGAAAATATCTCAGATTGTTTGAATTTCTCCACTACTCTCTCCTACTGAACTGCAGTACTACTAGTAAGCATGTTTCTGTATGGCTGTCTACACTAACAAACACCTCAACCCTACAATAACTAAACCATAAAGTGAACTCTCAATTTAAAAGGAAATTGTATTGAAAAGGAAATAAGGAAACTTCTCAGAAGACTATAAAGCAAATAAAACAAGAAATATGAGGAAAAAATCAATTAAAGCATACTCATAGATACTGAAGACATAACATAAAATGAAGAAATAAAGTAAAAGTTAAATGAAGAATGTCTAAAATCTGAATGTGAATGTCTTTACATAAGTATTATAAAGAAAATGGACATTATGATAATTCAACAAAATTGGTGGTGCTGTTAGTGCTTTGTGTTAACGAACTTCAACCTGGACATTGGGGACTGCATGAAAATATTAAATATCAATACTTAAGGAAGAAAGGACAGGTCAAATTAGCCTAAGTTATTGGAAGAAAATAAAATCGTGTTGAACAAATTTCTGTGGCAGCAAAAGAACGAAGTTGACTCTGCCTCTCTCGATACAACAGATCACCAACTTTGAGACCCGAATTTTAATAAAAGAGTTAGTTATCATTTGAGAATTACAATTTACACTAGTATATCTGTTACACTATTCATTTGGTTTCTATCGACATTTCCTGCTAGATATTTAATAGATATTTCTAAGAACAATATGGTTTTGCTTTTTTACAATCTTATAAATTAAATTATAAATATTAATGTAATTTACAAATTAAAATACAATTACAACAAAACAATAACATTTAATTACCTTATGTATTTTTAAGGATAAACGTTACTGCTTGTGAAAGAAAGACACGTATGTTCATGCCGCCATTAGTTAATAACAAAACACATGATTTTAATTTTAAATATATTTCCAAACACAATTTTACCTTTGAATTAATTTTGAGCGATCTGAATTACGTTTTATGCTTTTAAAATTGTATTATGGTGAAGCTATACTTTTATACGTAAAACAATAATGTATTTGTTTCAGATTGCATAAAAAACTAAACTATATTTAACCCTTTGCACGCCAACGTACCTATATTACGGCCGTCGACTACTCAACTGAAAATCGCCAATGGCCGTAATATAGGTACGTCACGTTTTTTGCCTGTAATTTTCTTATAGTTCATCTGATTGCCGCGAAATTTTGACTAATCGATAGTTGATTAGTTGCTTTGAAACCACAAAGTAGTTTATTCCTCTATTGACTGTTGGTTTGATCGTATTTGAGCTTCGCAGCTGTTGGATTGTTTGGTCGAGAGTGAGGTTACGTTCGTGTTGCTATGCGTTGTTTACGTTTGTATTTCTCTCATTACTTTTGTTGCTAGGGCATTTTTATTATGCCCCTTTTATTAGATTTATTGGTACTTTTGGGATTATACCGACCACACCCAGACATGACTCGTTATTTGACATTTAGCTTCTACTGATTACTAGATTAGTGTAGAACAATATTTCGTCAATATAAAACAGGAATTGTCTTATCGCAAACCCCTCCCCATCCTCAGACAGTTGACATTTAGCCTCTATTGATTACTAGATTAGCGTAGAACAATATTTCGTCAATATAAAACAGGAATTGTCTTATCGCAAACCCCTCCCCATCCTGAGACAGAGGTCAAAGTCGAGCGGTCTAGTAGGTAACGTGATTGCAGAGTTTCGCCGCCCGTTCAGCTGGTGCGTCGCTTTGTTGTACTTCCGTGTTTTACCCCTACATTTCTCCAAACACAAAAATTCAACAAAATCAAACATTACCAAACAAAAACTAAACTCTTTATTGGAAAAAACACACAAAACTTGTTTTTATACTTGATCACACTCCGCCACCCAAAATGCGAGTGCCTCCGGCCAAAGGTGCTGCCGAAGCCCGAGCTGATGTCAACGAAAGAAAAACATCCCTCGAGATAGTACCTATCAGTAAAATATCATATTCTAGATGGGCTGATAAGAAATATAAATTGAATTGTAATGGAAAGGCAATTATGTACCGTGCAAAAAACAAATAATTATGTGATGTCACGCGACCTGCCGTAATCGGGATTCTCGAGAAAGATAAGATAACAGCAACAACAATACCGATCACAATACCTGGAAATGCTTGTTGATTGATGGAATGTTAGTTCTGTTACTCAACTACATCGTTTTATAACATTCTAAGTTCATTAAAAAAAGTTTAAGCGTTGGGGGCATATAACGGAATCTGACCCCATTAACATTGATAATCGTTGTAAGTTAACGTTCTATCATGTTTGTTTCTATAAATTTATATTTTTGTGTTCTTCATACTGGTGTGGTCGGTATAATCCCAAAGTACCGATTTATTTTAGTATAGTGTCAAATATTGATTTGTGAATATAGTGTAACATTACATACAACGTCCATGCAACTTACAAAAACTGTGCCAGTGTCACATTTAGTGAAAAAAATCACAACTGGACTTCTATATAAGGTAGGCATTTGAAATTTTGGAATTAGGTTAAGGGGTAGATATAGTTTACTAGGATATAACAGTAAATCAGCGTAAATGTTTTTTGAAACCACTTATTTGTGCTAAAAAAAATCTTTTTTGAAAATTTAAATTTTTTTTTCTAAATTTTTATTTTATTTTATAAGTTTAACCTACATTTATGCAACTACAATTTACCAACGGAACAAAGGTATTTCATAAGCAAAATAATGGTAAAGAAATCATCAATATCTGTTAAAAAATAAAAAAGTTATGATACATTTTGTGAAAGCTTGCAAAACTGCTGAAAATGCCCTTGGCGTTTCTGGGTAGAACTTTTGGAAAATAGGCTGGCGTGCAAAGGGTTAAACAACGTTTGAGCAGTGTAGTACTTACGATTACTTCAGCCAATCTGAAATGACATTTCTGCAGGTACTGATGTCGTCAAAAGTACATTTATTAATAATTAAACGTTTGATTCATAGTTTGTTTGATTTCAACTAAAACAGTACATGATTTTTCATTATATTAATGACCAAATTTAGAATGTTCAAAAAGTCCTTTCAAGATCGTTTTTAGATACGTCACGTTTTTCTTACTTTTCTTGTAATTTTCACCTTTAGTTCTAGTTTTCATCTCGTCAATAAAAACTGGACAATTCAGATTTAAAGGAGCAAGGTCATTATCTTGTAACTATTCAAAACATTGCTCAGTGTTTATAAAATTATTTTGAGCCAATATCAGCATATTCATCGCTATTGTGCCTGTTGTTACTAGCCTTCTCCTACATAAACGAAATAACAACAGGTGGTCAGCTTCAATAGTCTAAATAAAGAAAGCTGGCAATGATTATTTATGAATGTCTATAGGTCAAATGCCATATTTGATAGTAACGATATTTAAAATCTATAGGCTAATCATAATCCAACTGTGTTGGTGGCCGCTTATTGTACTGTAACCCTCTATAGTCTTAGATGTTTTATAATATTATCTTGTTGTAATAATGTTGTTTTCTTGTTATATAGTCATTGTTTTAATTAAGGTTATAAGTACAATTATGTTTGAAGATTAAAATTTGACTATGACTGTTATACTGGTTAATTTGTTGCCATCCTACTTTGTCTCCTGGCCTTAAGATATGTTTATATTCATTATGGAGTCTATTTATATGTCATGTTGTTTCACTGTTATGCATATCTATAATTTTGTACATTGTTTTAATACATTAAAACAGGTAATGAACCATAATATTTATGCTAGTCTACGTGTATTAAGGGAATACCTGGTTAGATAGAAGAACAGAAAGATTGGTATAGTCTGCAAATCTAGACGTAAGCACTAGGTTTAAAAAATATTCAAAATGTCTGATATCTTTTATTTTAACAAACTACTTGTGATGAATTAGTGAAATCTTATATACAATAGTTACCGAAACAACGTAGATAATAATGTTGAGAATAGAACAATTAACACCAATAACTATAAAAATTAATCAAATTCATCAGACATAACGCGAACACAATACCAAATAAATAGTAAAATAGCTCACCTAGTACTCAGTAATTATACTAGCAGACATCAAGGAACCCGCTGGTGTTGGTTTTTTTCCTTCTCTTGCTTTTCTATTCAAGCTTGATATTTGTACCATAAAACCACACTATTTTGTCTTAAAAATGTTGAAACAAGTTAGTAGCAACATTTGTACACTTAAACTTTTATTCCATAAATAATTGAAATAAAGAAACATTTTGTTTTATATAATTTAAATCTATATACCTTATGTTTGTAATTTCAAATCTTAATCCTTGCAACTGTTTATAATGTAGAGATTTGCTCAAAGAGACGGTAATAATCCGTTAGATTAAGGGAAGGATTGGTAAATGTGGTAACATTTCTTTTCAAACATAATATGAACCGTTCCAATGTATACCCGATAAGTTAGTATTATCAATTCATAGCTCAACACCATTCCTAAGTGTTTATCAGTAGGGACAAAGAGCGTCATCTATACAAATCTCAATTTACACATAATAATTATACAGTTGTTTTGTTTTCTTTTGTTTTATGGACAGTTGAGTAGATAATATGGAACCCCAATTAATACATTTATGCTTGTAATCACCTCCTACCAAGAAATTCCTCCTAAGAGTTGAGAATAAGTAATTTTTGCGAATGGTGCAGGAAAAAGGTCAATACACTACTGACAGCGTAATAGATCCATGTTCAGTTTCAACAATAATACTGGAAGCCTGCATATACTCCTGTTGTAACTTTGAAAGTTCATAATTTTTAACGTCTCTACTGATTAGAACAGCTGATCCCCGTGTCCTCTATCGTTTAAATGATTTGTAGAGTATAAAATAAAGTTTGGAACATTTAAATAACTTCTAGAAGTAAAATGTGTTTCAGAAGTTAGAAAAATATCAATTCTCATTTGAGTTAGACAGAGTTTGGTATCTTGTTAACGTCTAATCAAGTCGAATTGCACAAACGAAATTGAATTGTGAAACGCATTAATTATTTAATTTGTAAATGGGTGTTTTAATAGGTTTACAAGAGTGCCTATAAGTTCTGACTGCGCATTATCATGTTTACAAATTTATTAATTCAAATTAAAATGACTTTATTTGTATCATATATACACATTTATTAAGGAGACTACGCAACTTTGTAACCAAAGTGGACTGACTGCTAGAGTTTTGAAGGGTCGCGTGGTTTGCGGTAACTTCAGTAGAGCTTGTATCTGTACTTGGACATGTTTGTCGCATTTCAGATGTTATATATTGTGCACTAACTAGTTGTTGAGAAACTATGCAGACGAGGTTGGACACATGTTGAATTTGGACTAACATTACCAAGTTGGTGTATTTTTTTCTCTAGGTTGAGGGGATTCCTTTTTTGGAGGTCTTTGTACACAGGACACCCTCTGTAGTTAGCAGGATGACTGCCAGAGCAAAGGGCACAAGTTGCCTGTGTTGGATTTGGTTTGGCACACATAACCGAGTCATGATTTTGTTCCGATGCAAATCGGCTTTTCATTTGCAAATCGCTAGAAATAGTAATGGGGCCCTGTCCATGCCTGATTTCTTCTTCTTGGTGTCTTGATTAACAGCAATGCCTTAAACCAAACATAACCTTAAAATCGATCACAAAACAATAACTCAATCATTAATATTTTTGTAAGCAATTCCCCGGCAAATAAACACACAGTATAACAACCGTTGTAGATTTGAGCAACATATGGTTTCTGAATACATTACATACAAACTTTATGCGCAAGATGACAAAGTGAAATAAATTTGTAACTAGCATTAACAAAGAACGTGACCTCTTTAAATACAAACCAGATTTTATCACGACTTTTAACTTGAAGAAGGAGTACTCTGCAACTATTATGAAGAGTAAACACATAGACAATATACCTGGAAGTGTTTTCTACTCTATATCTACTTTATACTATACATAAAATTACGTTTAAAACTACTTTTTAATGATAGGACAAATGAGTAACAAGGAACATAATGCATAAAAGATAATCTTAACAATAGTTAGTTGTGTTGTTCTTATTAACTATTTAAATTGTAGTCTGAACCTGATCAATTCATAGAATGTATTAGCAAGACAGATGTGTTCCGTTTGAGGTTTATGAAGTAGTCCCTTAGTGTGTTTAAGCCCAAGTAAAACGCGCATTGCGTTTATGGATAACCAAAGAGAATTAGATATACATTATTATATAAAAGTGCAGTTTATTATGAAAAATTATAAAATTCCCCGTACCTAATCACGGCAGAAAAAGAATGTGCTTTCTTTGAGTTCAATGCGTGTATACCCTTTGTAACATTCACATTTAAAAGAGAAGACATACTGTAAAAGATTTACCGTGTTAGATTTACCTGTAAGAAGACATGTTATTGATTTACCGTTCTAACCCCCATTAAAACTAGAATTCTAATAGAATTCTATGGACGATTTTAAGAGACACATATTTTATTTTCGGCAGACATGTATTTTTCACTGTTTTTCGTCGTATAAATAAAAGTAGAATAGAGCTTTCAATGTGTATACTGTTTGAATCGCAATTTTTAATGATTTAATAATTGACCTTTTTGGTTTAGCTAAATAATCCTTCTCGCATTTCTATATCAAATCGGTATCGTTTTTTAATCAAAATTTTATACATAGTTATTACAAATGTTATTACTCAAGTTTACATATTAACGTTCATTCAACTAAGGAAATGTTCAATCAACTTACACCTAAATTAGTTTGGTATTCAAGATTTCAGTCTTACATTGCCGTTGGTTTAACTATCATGCAATTTTCCTGATCCATAATGCATAGAAAGATATCCAATACATTTCATATCTTTTTTTTAACCTCACTGTGTTGGTTTTGTTCAAAGCCGAGTTAACTTATAAGGTAGTCGTTAGTGTGACATGTTTCATTGCATTTTATATTATCGAATAAAATCGAAATATGATTGCAGCGCAATGATCCAAATGTACAGTCAAACACCTGAACTTAGCTGAGTGGGGCCTAGGGCCCTGCCTTATATTTTAACACTAGCTGTTACCCGCGGCTTCGCACGCAATCTTTAGAACCTTATATTACTTAGTAAAAGCAATTATGATGTAATATGATGGGAGTCCTCTAAACATTTTAAAACGTGAGTATAGGCATAAATCAGGTACATATTGTTTAAGTTCATGGTAAATAGTATCAGAGTTTAACTTAATTAATTATTATGTCATGTTTAGCACGTGTAGGAGCATTTCTGGTTCTAATTAATTATATACATAACGTCACAGCTGAATCTACCTTGTCATCCCGATCAAGAAAACACAAATCTCAGATTACACAGGTCTCGGAAACTTACTTCGATTAAAAAGCGTATATTTCCAGTCCTTGTCATATATTTCAGGTCTAAGATATTTCCAGTACCAAGGCAAACTCTACTTAAGTAGGATCGAGATGCCTACTTCGGTTAAAAAGTGCCTACTTAAGCTGGTTTACATTAGTCGAGTAGTAGGTCGAGTAGAAAGGCGAGTTAGTACTCGACCGTAAACTCGGCCAGTGTGAACAACTGGACGAGTCGAGTGACGGGCGAGTCGAGTGTCAGACCCAGTTGGCAGGCGAGTCTCGAGTAGTTTCGGCGGGGAGACAGCCACTCTACCACTTTATTAGACTCGCCCGACCCCTACCACCGACAATTTTTACTCTACCAACAACTCTCCTGTTTACTCACCCAATGTTGACAGTCAGCAGATCGAGTTCTATGTCGTGTTGCATTGTTCGTGTCAATTCACGCACACGTGTTTGAGTAGTGTTATTTGTGTAGGTTAATACTTCAAGCAAATATGAAGTGGACGGAAGAGGAAACATTAAAGTTTGTTGAGCTGTACCGTGATGCAGAATGTTTATGGAATTTAGCTAGCCCTAGGTACAAAAACAAACAAATGAGACAAGCAGCAATTGACAACCTTGTCAAATATATGGGAAAGGAAGGGTTCGGTATACAAGAAGCCAAGCAGAAAATAAAAAACATGAGGTCTACGTATAATCAAGAACTGACGAAAATTAAAAAATCAACCAAATCTGGAGCAGGATCAGCTGATATTTTTATGTACCTGCTGTCAAATGGTTTGCTATTTTGGACCCAGTTATGAAAATAGGAAGAGGACAAACAGAAGCAACAAGTAATTTGGTAAGTACACATTTTATTAAGAGAATTACATTTACATATAAAGAAATGAAATGCTATTTCACTGCCAAAAAAATATAATTAATTACAGATTTTACACATTTTTCATGCTTCCGGAGTTGAATGTAATAATAGTCTTTCTGATTTTATTTGTTTAAACATACTTGTTTTGCCAAGGCACAGCACCTTCTTTGTTGCAGTAAGTTTTCAAACCATCGCGGATCTTTTTTGCAAGTTTGGTTGTTCTTCTTCCTCCAAACCTTTCTAAGTTTCTGAGTTCTCCAATGTTTTCCCTCCATCGACCAGGTACTATATTACCTGTGTCTAAGGTTTCCTCATCTACAGATCCTGGTGCAAAGTAGGTTGTAGAAGAGGTTTTTCGTAGCCAGTTATGTAGAGAGCATGCAACTAACAAGTTTAGGTACTGTTGAGATGTGACATACTTACTACCTTTCTCTGGAAAACTCTAAATCGACTTACCAAGATACCAAAGGCGTTTTCAACAATCCGCCTTGCTCGACTTAAACGATAGTTAAAAATCATTTCCTCGAGAGTCAGTTGTCGTTTACATGATGTGTACGGTTTCATGAGGTAAGGCTTCAGCGGGAAAGCATCATCTCCGACAAGGAATAAACCATCAGGAAGAAGTCCATTCTCCAACGGTAACCATATTGAACCGTTAAGGAAGACATCGGCATCATTTTCAGAACCTTTATGTCCTACTTCGACATAAGTAAATAAATAGTTGTAGTCTACTACTGCCATAAGAATGACACTGTGAATTCCTTTGTAGTTGTAGTATAGACTACCACTGTTTGGAGGGGCTTGAATCAATATATGTTTCCCGTCTATGGCTCCACAGCAGTTAGGGAAATTCCATTCACGAACGAAGCCTTCTGAAACAGCTTTCCACTATTCATGGCCGTTTGGAAGCTTAAAATAAAAACTTTACTGTTATTAACATTAGTCACAGCTATTTCAAGAGTTTTTCTTTTATTTTCAGGAATCAAATACTATGGATGATGAAGTCGAAAGCCAGGGTATCTTCGAAGATGAGTTATCAGACACGAGTGGCGTACCAGCATGTGAGCAGGAAACTCCTCGACGGGTTTCTACGCCAACTGTACACACGCACACTGGTGCCAAGCTTACGGGAAGGAAGCGTAGAATTGAAGAGTTGTCGCATGCTGTTAAAAATCTTCGGGCCGTAAGTGAAATAATGACTAGACCTACCACTGATCCAGAGGAAGATGAAATAGACGTGTTTGGTAAATACGTGTCAAAAACATTGAAAAAAACTATCAGCTTGTGATGCAATATGCGCCCAACGAGATAGTCAAGATCTTTTGACAAAATACAGGTTAGGTAACCGCCCTCTGAGTGTACAAACAAATATAACCTACACCTCAGATAATACGTCTAATTCTCCACAAACTTCCACTGTATTGTTTAATGAACCCTCGGGATTACTCTCTTCCGCTAATATCGTTGCAGACTCAGTAAACTTGCAGTAATGAAATTGTATTGTTCTTTTAAATACATTCCATGTTAAAATGTGACTCACTTATTCGTATAACTTTCTTTAGTCCATGTTTAATTACGAATAATGTAAAACTATTACTTATTATGTATATTTTGACTACCTAAATAAATTGTTTTCATAAATATAAGCTAACTATTTGTTGTACCCTTTCCAAAATAAGTAGAATTAGATAATTAATTATGAATGTTTCAATCAGAAATTCGGATTATAAGTGACCAATGACAAACTTCACCTAATAATTTGGTAGATACAATTTATAAAAAAACATTCCCTTAAGCATGGACCAATTTTGCTTGTCTTGCTTATCATGTTTACCTAAAAATGTGTATGTTTAATAAATGTTTCGACTTACCTTCATGAACTCTTTTAGGCTCTCAGATATAGCATCGCAAACTTCTGGGATGAACGTTGACGTAGCTCCCCGAGACACTCGAAACATATGCTGCAGAGATCTGTACGTGTTTTCAGTAGCAAGATAAGCTAACGTAATCTCTAACTTCAATTTAGCAGGTAGGCGTCTCTCAATTGAGTGTCCTGTTTGGTGATTTTTGGTTAAATTAGATCCAGTAGAGTGTTAAAATTATTTGGAGTTAATCTGAGAAATGACCTGTACTCCTGAATATCCTCCAACGCCAGTTCAGTTAATAACATAGCAGATGCACCGTGAGTGTCTCTTCTCTTAATCCAGTCTCTTACCCAAACGCGTGTTTCCCTGTTTATTTCTTCCTCCACCACTTCGTTTATCTCCTCTACCAACAAATCATGCATCCTCTTTAAGCAATTTCTAACGATTTCACGGGACATTTTCAGAATAAGTTACAACATGCATCTAACAATAATTTTCTTGTTGTACTGTCTCCGTATCCAATTCGGACGAGCATACTCGACTAATGAAAATGCATTTTTCTAAACTATTGCGAGTAATTTAGAATTTAGAAAAAGAATTGTCTACATTTCCACTAGGAGACCTATAAATTCTGATCACGAATAATTTTGATTGATGCGTTTGAAGTTTGATCCCGACTGCTTCAAAATCTTTTTCGATTGCTTCTTGAATCGGAAAGGGGGTAAACAAGAAATTTTGTTCAAGAAAAATGCTTACTCCTCCTCCTTTAGAGTGAGTTGGACAAAACGCGGAAGCCAATTTGTAATTTGGAATTTTGCGGGGTGCGACGTTGTCCGTGTTGAAACCGCTTTCGGTTAATATAAGGAGATCGGTTTTCAGCTCCTCGCACATAAGTTGGATTTGATTGGATTTGATCCTGTTTGTTGGTTGCCAATTGAGAATTTTGATGAATCAGTCTTACTTCAGTTTGTTTTTGAGTGTTTGTTAGTTTTAATTAGGGTTTGTATGTCAATTTTGTCCGCTGTTTCCAAGTGGGGTCCCTAAAAAAACAGAGTTTGATTTTTCTTAAACAACTGTAGAGCGCTCGTATGGGGGTGGAGATCTCACTGCCTCCGCGTAGCTGTTGTGGGGTAATGTCCAGGGTGTAGCCGGACTGGACGGCAAACAGGGGACCGCGGTGTCGGCAGCCGACTCCGGTGATAGCATCGGCAGACGGTGGCGACGCTCGGAGACTGCAAAGTCGATGACGGCGGCTCACCCTAGGATGGAGGTGGCACCTTAGGAGAAGGCCTCGAGGTGAGCTTATGCATCTTGGCGAGGCTTCACTGTATCAAACCAGCTAGTGTTCTCTTGTCTTGCTGGGACAAATGCATGCCGTGCCTCGTTAACATCTTCCGGTCTATCTGGTTAACATCCAGGAATCGAGCGTCGTGTCTCACGGCCAACTCCTGGATGTAAGCGTTCACGAGGGCGATTTCTTGATTTGTGCCGTCATCTCCGGGCAGGTCGTGTCGATATGGCATAGTAGAGATGACCAGGCTAGTGTTGGCGGGTCTGATAGTTATATAATTCTCCAGGTAGCGGTATATACTCTACTATTCACCTGAAGCCAGATCATTGGTACCCGCTATCAGTACCTCGCAGCGGGTATCGGCCACCGGTGGAGTCGGGCTCTGGTCGATGTCGCAAAGTCTCGCTCCAGGTTGCATGTACTTTCGAAATAAGAGGGAAATCCTTATTAAGGTTTTGTAACATTCCAATATAATCGTTATTAAGTTTTGCGTTACACTTGTTTTTTTAATTTTTATTTAATTTCAAAAAGATTTTATTTCACAGTATTTACAATAGATTTATACAAAACAACAAACAATATAAAACCATCGATCTTGAAATATTTACAAACTTAAAAATAATTAAATAATAATATAATCTTCAAAACAAACTAAAAGTAAACTTAACAATCAAAAAGAACCCAAAAAAGAACAAAAAAGCTAAACTAGATAATCGTGAAATTAAATAGAGCATCCAATAGGCAAAAGCCCGATGAAGGATGCACATCAGATTAAACTACTATAATAAAACTAAACTTAAAGAAGGAATGAAACCGCTACATAAATAATATACAGGGTGAGTGGCTCTTGGTGTGACAAAATTTTTTTGGGTCATAATGCAATGTAAATGTGATACAATGGCGGTTATAAAAAAGTCTAACTCCAAAAATTAGGTCTGAAATTAATTATTTACAGTTTTTCTAAAAGACCCGTGTTTTTGTATGTAAATCTGATATTTCTCAGCAACGTATAGACATATGTGAGCAAACTACACCATTTTTAGATTCTCCATTACATTTTCGATTTGAAAAAGTTATCGGTTCAAACGGTAAGAAAAGAAAATTAAGCTTCAGGTCGATTTAAATGGCAAAGTTTCTAAGTTTCAGAAAAACTGAAATATCATTGAACCCCATCTTTTTACCACACCCTGTACACAAGAATGTGTCAAGTGATATTAAAAACTTTGCCATTTAATAGGCTTTAAAATGGTATGCCATATGACCATAGTTAAGTATTCGGTTACCTACATTTATTGGTTTGAATATTAAAAAACATGCAAGCTACAAAAAGATTAAAACGATTTAATAACAACTGTACTTAATTTTTATGTTTTATCAAACTGCCTCATAAAACAGGGAATTGAAGACTTAAAGAAAAGTAAAACAGTTTATACATTAAAACATTAAAAGTCAAATCATTGCAGTTCATTCTCAAAATGGCGACCTTCTTTTCTCACACAAGCTCTTGCTCGCTTTCTTATTGCTCCTGCGATCATTTCAAAAGACAGTTATTCCCGAAGTCTTTGAGCAGCCAGACCAATTCACCCTCATATTTTTTTCTGAGTTTACTGGGGTGGAATAAACTTCCTGCTTAAAAAACCCCACACACAAAAAAGTCAATAGGTGTAAGGTCGGGAGATCGGGCAGGCCATGCGACAGTTCCTCCACGTCCAATCCACTCGGGATAGTTTTCAGTCAGCCATTGACGTACTGTTGCATTAAAATGTGGAGGGGCTCCATACTGCTAGAATATAAGCTCGTCTCTTTCAACATTGTTCAAATTGTTCTAGAAGGTTAGGTAGGTCATGTTACAAAAAATCTAAGTAGATTGTTCCATTTACAGTTCCATCAACTATGTGAGGGCCAATCAGTTGGTCGCCTAAGACTCCAACACCAAACATTAATACTAAAACGCGTTTGAAAGGATTGTTCCCTTGTCCGGTGTGGGTTTTGTTGATCCCAGTGGTGCATATTATGACAATTGAAAATTCCTGCTCTTGTAAACAATAACTTATCAGTCCAAAGGATTTTTCGATAAAAATGACGCTGCTCTATGTCTCTGTTTAGCAACCAACAACAGATTTGTACTGTAGGAGCATAATCAGTGGCTTTCACACCTTGAACAGGCGTAAAATGGTATGGATGGAACTTCTTATGCAAAATCTCCAAAACCTACGTCTCTAGCAAGTTATCTACTACTACCGTAACTTATGGATCATTCCGTACTAAATTTAGAACTACTTCATCATCTAATCCTACATCATGAACAATGTGTCCTACTTCGTTAGGTCTTTTATGAACTGTACCTCCCTCCACAAGACGTTGATGGAGTCTTGAGAACACAGAATTACTGGGAAGTCGGCGATCAGGGTAGCGAGCTTGATACTCTCTTTGGGCAGCACGCGCATTTCCATCACAAAACCCGTAAATAAAGTGCATATCAGCGTATTCTCTAGTAGTGAACTCCATAGCAGCCTACACTTGACTAAATTGAGCAGAAAAATAGTTTATTGGAGGTAGAAGTAATTCATGTGGACACTGTTCTTACAAAACAAGATAAGGAATGAATGTACAATACTGGTGAAAGTGATAAGATAAGGAATTAAAACATTGATAAAGGATGCGACCATTAATCCTTAACTAGCATCCACAAATTATTTTAATCTGTTTTACATTTTTGTAATCTTCAATTCCTTGTTTTATGAGGCAGTTTTATAAAACATAAAAATTAAGTACAGTTGTTATTAAATCATTTAAATCGTGTTAATCTTTTTGTAGCTTGCATGTTTTGTAATATTTAAACCGATAAAAGTAGGTAACCGAATACTTAACTATGGTCATATGGTATACCATTTTAAAGCCTATTAAATGGCAAAGTTTTTAATATCACTTGACACATTCTTGTGTACAGGGTGTGGTAAAAAGATGGGGTTCAATGATATTTCAGTTTTTCTGAAACTTAGAAACTTTGCCATTTAAATCGACCTGAAGCTTAATTCTTTTCTTACCGTTTGAACCGATAACTTTTTCAAATCGAAAATGTAATGGAGAATCTAAAAATGGTGTAGTTTGCTCACATATGTCTATACGTTGCTGAGAAATATCAGATTTACATACAAAAACACGGGTCTTTTAGAAAAACTGAAAATAATTAATTTCAGACCTAATTTTTGGAGTTAGACTATTTTATAACCTCCATTGTATCACATTTACATTGCATTATAACCCAAAAAATTTTGTCACACCAAGAGCCACTCACCCTGTATTAATAAGAAAGCCATACAACATTTTTAAAACAAGTCATGGGAGTAAAAATAAAAATATTAATTGGAATTATAAAAGGTGATAAAAACGAACTAAAATGTACACATTATTCATTCAACAATTTTCAGAAAACACTCGTAATTATCCAACGAAAATAACTATATTTTTAAACTTTAAAAACGATTTAATGGTGCTAAATGATCTAATTTAACGGACATAAGATTAAACAATCTTGGAGTATTAAAAGTAAAAAAATGTTTGAAAACAGATTAGGTTTTGGAACCGGAACAAGCAAACTTCTGAAATTATATCTAATATTACGTGTGAGGGCCGGATTTGATCTTCGTATGAAAAATAGTTTTAATACCTTATATAAGTAAAGATTTCGCAAGGGGAGTATTTTTAAATTTAAAAATAGTGGCCAGGAATGATTGGTCTTATTTGATTTAGTAATAATGCGGACAAAGGATTTTTGAAATGTAATGAGAGGATACAGCGTGGATATATACGTACCTCCCCAGCACTACAAGCCCATAACTTAGTCTGGAGTGTATTAAAGCGTGGTAAACATTCAGTAGCAAGCTTGGAGGACATACATCACGCAACACATAAAAGCTTCTCAAACTTGTATACAACTCTTTCTTCAGTGAATTTATATGACCTTTCCAAGATAAATTTGAGTCAATGGTAAGCCCAAGGTATTTGTATCTGTCCACTTTTTCAATCTTTTTACAATTACAAACATTACACGTTAGCACGTAAAATGATGATAGTATACGTCATATTCAAAATTACTTGTTCCTCGTAAGTTAAAATATCATGAATTTAGTTTTGTCACTTACGAGCATTGCATTTATATTAAACCAAAAATTTAAAACTTTTAAATCATCATTCATTTTTGTCAACTAATAGCTTCCAAACTGTAATCAGAATACGACCAGGGTATTCTGTAATCAGAATTTTTGACTGTGGCCAGTGACAGAATGAATCATTGAGGCATGTCAAAAATCTAGAGGCATTATCTAGACTGTATATAGTATAGACTGTATACTAAAATTTAATCATAATTTCAAGGAAGCCCACCAGTTTAAAGTAACTTATGTGAAAACATTCATAACTTTGTTCATTAAGGTTAGTTTTATAACAGTATTTAATCCATTAGATGAGTTTAATTCATCACTGGCGCAATCTGGAGTAAAATTGATATGTTAATGTTTTATCTGCATTACACTACCGATCAAGCACTTTTTACTTGTTATTGATAAAACTTAAACGTAAACTTGCTTCAGAAAGTTTGTCGAACTAGCTGTCAACAGCTTTTTAGTGCCAGTTTAAGTTTAATTATTATGAAACGTAAAAACTACAATTTCTTTCTGTATTCCAAAATATTCCAGGTGACTTTTCTTAACTTTTTCTTAATAAAAACCTTCCTCGGATTTCAATGGACATTTTACAAAAAGAATTAACCGAATTGGTCTAGCCGTTATAGAGATTAGCGCTTACCAACACATCGATTCATTTTTATTTATAAGATAACTAGCTGTTACCCACGGCTTTGCACGCAATCTTTAGAACCGAAGTACTTATATTACTTAGTAAAAGCAATTATGATGTAATATGATGGGAGTCCTGTAAACATTTTAAAACGTAAGTAGGCATACATCAGGTAAATATTATTTAAGTTCATGGTAAATAGTCTCAAAGTTTAACTTAATTATTATATCATGTTTGGCACGTGTATGAGTATTTCTGGTTCTAATTAATTATATACATAACGTCACAGCTGAATCTGCCTTGTCATCCCAATCAAGAAAACACAAATCTCGGATCACACAGGTCTCGGAAACTTACTTCGGTCAAAAAGTGTATATTTCCAGTACCATAGTAGAGTTTGCCTTGTTGTTCTGATGAAAAAAAAATATATATAGTTTCCAGTAACATAGTAGAGTTTGCCTTCTCCTGATGAAGAAAAAATAGATATAGTTACGTAGGACCGAGATGCCTACTTCGGTTAAAAAGTGCCTACTTAAGACCGTTTAAATTCACTTACCTACTATGTCACAGTTTAGCTTGCCATATTGCCTCGATCAAAATACTATATATGTTCGATTATCTAGTTCTTGGAAATCTATTTTGGTCAAAACCGTGTTGACATGGTTGAGTTTGCCTTGTCCTGATGAAGAAAATACACACATAAGTAGGACCGAAAAGTCTATTATGCCTAGGGGGAAGTCCTACCTACTTCTTATGTACTTTCGGTATAAGGGGTAAATCCTTATTAAGTTTAAGCAACATTCCAAATTAACGTTTGGACTGTAGCCAGGGAAAGAATGAATTGCTGAGGCATTTCAGTGTTCATTTCTCTGTTTTCCATAAGCCACTGTTAAAATGTAATATCACAATGTCAAGGAAGCCCACCAGTTTAAAGTAACTTATGTGAAAACATTCATAACTTTGTTCATTAAGGTTGGTTACATAACAGTGTTTAAATAATATTTAAAATGCATTAGATTATTAAATCCATCACTGGCGCAATCTGGATTAAAACTTATATATTAACTTCATATTTACTATCTGCATTACACTACTGATCAATCACTGTTTACTTAATATTTCATCAAATTTAAATGTAAACAGATGTGTCAGCCAATTTGTCTACATAAAACTGCAGGTTTGAACAGCTGTTTAGTGCCAGTTTAATTTGGAGTATGAACCGTAAAAACTAAATTTTTTCTGAATTTCAAAATATTCAAGGTAACTTTTCTTTTCTTTTTCTTCATAAAAACCTTCCTCGGATTTCAATGAACGTTTTACAAAAATAACCATTCGAATTGGTCCAGCCATTATCGAGGTTAGCGCTTACCAACACATTTCGCCATTCATTTTTATTTATCTATATATATAAAAATGAAACTGTTCGTGTGTAACAGCATCACTCACAAACGGCTGGACGGATTCGCCTAATTTTTTTTTTAATTTGTTCGTCTTGATCTGTAGAAGGTTATAGGATACTTTTTATCCCTTTCCCGATTCAGGATTCCGCCCCACTGGTTACAGAAATACCCGTAAGAAATGCATTGCAGCAAACATATGTTATTAAGTGAAAGAGTCTTTTCAAATTTTTAATCAGCTGTTCTTTGTAAACATATATAATGCGACAAAAAATATATTTATATATAAATTTCTTTACACTTATAGTTTTAAAGCATAGAGTAAGCTTAAGAGAAACGACAAATTTTGTTTAAACTGTTTCTGCAATCATAATATATAAAAATGAATGTTTGTGTGTTTTGTCCTTTATAGACTCAGAAACTATTGGACCGATCACTATGAAAATTTGTATTTTTCTATGTAGAAGGTTTATACGCAATGCCCATTGATGTAACTAACCACCAGGCTGTACTGCAAGATATAAAAGTTATCAAAGCGCCTGCACATTATAAACTGCAATTACAACACAGTAGTTACGTATATTAAAATATCCAAACACTATTTGAAGGCAAAGAAATATACGGGCAAAGCTTAAGAGACGCGTGCGAAGCCGCGGGAAACAGCTAGTAAGATATATTATTCCGTCTGAATTAATTTTGTTTTGAACATATATTTGCCAGTAGTTCCGCCAGCTGTTCGACGAGGCAACAATGTGGTATGCTACAATTGCTGTTATTCAAAGGATTTTTCTCGTGGCCCGTGATATACTGCGACTCCCTCCTAAAGGGTATATTTTTATCTCTGCTAATACTGATAAGATATTGGCAGTTTAATTTCCGATTCGAAAACGTAGAGATAAGACAGTGAATTATTAACGGAAACAGTTAAACGTTGTTTACTGTTAAGGTTAAACATTTCTACAGGTATAACTATTATTATGCCAGTTATTACATAATTTTTAGGTAAGAATAATATATGTATGTTTCAATACTATTACATTAGCGATGTAGTATTATAATGTGATTAGCGATACTACATCTTTTTTCTATGCTTTCAAGTGTATTTTCTTCATAAAGTACAACCACTTATCTTCCATCAATAGCTTACAACTAACTGATTCTCATTATTTCAGTTGAGAGCCTAACTGAAGAGCTTTTTTCCACACAGCCTATTCACTTTTACAAAACAGGAAGATTTTAGGAATGTGAGAACTGTAACTTGTGTTGAATTTGTTAAAATTTTTCTGAAACAATGACCAAGTCCGACTCAAATTCTTTCTGAAAAACTAAAAAATTATTTTTATCAAAACAACCAAAGAATTTGTATGGAAATTATAAGATTAAAGGTCGAGGTGGCAAATCACAAATTGCCTCAGAGCGCTCAGATAACAGATACGCTATCAGTCCCACCCGCAGATAATATTTACAGATATCCAGACACAGCACACAAACAGAATATTAAAACATTAGGAACTTAACTATGTATGTATATTCTCTCTAAAATCATGTTATTTGTCATTTGCACCTCCTAAAACCATATATATTTTGTCTGGGAGGATGAGCAGAATACGTTGATAACGTCAAATTCGTGATTTGCCAGGTCGACCTTTAATGTTATAATTTCCGAAGAAATATATGTAGGCTTCACAATTTTGCACAAAAAATTTATTTAAATAACTTACTTTTTTTAATGTTTTTCCGTGTACTCTATGTGGTACCTAAAACAGTAATTTTCCTTAAAAATTAATCAATCGTACGCCCAGCCGGGTACACAATAGTCTAAGGTATTTATTTAAACACGGGATCACATTTAACAAACTACCAAGAATGACAAACAATAAAACGTAATAATGTAATGCATAGCATCATGTACTCTATGGAGCGCATGACACGGTTTACGAAAGGCTGGTGTGTACCCGACAGCGAGTTTGTGATAGATCGTGTATACCCGATGGAGTACATGCCGTGAATGTGGCTTTTTATTTGTTTTGTTTTTTTACATTTAAATATAAATTATAATGTACTTATGTACATTTTAACCTTGTGTTAAGCTAAAAATAAACTGTGTTTTGAACATAAAATGGTTTGGAAAAGAGCTCTTAAATTATGAACCTACTATATGATTGTATAGTTTTTCTTTTCTTATGTAAGTGTAAGCTCTTTTATTTTGTTAAAAGCTCTTTAAATTATATGTTCAATAGCAATGGAAATATATACAATAGGCCTACTACTGTTTTAATAGTAACGTATCTTCTTTTTATGATAAAAAAAAGACAAATTTATTGAACACATTCCATTTCTGAAATGGTGTAAAATAAAAAAATGATAGGAATAGCCTCTAAATATATTGGAATGATAGACTATTGTTTACATATAACTAAATTTTAATTGTACTTGAACTAAATGGGTAGGGTACGATAAGCGGACCCGGTTTTTTTATATTGAAATTGGCAAACGATATTACTTAATCATAACCACCGATATAATCAATCGATACTGATTATTTAAGTTATTTGTTCAAAATAATTAATCTATATCAACAGCTGTAAAGACTTTCAAACAATACACGTAAGGTAATATTTAAATTTTACATATAAGTAACATTTGATTATTAAAAATGGCAGTCAATTTCCGAAAACTACACGACATTGCTTTGAAAGATGATAAGACATGTTTTACGTGGCTTCAACATGTTGGACTCGTACCGAAAAATCCATTATGTGATATTTGTGGGAAAGAAATTACTGTAACTGTGAGAGGAGCAAATATGGTCGTCTTCAGTTTTCCTAATTTTGCTTATAATAATTTGTTTCATCAATATGATTGTTATTGAGGACTATAGATACTTTTATATCGATTGATAGTCTAGGATTTGAGATGCGAATATTAGGTATCGATGATTACATTCTTTGATATAAAAACCCGGGTCTGCTTATCGTACCCTACCCGAACTAAATACATAATTAACGGTTTGTGGTCATTATCTTTTAAGATTAGTTACAGTTGTTAAAACATTTTGTGTCATACAAAATGGTTTATAAATTACCAACTGTGGCAAGTAACTTTTATTAATGAGTGTCCAAACAAATATATAACACACTCCTTTTCTATACAAAAAGGGAGTTTACACTTAATGCTACCCTCTTCACACCTTCTGAGTATTTGAAATTCAACATTTAAAATGAACACTCATAAAAATATGTTCTTGTATGTGAGTTCAATATTTATATTTATTTGTGTATTAAAAAGCCTGACTTGTTATATTGTATTGATTTTTAAATAAATGTTACTTTTTACGCGTTCTCTGTAAGTAATGACATTGTGCATTTTTATTTCGTAAATACCCAAGACTTATTATCTTTTAAAGATGTCATGTCAACATTAGATATACAGATGGAAGACTACAGGTACAAAAGAGATTAATTTTAAAAGAAATGTTCCACTTATTTAAAGAAAAACTTCTAAAATTAGTTTTTCAAATGTTTGTAAATTTAGGCCCAAGAACTACGTCCTTGGTTGAAAAAATGGAACACATAAAGTACATGTGTCTGTGCACACATTACACCAGCTTATGTGCTCATCATATTAATGATGAGAGGAGCGAAAATGCAAGATTTGTCCTGGATGATAAAACCTCTTTGAATTCTTCTCATTTCCGCCTAGTAAAGATAATGTAATTCACCTTCTCAGCACAATTATATGAATTTGTGTAAATAAAGCCCAAGTGGTAGTGAATTAAAGACTTATTGTATAACCAATTGAATAATGAAATAATAGATAAAGTGGCTTACAAAAGTGGGTAACAGATAGATGTTCAATATAAATAGTAGTACTGTAATTAGCATCAGTGATTATATTGATGATATTTTTGAAATTATTTTTAAAAGGCTTAAATACATATATAAATAAATAATCAGCAAAAGTAACATTACACTACAATGAGGTAAAAGAAAACTTAAAATAAGGCCATGCAGTAATTAATTGTGAATTTATGGAGTTAACTTGTATTATCAACTAAACATTGTCTATATCATTCCTTTTAAATATATTGGAATTGGAAATTATCTAACGATAATTTTTCTGTAAGTGCGTCCATAAGAGTGAAAGAGTAATAAGTTGCTTATTATTTATTTTATAGAAAATGTACTAAAACTACCAACTTCTTTACAAAAATAACTGGTCAATAAATGTCCTATTGTAAAATATCATTGCCTCCATCTCCGGATCCCCGATATATTTTTATGCCATAAGCCGATGTCTTAAGTGTCGTACTTTGTGATTCTGTTAAACTTCGGTTAAATCGGAATTGAATTCGTTCAACTAAACAATACACTATGCCACCACCTGGTTTTAACTTGACACATGACTGTTCTATAAAATCACATGTTTATATGCAGCTGGCTATGTAAATCATTTAAAGAATAAATATAACTGCCATTAAAACAAACTATTTAATGAGACGTTTGTTACTGTTAAAATTATCTTGTCATGTAAGACCACCATCATTGTTTGAGAGTTCTTAATTGTGACAGTTATTTGTATTCACTTTTGTGTACTATGTGATCACTTAAATTTGTTATTTTTTTCATGCTTTACAGAACTAGATTTTTTATGTTTTAGAATTAGTCAAATTGGTCTAGCCGTTCTTGAGATCAGTGCTTACCAACACATTTTGCGATTCATTTTTATTTATAAGGTATTTTGAATCTGCAAATAAATGTTTATTTTATAGTTTTAAACAATATTAAAATTGGTTTTATGATTTCCTACTTGATCACGTTAATGCACAAATTTTTGTCTTTGAATACACAAGATTTAAAATATACAAAATAATTATTAAAACTTAAATCAAGAGTAAAATTTATAATCATGTACATTCATATTATATTATTAATCTTTATTTTTCTCGTATGTTTCAGATTCAAAAAGTTCGTATAAGGACTGTTTGGAATTTTAAAATCACGAAAAGTATATCTTACTAGGCCTAATGCCTTAATAACATTATGCCAGCAATGAGTGTTTTGAAACATTGCTTGAGAAAACCTTTTTTTAATTCATCACATTAGTGGTTATGAAGTGTATATGTAAAAAATTAAATATCCACCCAAATAATGTAATTTAGTTTAAATCAGATGTATACGGTTTCAAAACAGCACAAAAATCATAGCAACCAATATGTTGTTTAACTGTTAGTACCAGATGTAAAAAGATGTCAACAAAAGCCTCAAAACTTGCTGATAAAGAAAATTACAAACATCCATTATATATTTCTCAAAATGGCTCATGGAAAATTATTAAAAGTCTCTATTTAGATGAACACACAAGCGAGTTTACAAATATTTCAGCAATATATAACCATTACAAGCTTCAGCATGCAAACCTTAATTTTAATCAGCTCTTTAAAGTAGAAGAATACATAAACAATAAAATTAAAGGACATGAAAACAGCAAATTCAATTCAACAGTGTTTGATACGTTTCATAAAGCTTTTGAACATTTTATTGCCAATTACGAGAGTATGAAAAATAATAGATCTGTTATTTCTAGTCAATCAGTACCTGAAGAAGTGGAATGTGCTTTTCACCCAGGCACAATAACATCATTTATTTTTCCAGACAGTGCCAAATGTGAACATTCTCATCAATTTGATTATAACCTCGTAGATGGGCAAAACTCTTCAATTATTGTTGACTCTTTTCATAAGGCTTTTCAACAGTTTGTAGCTAGCTATGAGTACCATAAATCTTTTGCCTTCAATAATTCGCTTGTAGTATCTGAAGTAGAAAACTGGTTACCGCTAGTTACATCATCACCAAAACAGGCAGTTGACACAATACTCAAAAATTCTCATCACTTTCATGATGATCAGACATCATGTTCAGTATCAAATCAGTCTTGTGAAATGAACTTGTTATATAATGGTAGTGAGGATAGTATATTTGATCAAATGGAAGAAACAGTAAAATCAGATGTTGATAAAAATTATAAATTCACAGTTCAGATGTTACTCTCATAAAGTTGAATCCGTACCTAGAAATTCAACTGGTAGTATTGGTTTAGGATCTGAATTTGATTCAGAGGTAATAAATAAATGTCTTAAACAAGATAGGATATCACAGAAAACAAGCAAATACCTTAAAAGAACAAAGTGTAAAAAACTGAACTCATTGAAGAATGATTTAAAAAATAATCATTCATTGTTGACTTCAACAGTAAAATGTAATAAAATCAGTACTGCCTCAAAAAGTATTAAAGGCAATTTAAGTGTCAAGAAAACAAAGATTTGTAAAAGCAGAACTAAATCAAAATGTACAATCTGGGATTTGACTCCAAGAATCATGCTAAAAGATAAACTAATAGAGAGGATACTTAAAGAAGACCCAAATTTCTCAATGCACTGCCCAGAATATAATAACTGATTTTAATTCTTGACAAAGCCTTTATAAAATAATTTCTACCTAAAAATAATTGAGGTGAGTGTAAAAAACTTTAAATATTAGTTTTTAAAGCAGCTTTCTATTCTTGAATTCAATATTCAATTGTTATTGTAAATTATTCTGGATTCCACTTAGTACCAGTATGTACCAGGTGTCCTGAAAGTCCTCCCTTCTTCCTTAATTTTTGAACAGTTGAGAATTTTAAAATCTTTAGGGATATGTAATATATTGTGAGGTTTTTTTGACGGATATATAAAATTTCAGATATATATATTAAATTCTGTCCTCCCAAAATGGGTGGTGAGGGGTAACTAAAAGTTTTAAATAGAAATACCCATTGAGTTATACTTCAAAATGATGTTCTTAATAAGACAAAATGAAGTTTACAAAAAGAATTTTGACCATTATGTTCAAAGTAGATGCCTTTTGAAGAAAGGCCACATTTAAACTACAATTGAACTCTTGTTGGATAGATACAACTTAGAGATCTCTAATTTGCAAAATTGTTTCTTTTGTCTTGATTATAAAATAAGGTGGCATATAATGAGGTTAATGTTAACTTTTACTTACTCGTACAAACACCCATTTCTGTGGAAGGACAAATATTTTTAACAGTAATTCCATAACTTAACATCAAAAACCTCCTCAAGTGATATTATTACAATCACCAAAGAAAACTTAAAAATTTTCAACCGTTCAAATGTTAGGGTGGACGTGGAGGACTTTTGAGACACCTAATATGTCAGAACATGAGCACCTGTAAAAGGTTTAAACTTAAAAAAATGGCTAAAAGGCAATGGATTTATTTGTAAACAAAGAAAACTTTAGAATAATTAGGCATATACTCCATTAGGAAATCACTTATTACACTAGGGAATCCTATACAATCTTACTGTACATGATATTAGTTGATCATGTAATTGTCAATCAATTACAACACTGTCAAATTAACTAAATAAAAGTGCCAGAAATTGATAAGTAAGAACGAGAATGAAGAAGTTGTGTTTCTTGTGCGTATTACTAAAAAGGGAAGATACATATTAAGAAAGAGAAGGAAAATGAACCTATGACCAAGGAGGTTGTTAAAGTCAATCAGTTTTTGGACAATTTTCAAGTTTTTTCCTTGGTTTGGTTAATTTACCTTGATAGTTTTTCCTGCAAGTGGCAACAGAGATAATATTTTTAGTCGAATGTTGGCATCCGGTTTACGTAAAACCATATCTGGTTTTGTAGTTTGTGTTGTTTTATCATGTTTAAAACACTACAAGATAGATGTTTTATAATTATATTATAACCTACATTGTACCTGTAACGCAGCCAAAAGAGAATATTAAAAATATGGATAATGCTGCCACCACTGGATGATTCCGAAAGAAATGAATTATAACACCAAAGTTTAAACTTAAAAATACACCTTTTTTCTACTGACTTATTTAGAAAACTTTTACAATTTGGAAAGGTTTCAATAGAACACTCTTGATTAAATTATTATATTTAACTTCATTGTTTAAAGAATTTAGAAAATTATTATAATAGAGCTACAGAGAATGACATGTTACTGATTCTGAGGTTTGATCTAGACTGCTTTCTAGCACATGCAGGTACTAATTCTGCAGTCAGTAGTCTTTTTGCTGTCCTACTCATTTACTTTCAAAACTGCTTTGAACTTAATATGTCTTTAGTCAATAATATTAAGACTTTTAACAAAAAGGATAAAACAATTTTTTAAAACAGATCAAGCATAATGTCTGTATAAATTATTATATCTGTTAATTTAGTGATCAATATTATTTAAACTACAATTCATATTAGGTATAGGTTTTACATACCAGTATAAACAGTAATATTTCACACCATTCCTTATGTAACTTTTGAAATTTTATTCATTTTAAAGTCCCATCTCTGCATTCCTCGTAACATCATTGCTTTAAGATGGTTTATAATTTGCCTCCTAAAGGGAGATAGTCAGAAACCAGACCTTAAACTATAAAATGTTTCCTAACATACCTTAGAAGTACTGATGAACATTGAAAGAATCTTCAATCTCTCACTCTTATCTTATCTCTCTCTCCATCTGACAATTTAAGAAGACATCTACCTGACTTATAGTTATTATAGCACAAATAATGTGAATCCAATAACAGAAACCAAGTCTAAAGCCTATGAATCCAAACAAAACAGTTATGTTCAAGGGATTTGGATTATTATAATATGATAATGAAACATTATCTAAAGCATTTACTACTAGGAAATACCCTACAGAGACTATTTAGAAAGTCAAATTTTTAAGTCTAAAAATATAAACAACCGCATCACCAAGAAAAATTATACATATGATACGAAATTTATTACACAGTATTTTCCTGGAGTACAGAAAACTAACAAAACTTCTTACATTTTAGAATCATCTCCCTTGACATACAATTTGTTATCAAAACTCCCTTGATTATTTTTAGCAAAGCCCCTAATTTAAAGAACTTTCTGGTTGGACCTAAATTATTGCTTAGCTGAATTCCAAATTCAGATACTAATATAAACTTTTTAAGTTGTCATTCTTGTGAACACAAACTGTTGTGCTGTATGAAAAATTCTAAATCCTTGAAAAACCTTGTGTATTGTAGTCCTGAGTGTGGAGTACGTTCTGCTTGATAGTAGAGCTTTTAAGAGGCATCTATAAGGAGTTGCTAGTAATGGTAATTACCACAGACGTCTAGTAGGCAACAGCAGAAATATAAAAATGTCAGTTAAATAGTCACATATGACTTTCCTAATCCTGAAGATCTTGTTATTTACGTATATCTTATTTAGATTAGTCTCTTTGTAATTTAATTTGGACCATTATCTATATCCTCCCCAAAATTCAATTATTATTTTTTGTGTCTTATTTAGTGAGTATTTAATGGAAAACCAATGATACCAATGAAGTTAAGTGTATTTTAGCCTAAAATAATTTGTATGATGGTTTAGGACTGACACTATAACAGGGGCTCACCAAATTCCTTCTTCCAAAATACTGAGCTTGTCACAATAATATTTCCCTTGTTTAATAATTTTATAGGTACATATTTCTTGAAAGAAATGTTCTTTGTTTAAGGTTAGTGGACAAGAAAAGCTGGTGAAAAGTCATGGCATGTAACATCTCGAAGAACCAAGTAAAGTTCCAGAGTACAAAACATTGACATTTATAAAAGATGAAGAACCGAAAAATTGTGTTCCATAAATGTTTCTGGTGATTTTTAGGAAGTAAGATGTTAGTAATGTTCTGATTTAAGAAAGAAAATTGTACATTAAAGCCAATTTGTTTGCAAATCAATAATATGAAACTCTGTTTTAGAAGTAATAATTCTTCTTAATGTTAATATTTTTTAAATGTAAGATTGTTATTTCTATATTTTTAATTTTTTGTTTTCAGAAACAAATAAAAGTTTTATTTTGCAACTTTTTTACTTTTTATTTTAAATAGTCCTTCTAGCTCAGACGGAAAAATTAGGTAGATTTTGTAACTGAAATTTAAAAATATTACTAATTTATTCTCACAGGATTTACATGTACCATATTAAATATCTCGAAACCATTATACTCAAGATACCAGAGACCTTGAATCTCACATGGCCACTGCTACTTATGAAGGTACTGGAGTCTGATAGATGCACTTGGTCCCTATCTCCCTAAGGCCAAAGACTGTGCTCCTTAATGCCATAAACTATTGAAGGCCAGGAGTTACTTAAGATCAGGAACTCCCTCAGTCCTACAAGTTGGGAGTACCTGGAGGTTGCAAAGGCCGGAAACAGCTAGAATCCAAAAACTATCAAGTGGCCAGTAGCCATTTGCCCAGAAAAATTTCCCAGGGGCCAGGAGTTCCCAGAGGGCATTAGCTTATAGAGGATGGGAGCTCCTAGAAACCAAAATCTCATAATGTAGGATCCTCTATAGACAAGAAGCTGCCAAAGATCAGAAGCTTATAGAGTTTCAGAATTAATGTACATTTTAGAGGCTTTCACCCAGGTAATGTTTGAAAGTGTCAAATACGTCTTTATAAATAACAGAAGCTACCTGAATCTTGTGGTGGGCAAGCCATAAGATTTTGTTTTATGTTTTAATACTATTTTCATCAAAGATTTTAGTGCTCAAGTGGTTTATGCTATCATTAAAATCAACAGCAATTGAGCCAGTTTGAATAAAGTCCATAAGTCCACAAATTATTGAAAATGAAGTAAATCCAGTTCCAGTTAAGTTTAGTATGAGGGTGGTGAAGTTCACACATTGACCACAAAAACACACCAGACATTGGCCACAAGGAGATGCACAAACTTTTTACTCTCAGAAAAAACGTTTTTAGAATAACAGTGCTGTAAGTAAACCACCTGAGAACAAATTGTTGTTTTTCTGTTGATGTTAAGTGCATTTTGATGATCTGGTTAAGTGAATAACAAAATATGAATGTGTTTTTGTCATTTTAATGAAATTTTTTCAAGAAAACAAACAACTAGAACATCTGTGATCAAAATCATTTTACTTCTGTAACATGTACAAAACGAGGTTTTGTCTTGTTTTAACTGAAATACCTTTGAAATAAAAGACTATTTTGACAGTTTACAAAAATTGTTTTAACAGTGTATATTTTTTTGGTTAAATTAAGTATGATGATGTTGATAGGGACCCTGATTACAATGCTAGTGAAAGGGTAGGGCTAGTGTTTTGGACGGAATAGCATGTTGTAAAAGGCTTGTGTTGTATTCTATTTTTTCAGAGACAGGAAATAAATCTGCTGATAGGCCTAGTTTAATTGGACCTGTCAACTAACTAAAATCAAAGAAAAGAACCATAAATACTGATTCCCATAAGTAAATGTAGCAAAAAGATGCAGAAATCCAGGAAAATGATAAGTGACCAAAAGAGAAAAGGTTTTAATAAGAAGTTGTTTTAAAATGATCCATGTATAATGAAGTGTACATGTAAAGAGAAAGAACATTTTGGAATATAGCAGATTTTGGAAAGCAAAATTCTTATATTTGTGGTTTGATTCAAAAGTATGAAGTGAAAAGGAGGTGCCCAAGAACGGATGGAAGTTTATAAAGAAAGGGTACGAATAATTGATTTTTTAAACAGCTGAAGGCCTATCTATCCAAGTATTCAACATTTCTTTTTGAAAGCAATATTTTTGTCTTAAGGTAGAGTTATTAGGACTCTAAAATAATTTGAAGATGATAAGTCACCAAGTGAAGATCATCAAGGAGTTAAAGGTTGTGCATCTAGCAAAATACCAGAAGATATCAAGTAAATAATGGAACAAATAGGTTTATTGCCATCTAATAAGAGCAATTACACAAGAATGCACAATGAATACAGGAAGTATCTTTCTGAGTCACTAAATATAAGGAAAATATTATATATACAGGGTGATTCAAAACTAAACGGCAATCTCTCGGGAGCTTATTCTATAGCTAAAAACAAGTAAAAAAGTTCATATAACCATATGCCCGGAAACGCTTCGTTAGCGAGTTACGCCTAGCGAAAGATTTCGCCCGGATTTCAGAACCCTTGGTGAAGTCAGGCCGTATAAAAATGGTAAAGGTAGTTACAAAGATACAAATACGATTGTTTTTTATGTTTTTATATCTGACAAATTTATTAAAATTCGTCCCAGAGCTGTAAATGCAATACTTTCAGAGATATCTTACGTAAAACACAAGAATTGGTCCAAAGAAATAACACATTTTTGTGTTTAACGTAAGATTACTTCCATAAATGTTAAATAAAGGTCATTTTTTTCTTAAACAGATTTGTAGAACATTTAATTCTGAAAAGATTCATGTGAATTACTTAGGAAAAAAATTAATAATAGGTATTGAAATTTAGCTTTATTTAAAAATAAAACAGACGCACAAAAATGCATATTCTTATCTGCATAAAATATTAACTAATGTTTAGGTTGTGAGTAACAGCTGATCATTTATTCAACACTTTTTATCGTCATATTTTCTTTGCAAATGTTGGCAATATCAGCTGATCAACAATTAAGTTCATGAAGTAATATTTGAATAACCTTTATGGAGGTTTTTGTGTTGTGGCGTGTGAAGATTGTATTTTGTGAGATCCTGTGATTATTTGGAAATATTTTATACAAGTGTATCAAATATTTTATTAAATATTTTTAAAAAAGTGTATGTAATTATCTTAGTAAATAATGGCAGATAATGTAAATGGTATGTATTCGTTTGAAGAGTATACGGACATGATACTGATTTACGGCAAAGTTAACAAGAATGGTTTAGCTGCAGTTCAGGAATATACTTTTCCACACGATACTTTTCCACATCGAAGAACACCTGACCGCAAAACATTTGAAGCTGTGGAGAGACGACTTAGAGAAACTGGTAGCTTTAAACCGAAGCGAATAGATACTGGTCGTCAACGTAGCGCAAGGAACTATAATAATGAACAAGCAATAATAAATGCTGTAGAATTATCACCAACCACAAGCACCAGACGATTATCACGTCAGTTAAATATTTGCCAGTCAAGCGTATGGCGGACACTTCATGAAGCACAGTTGTACCCATTCCATATAACTCGTGTTCAAGACTTATTACCACAAGATCTTAATAAACGGAAGATGTTCTGCCGCTGGTTAAGAAGAAATTGTTTACGACATCAGTATTTTCTTCGGCGTATTCTCGTTACTGATGAATCCTGTTTTACTAGAAATGGAATTGTAAATTTTCGTAATACCCATACTTGGGCGTACGACAACCCACATGAAACTGCGACGAGGCATTTTCAACATACATTTTCAGTCAATGTATGGCTTGGTGTTCTGGGTGATAATTTGATTGGTCCATTTTTCCTCCCTAATCGACTTAATGGAGTAGCGTACTTAAACAAACCTGCCTACCCTCTTGGAAGATATTCTGTTCAAAACAGAATAAATGCATGGTTTATGCACGACGGAGCACCTCCACATTTTTCTAATGATGTGAAAAACTATTTAAATGATACATACGGTAGACAATGGATTGGTCGAAATGGACCAGTAAAATGGCCACCACGTTCTCCTGACCTCACGCCAGCAGACTTTTTCTTATGGGGTTGGATGAAGTCAATTGTTTATTCAAAACGGATTAACACCATAGAGGAGTTATGTAATCGCATTACAGAGGCGGCAGAAACTATCAAGAATGCTCCAAACGTTATGAAACGCGCTAGAAAAGAGTGGATTCGTCGTGCGAAAACGTGCATTGCTAACAACGGAGGACACTTAGAGCAACTATTATAGGTGATTATTACAGTTTTATAAAGGTAAATACATTTTATGTTAATGTTCAGTCTAGAATAAATGATCAGCTGTTACTCACAACCTAAACATTAGTTAATATTTTATGCAGATAAGAATATGCATTTTTGTGCGTCTGTTTTATTTTTAAATAAAGCTAAATTTCAATACCTATTATTAATTTTTTTCCTAAGTAATTCACATGAATCTTTTCAGAATTAAATGTTCTACAAATCTGTTTAAGAAAAAAATGACCTTTATTTAACATTTATGGAAGTAATCTTACGTTAAACACAAAAATGTGTTATTTCTTTGCACCAATTCTTGTGTTTTACGTAAGATATCTCTGAAAGTATTGCATTTACAGCTCTGGGACGAATTTTAATAAATTTGTCAGATATAAAAACATAAAAAACAATCGTATTTGTATCTTTGTAACTACCTTTACCATTTTTATACGGCCTGACTTCACCAAGGGTTCTGAAATCCGGGCGAAATCTTTCGCTAGGCGTAACTCGCTAACGAAGGGTTTCCGGGCATATGGTTATATGAACTTTTTTACTTGTTTTTAGCTATAGAATGAGCTCCCGAGAGATTGCCGTTTAGTTTTGAATCACCCTGTATATATATTTAACTTTATATGTATAGAATATAAATTTTACTTGCATTTTTTGTCCCTAAAAATTACAATTTCAAAAGATCTGATATTTAAAAAAATAAAAATGAGTGATCCTGATCTAAGACCGTAATAAAAAGGAAAAAATTGAACTGGACATGAACTTTATTTGAGAAAGACAAAGCTAGCAAGGAAGTGCAAAAGTGAAACAGAATCAGCCACAAAATCCAGACAGCTATGTCTGCAGTTTCAATCTTCAAAAGGCTCTCCCTTTCCCAGTCTTAACAGTATCAGATGTATATTATAAAATAAATTTATACTGTTACAAATTGACAAATCTAGCAAGGAAGTGCAAAAGTGAAACAGAATCGGCCACAAAATCCAGACAGCTATGTCTGCAGTTTCAATCTTCAAAAGGCTCTAACTTTCCCAGTCTTATCAGATATACACAGTATCAGATGTATATTATAAAATAAATTTATACTGTCATAACAATGATGTACATAATGTTGAAAATAATAATGGGGGTTTCTGTGTGAACAAAACTATAGCAGGGAGAGGATCTCAGGAAATATCAATCTTGTATTATAAAACATTTAAAATTACAGGCTAAAAACAAAAACAAATTTACTATTTACAGCGTTAATTGCACTGGGAAAAACTGGAATATAAAATGAACGAAGCATTAATTAGATTTGTTAAGAGTAATGAAACAAGCCTTGAGGTTATTGATCAGAACCGTCTAGCCACTCATTCTTGCCAAATGTTTCAGACTTTAGATCTGTGGAACATGCAACTAAGGATAAGATAATCTACCTCTCACAACACTGGTAAGAACTTATGACAGCTTGCTTGTATAAGAAAAAGTTTATTATTTCTGAAATGAGCTGTAATGAGATCTTTGTGACCTAAACTTTAGAAGGAAAACTTTTTTGGGAATGAGGAAATGCTTTTTGCGCACACTGAGAGGCTTGTCTCCTCAATAGTGCCATACTCCTGTAGGATTATTGTCCCACGGACTACTGGTTAAAAAACCCGTCATCACCGAGAAACTGTTAAGCACATTACTTCAGACAAGGCCTGTGAGTTATGCCACTAGGACCTTCCTCGTCGAGGGAATCAGAGAGGCCGACCTTTTTCACTAGAGGTACAGACCGAACATAGTGCTTCATACAGTTCCAGGTGTCCTTTCCCTGGAGCACAGCTCCAACAATGTTCTCGGGAGTGACTGCGAAGCCAATTTCAGCAGAAAGAGAAGCCTACTGCACACGCCACCTGTTGCATTCATAAAACGTGGGCCATGCCGTGTCTGCAATGTCAGGACAGAAAAGACAGGCCGAGCTGGCGACTTTGTCCACCTTGAACAAATAGGCCCAAAAATAACTGTGGCTCGAAAGAAATTGGATTATGAAGTAATTGACCTCATCATTCCACCCATGGTCGGATGTCCGCGATGAGTCTGAAAGTCCAATGTCCTCTCGACTCGGCTTCCCAATTGCTCTGCCAGTGGTCGCACTCTTTAGCAGCAGTATCTCTGTCCACCTTGGTCCTGCGGCAGTAGATCGCCTGTGTCTCCATCGCAAGATGGTAGATGGGAAAGACCAGCGATCACCATCACTGTTGGCTCAGAAACTGTCGGTAAGCTGATGCGACCCGCAGGGCTCCTTGGCGCTATACTCAGGAGAGTCAGTTTAGGTAAACGTGTTTCTCCAAGACGTGGACCCAGTTCTCAGCTCTATACAGGACAGATTGAACTGATGACATCAACAAGTGGCATTTTCTAGGAAGTGGGCCTCCGACATTGGGTAAGAGCCTGTCCAGGGCTGCAACAGCCTTGGCGGCAGTGCGCTGCACCTGCGCGCCAAAAAAAACTTGCTGTCAATTATCTCCTCGAGGTCTCCAGTTGGATGGTGCCCATTTCTAGGGGGAACACAGTGGGAATTCTCCTCTTTGTAAGGAGCACTATCTCTGTCTTGCTGATCACCAGAGGCAGACCATGAGACTGCAACCACTCATTTAAAATACTTTACATAAGATGGTTTTTCTTTTGTGTGTGTTTATTATTGTATTTCTGGATTTTATTGTTAAATTCTAAAAACTAAAACTGCTAACATACTCAACACGTTTTATTATCCAAACCGCAGAATTCCTGAGAATGAAAATGTCAAAGTCCCTTTTTAACTCAAACCAAAAGAAACATTTTCAATGAACAATATATGTGTTAACAGAAAATACAGTTGTATCTAGTTAAAATTAAAATTGTGGTTAAAAAAAGAAATATTCATTACAAATCTTTTTATAGCTATTATCAAAAAATGCTCAGTATCTCAAAAGCACTCAAAGTGGAATTGCACCGCTTTCATTCCAACCAGCCCAATATACTAAAACTGCAAAATATTGTCTGGCACTTTCCAATATACATAGTAATAAAATAGCTGGTACTTTTTTAATATGTTAAGTAAATAAATGGCTGCCACTCAAATGATTAACAAACCATACCATTGTAATGATTTACATATACTGACTTCCTAGTAACAATAATTTAATTTGACTTATTTAATGTTTGAAGAATTTAATTATTTTTATAAATTTCCTTGTTACTGTCTAGACTATTCTTACTTGTCTTATGTCAACCTTAACTATAACTGTTTGTTTCCAACTGTTTGTTTCCTATTTAATATATTATTGTGTATTGTCATTACTGTGTTTGCTGCATATCCCTGGCTGGGAACTATTAAAACTCGTAATTTTATATAATGGTAAACACTTACCATAAATAGGACAATACGACAAGGATTAGGTATAAAAGAAAAGAATATTCCTTGGATTTTGTAAGAAATTTAATGATTTGGTCATTTTTACCAACCTTAATTTGCACAAATTGTCTTGTACTGATGATTTATGGTTATACATAAATTATTAATCTGTTTTAAATCTGACGAACAATTATTATAGAATATTGCTACAGACTGGGAGCATGACATAGAATAAGGCAACTAAATCAAACCAATAGGAGTTATTGACTTTCTACTATTTTTTTGTTATGTGGATTCATCAATCACACTCCCAGGATTCAGGTTATTGGATACAAGATTCAGACATTGTCAAAGGAATGGAAGAAAACTCCATATTATGTTAGTTGTCTTTCATTTAAAAAAATGTAAAATTATTTAACTTCTTTATTTTAAATGAAATCACAAAATAATTTTTCAAAATAAATGTTTATATTTGAGTTAGTTCCAACAAATTATCCTACTATTAAACATACTTAAAATATTAATTGGTTTTAGTTTAAAAGAACATAAGATATGTAATATGCACGTTCCACTTCGTTAAAAAAGTGTCACCAGTGTACTATGAAAATTAAATAACTCAAGATGCATGTATTAAATAAATATGCTTTAATGTCTTAGGTGATAAAGTAAAATATATCAACATTAAATCGAGTTCAACTTTTTGAAATTCTCCAGTCATAAAATTATTATCATTGCTAAGTTACAAATTCATTAGTTAAGAATAAAATACTATAATATATTATATCAAGCATAGTAAACACTTGAAACGTGAATAACAAACCTCAACACAAACACATAACGGCAGATTGAGATCTTTAACTTGATACATACATGAGATACGACACACATAACCTACACTACCTGGCTAACGTAACATTCTATATACTTTGTAAATTAAAAATAATGCTTCTCACTAAAATTGTACACTAAAAATATTATTGCAAAATGTAGCGTAACACTTTAAAACTTGACTTGATTCTATCATGGATTGACTTGACATCAAAACTAATGGTATTCCTATTTTAAAAAATTACCACAAATCTTTGAAATACTGTTATGAACAAGAAAGTTCAATAAAACTTAAACTTTCTTAGGCAAATCGGCTCATTTTACAATATGACATCAGTAGAGTAATAATAACGTAATTATCTGTTAACAAGTTTTTGGGTACATGTTTGGATGGCTTTTGAAATTTGTTGATGTTTTAAATGTACAAAGACTACACGTAAAATGTTTTTAAATACTTCAATAACTTAACAATATTGTACTTCTTAAAATTTAAAAGAAACTGTAAAATTGTCTTCAAACGTGAATTAGATTGTAAAAAATCACTTTAAATCTGAATTTAAGTAGCTAATATTTTATATATAATTAAAGCTTAAGAAACAAAATCCAAACACGTTAACACAAATTACTTAAAATAATTAATCAATTCAGGATTTCAACATCCGTGTTATAATATATAACAGCTCTCTTTTTTCAGATATGTACAGGTTTTGTAACAGTACGAATGAAAACAGATATTGTACGAATAAGCAATGTTATCATGCACGAATATATACACAAAGTATCTCCCTAAATGAACACTTTTTTTCAGGTTTTCTTGTAAGTACCTTACAAACCCATTTTGCAATTTTTTTCGCAATTGCCAAGAATATTTTTGTATTTTTTTGTTGTTTTTTACCCATTTTCTGAGCATTGTAAAGTAACATAACATGCCTGAGACAACTATTGTTTTGAACATGACCTTTACCGACTTGATTCGTAAATAACTGAGCTTAGCATTTTCAAACAATATTTTATAATAATGAACTAATCATTCTTTAATTGTAAAACTTTAAATTTGATAAGAAGGGAGAAAAAATTTTCTAGCATTAAATTGGAAACTATTTTAATCTAAGAAAAGAATGTAATGGAAATAATGCAAAGAATTTGTAAATCTTTTTAGAAATAAAGGTAACAAATCCTTTCACTTTTGAGATTTTAGGAATACCCCCTCACTTAGGGATATAAATAAATAAGATTGGGAATATATTTAAATAAAGACTATTCCCAATGAAACTTTTAATACATTCAACAATTTATAAATAAAATACATAAGGCTCCAAAAAGCTTGTTCAATAGCTACTCAGAATGAAATTTATCCAAAAACGTGTGCAAGATACGGTAATTGTAACAATGAGGGACAAGTCGGTAAAGACGCAAGGCACTCTAAGGGTGAGGGTGACCAACTTCAGTACGCTGTTCTATTCTATTGCACTTGTGACAGCTGACTAAATCCAATCCACACTGGACCTTCACTTGAATATTTTACAAATTTCTTTAAAATGAGATCTTCTTATTCTTAAAAAAACCCATGCAAAACAATTACGGACAAAATCTAGTGTTTGGAACTATCTTAGATTATTTTTTTATAAACTGAAACCCTCCTCAGTAATATATACTCATAATAATGTGTTTAGACAATTATCTTTTGTTAAAATATAGTAGTTTCAAAACTATTGTTATGAAAGTATTACAATTCCATAATAGTGACTACTTACTTAATTTATTGTATGAATTAATGATTTGATAAATATATAAGAATAATATCAAGGATTTACCTTTCATTTATTACTTTTAAATTCTGGGCATAAAAAATAAAGTTTATAGGATGAGGCCTAATTCTAACTAAAGCTTAATACATTTAAATGTGTTTTAAAGGTTTTGTATCATGAAGAACAACATTATGTTAAATTAATGAGTATACACAGTCATATATCGTAATGCTATGTAATAAAAGCTTTTAACACTATCCAAACAAAAATTATGAAGATTGCAAATAAAACAAACAAGGTCCAATGTAGATTATGGCAAATCTTTACTAAATAAATATTACTCTGTAATTCAACCTAAAAATACTTTTACAATTTCTGTATACTTATGGTGGAGGCATTATTCCCCTATCTCAGTTATGAAGACAGATGGAATATACAATCATGTTCAATTTTAATTTCTTACAAGGTTAACAAATTGTGAGTAATTATTATTGGTATTTGTATATATTTATTTTTTAACACATTTTTTAAATAACAGAACTCATGATTTAGTATATTACATATTTTGAGAATAGACACATAATGAAAGAAACTATTTCCATATAGTAGTGAATCTTAAATTGTTGATGGAAAGATTTTAAACAATGGATATTTCATGCACATATGTATAAACTGAACTAGAATTTATGCCAAATGCTGGATTTTCAACAGATATTACAACATTAAATGACTACTTAAAAACCTATCATTGTGTAAACTACAGGATTTGTTTGGAATTCTATAAAAAATTATTAAGAGAATATTAAAGACCATCTGTCCTCGTTCACAAAGAGAGTCGGGAATAATGAAAGCAAACACTTGCGATTGGCACCAATTCGTTATACTGGACAGCCCTGAATCAACTAAAAAAATGCCCTAAGGTGCTCAGAAATGGCAATATGTCCCCGCCAAGACTAGACACGTGGCGGTGAGCCATCGTCATACTTGACAGCTGTCCTGTGAGAGGTGGAGCGTCACCGAGGCTATGTGCTGGTTCGACATCACCTACAACAGTTGATAGGTTAAATAACCAATTAAAAAACATCACAAAACAATACACAGGGTAGAAATAATATGGCAACATAACAAATGATTATTTTACCATTCTTGATAATGGGAATTAAATTAACATCTTAAGGTAATGAACATTAGGATCACAGATATTTTTTTCAAATAATATTTTATTTGCTACTTCTCCCAAAATAGAAAGCAAGTTCTCATGTTTTAAAATGGTAAACCTCTTGTGACAAATGGAAAACTGAAAAAACCCAAGCCGTTGAAAAAGAATTTTGATTGGCTTTTATATAAAATTTCAACCTAATTGAGAAATTTGGTCTACTTCTGTTTTAAACCCATATCAGTCCAAATAATAAAATGAAAAATGAACACTCTGTGTATGAGGACTGAATATACTGCTGTGACCATATGGCTACATTAGGCTATTATCAAAGGTTAGAATCATATCACAGTACATTTTAAGTGCTCTCATTAAAAAAACTACGGACTTTGACTGTATTATTCCTCCAAACTGGCTAAAATATTTCAAGTATTACTGCTTGATTTTTATAGAACAAACATTTGAGATATTTTATAAAATATGTAAATATGTAAAAGTTTTGTTTGAATATACTTTTAGTGTTTTAGTGTTCGAACGAAGGACTTAATTTAAAATTGTAATTAATCAAGTATTTTAAATTAGACTTAAATCAGTTGTTAGTAGTCAATACACAAGTAATTGGGAGTTTCTAAAGTGCTTAGAGTACATCTTTATTGAAACACACAGAGCTATGTGGTACTATGGTGTACAAACAAAACTAGTACAAATAGTAGATCAAAATATATCTTATAGTTTTCATTCAAACAAACTTAGGTTTTAAAAGAAACAGCTCAGTTTTTCTTATTAGCTTGCAGGTGAAAGGTCGTCAGCTGGTCCTCAAAGAGTTAATAAACCTGTAGCCACTACTCCCATAGATTTCAATCACACCCAACACTCCCTCACTAGAGCCCTAGTTGCAACCCTGAATAGTCACATGTTCCAGGTCCTCCACTCAAGTCAAGAAGTACATGCTTCCCCGATCATGTACATTAACCCTTCGTACGCTGTAAGCGGAATATTCCGCCGAGTAAATCTAACTCGAAACGTTCTAAGCGGAATAGATTGCAGAATCCCCTGACAACGCAATATATTTACGTTATTTCTACAAATTGCCACCAGAATGCTTGAGAGTGAATATTTGTTGTTCTGATATGACGCAATGTGAAGCGTGACTCATCAAAACAGCTGGGACCAATCACAACGGAAGCTTTTGTTTGTTTTTGTCAGTCCACGCCATCGCCAGTGATCAAGCTTTACGCTCTAAGGGGAAATACTCGTGCGTGACAGTCAGCTGCCGGCGGCCGCTATGTACTGTTGTTTATTGTTTATAACCTGCTATACTGCTTTAGCTGTCTATTGTGCGAGGTTATCCATATCGATAATGTGATAAACTATGTATCTATGTAAAACATGTGAGACCAAGCCTGCCCTCCACCCAGATGAGTGTTTTGAGATTTACCACACACAAGTCCAATATTAGGGTGCCTTTTTTATTTTTGTACCATTTTGTGTTCTTTATATATTCTATATTTGACATGGATTTGTTCCCTTCATTATCTACTAATTGTGTATAAATAATATGAATTACTGTTGTGCTAACTTTTGCTACTTTCAGAAACATTTATTGGACTTTATATACTGCGTGTATATTTATATGTATATGTACTCATATGTAAATAAAATAAAAGAAATACAAAAACTATCATGTGTTTTGATCAGTTGCAAGAATAATAAACCTAAAAAATATATAACTTAAAAAAAAATAAAAAAATAACTATTTTTTTTATTAAGCATTAGAGCAATTTTATATAACTTGCTTTCAGCGTACGAAGGGTTAATATGCGAATTAATTTCCAGCCTCAAAACTAGATATACCAGCCAAACCCAAGACTTTTATCCTGAAACTTTTCTTTAATTCATTCTACAAAGACCACTCTACTCTGACCTTTAATTATCTACCAGCTTCAAAACTACACAAAAAAGAGCTGCACTTTTTCCTTACTCTTTCTTTTACATTGAAAATAAAAATTTTACCTTACTGTAAGATCCACTTTCAGCCACCTACCATCTATAGCAACCTGTTACCTTGAACTTGCAGGCACCTGGAACTATAAGCAACCTCCCACCTTAAGCTGTATGCCAGCTCGAATGTGCCTAACATCGATCCTCAACAGCAGAATAATATGCTAAAAATGACCGGTGGTTAATTTGTGGACAGCTATTATTTATGTAAAACAACCATACACAAAATAAATGTAAATAAATAATTTTTCTTCATGTGATCATGTCTTAACCAGCTGTCCTAAAATCGCACAGCATTTGAATGGTTCGTGTTCATGTTATATTAAATGTTATCGCTTTCTAAATTATTACTAATCACATTTTAATGTTATTACTAATATTTGTAATAAATACTTTATTACTGAACTAGCTGTACCCTGCGGCTTCGCACGCTTTTCGTAAGCTTTGCCCGTGTATATGCACTTCTGGTTCAAGTGAATTATATTTCCAGTGCCGATGTTGAGTTTGCCTTGCCACGTGAGAAATGATCAAGAAAATCTGTGTATGTTTATAGCCATCATACACTTACATGTAATTTATTATAAAGTGGTCTAACACTCAAACTTTAAGTTCAATCAGAAATTTATCTTCAAGACAAATATACATCATAACTTCAATAAAGTGTTTGGATTAATATACAGAACTGTCTCGTAATTGCAGTTTTTAGTGTGCAGGCGCTTTGAAAACTTGTATCTTTTGCAGCACTGCCTGATGGCGAATTACATCAATGGGCATAGTATATAAACCTTCTCTGTGGAAAAATACATATACATACAAATTTTCATAATGGTCGGTTAAATAGTTTACGATTCCATAAAGGACAAACACACAAACATTCATTTTTATATATAGACTAGCTGTTTCCCGCGGCTTCGCACGCTTTTCGTAAGTTTTGCCCGCCTATGAGCACTTCTGGTTGAAGTAAATTATATTTCCAATGCCGATGTAGATTTTACCTTGATGTCACGATCAAGAAAATCTGTCAAAAATGTATTGTACATGCATATGTACTTTATTACAAAGTGGTCTACCACTCAAGCTTTAAGTTCAACCAAAAATTTAGTTTAAAGACAATTATACATCATAACTTAGCGCCTTCAAATAGTTTTTCACTGTTTACGTATCTATCTCGTAATTGCAGTTTATAATGTGCAGGCGCTTCGAAAACTTTTCTTTTAAAGTGCCGCCTGGTGGCCACGAGTTACATCAATGGGCATAGCATATAAACCTTCTCCATGGAAAACTACATATACATACAAATTTTCATAATGATCGGTCACATAGTTTACGATTCCATAAAGGACAAACACACAAACATTAATTTTTTATATATATAGATAGTGGTATAAATAAAATATTGTGACTTTTCAAGTTTTCATTATTTTGTAATAAAATACGTTGAACAATATTTGTCTGAGCTTCAGTGAAGTCTACCACTCGAGCTTGAAAAACTTCATTCTGTCTGTCCACACAACATATAGAAAACGAATTGATCTATAGACCTGAATTTGTGAATGAAGCTTTATTTATATTTGAGGAATACTGAGTTAGATGATGGTACATGTTACTCTATGAGATTTGACTCAGTGTTAAGTGGATACTTTTACATTGGTCTTAAAGAAAAAATAAACAAGGATCGCAAGAAGAAAATATCACAATAAATAAATTTTTAAACAAACGTAATAAACCTGTAACAGATTTAAACATGTGACATATTAACGCATGTAGCCTAACTATTCCAACACATACATTATTTTAAAGTGACTTGGTGTGTAGACTTTTATTGTTTAAACACTAATATGAAACCCAATTTAACACGTTCACTACGGGCGGTAACTATGGTTACCACAGAGCCTTTGTTCTGAAATGAGGTCAGTGTGCGGCCAGCACTCGAACTATCACAACGCCATATTTCTCGCTCCTCAGGAGGTAATTTTCCTGCATTTTATGCACTTCGTTTTCACGTTGGACTTTTTCATTATTTTAAAATTTTTTTTTTAGTAGTAAATGATTGTGAAACACAATAGATCTTACCCTGGGACCAAGTGGTGTACAACAACCAAGTTCTAGGCATACAACAGAGCCAGTATTGAGTTCAGACGATGAAGATGACAATATGGACGATATGGAGTACCAGACAGACTTGGAAATTGAGGATCCTGATTATGATACCAATCCACCCCAATGGAGCGCTCACAACCGGATTGGAATGAGAGTTATTCCCTTTACTAGACAGGAAGGGTTTTTAGTTCCTTTGCCAGGATGACAAATCTCCAATTAGTTTTTTCACACTGCTTGTTGATATAGTTTTTTTAGAGGGAATTGTTAAGGCAACCAACCAATACGCACTTGATTATTTTGTGGGCCCCATACTATATCCGGCTCTCGAGTTGGTAAGTGCAAAAACCTATCTATCGAAGAGTTGTTGGTTTTTCTTAATCTTATTTTACACATGGGCATAATACAAACGCCCAGACTATTGGAAAACGAATTGTTTTCTTCTTGTTTCCCAAATTTCATGTCACGAGACCGATTTTTAATTATTTTACATTGCTTGAATTTCGAAAGCCATCCTGATTCATCTAATTACTCATCTAAAGTCCAGTTCCTTACTGATTACTTCAATAACAAAATGAAGTCTATGTACTACCTGCAACAAAACCTGTGTATTGATGAGGACATGGTACTTTGGCGTGGTCGGCTGTATTTCCGTCAATACATAAAAGGAAAATACGGCATAAATACGGGATCAAACTATACATTCTGTGTGATCCCCATGGTTTGATTTTAAAGATCTTTATGTATTGTGGTGTACCTGATGATTATTGTGGCAAGGGACATGCGGCTAACGTTGTACTAAACCTAATGCAAGGAAAACTAAATTGCGGATACAGCCTTTACATGGACAATTATTATAATAGTTTTTCTCTCGCCTCCACTCTTTTGAGAAGAAATATGTACAGCACAGGTATGCTCAGATTGGATAGAAAGTACATTTCAATGGATGTTAAGTCAGCTAAGTTGAAAAAAAGGATAAACCATTGCACGCTACTCTGAAAGTGTATTGGTAGCTAAATGGAGGGATAAAAGAGTAGTATCTTACATATCCACAGAACACACTAATGAAATAGTCACTTCAATCAATCGCAACCAACTTGAGAGGAAAAAGCCTCTGCCAATCGTGAAATATAATCACTATAGGAAGGGAGTTGACCGAAGTAACCAGATGATGGCCTATTATTACATTGAATTTATTTCCATGTTGCAGATGCTCATGATGAACGTGCACTACCTCTTCAACGAAATCCGAATTTATTGTAATGAACGAAAAATGCCTTTGTATGATTTTCATCTAGCAGTTGTTGACCATCTCCTACTGAACCCTCCCGCACCTTCAAGGCCGTTGAAGCGAAGAGTGTTGATCACATCCCTTCCATGATTGAAGAGAAACAAAAACGTGGCAAAAAGTTAAAAAATACAAGATGCAGAGTTTTTAGTGCAAAGGGAATTGTGAAACGAGTGGTATGGCATTGTTTACCACATTCCCAAAATAGTAGAGTGATAATTTTTGTGATGTTTGTTGTATATTTCTATCATATTTCATCTAAAAGTAAGTAAAAAAATATTTAAACAATTTCAGCATATACTGAACTCTATGTAGGAATTTTTAGCAGCGAACGTGTTAAAGAACAAAAATGTGAATGTATTATCTGGCAAGATATGTTGAGACAGTTTCATATGTAGACTTCATATTTTGCACAAAACTTTATTTCTACAAAAATGAGAGTTCTATAATGTCAACCTGTTTTTTGTATGACTGTCTCCTGACAGTAGGACGTCTCAGGAATATAATGAACTATAGATTTGAAATTTAGCAAGCACCTCAGCGAAGCACGTGGTGTGCCCTACTCATAATTTGTTGGTATTGGGATTGAGTAAAAAGGGCTGTGGTATCGGGAATCCTCGATACCTCTGGGTATGTGGTATTTAGGTATCAATCATTGGAATCCCTACGTATTACAAATAAAATAACCTAAACTTTAATGATTGAAAAATACAACTCATTATAAAGTGAAGAAATAGGAACAAAATAACAATAATATAAATGGTGTTCTAATTTCTTTCACCACAATATAAATTAGATAACACCCAAGGCTACGTTGTATACAACAAATTCATATTGATAGTTTTTTATCAGCAGCAGTGTGCTGTCTGCACTAAGAAGAAATATTTCAGCACTCTAAATACAACCAAAATGGCTCATTATGAACTTTTGGAAGCAGAATTAAATTATTCTTTGGAGCATTCTCAAATAAAACAATGGTTTACCTACAGTAATAAGCAATGCTTGAACACTAAAAGGAATTGATAATCATAAATAGTAGATGGTGTTCACCTCAAATATGATGTCCTGAAAACCATAGCAGAAGGTGGAACCGAAGGGGTTGGTGGTGTTGGTGGATGAAGCTCTGTTGAGTACCACGGGTCTGTCAGATGGCTTCACTTGCTCACAGACGCTGTCCCATTTGGTATAGGCAGAGATCTATAACATAAGTATGCCTACAATAATGGATACTTCTGCACTACAGTAAAATATTACTATAATCAATGATGCAATTGTTTATTTTTCTTAAATTCTTTTTAAAATGTAAAATATTTTGTTGGTTAACAAAATTTAACTGAACAATGGAAATGAGAAAGTGATTGTATCAGAAAAACCAGATACTTGTGATTAGATTAGAGGAGAAATCCAAGAGAGCAAATGAGTAAAAACTAGACAAAGATGAAAAATAACAGTTTAGTGAAAAAGCAAGTTAGTTATTAATTCATTCGCATATGCATATTTTTACAGCATGCACCATTGGAAGTGGACTAAATGTAAGGGTTTGGTATATACAATGTAGCATAATATCTTTTACGTTTGTAGCAAATCTTTTACATTAATATATTGCATGTTACTTTTTGTGGATTGCCTGAAAATAAACTTTGATAATACTCAAATATATTTACTCAAATTTTAACTTGTTTGGATTACTTGTAAACTAATTTAGTGTATAAACAGAAAAAACATAAGGAAAGACTTTTTCAGTTAAAAAATTTGTTAGTATTTAATTATTCAATATTTTTTAGATATAACTAAGTGCATATAGATAGATAACACATATTGCTGCATATGTATAGTTTGTTTAAAATGTATTATAAATCTTTTTCAAAAATATTATAATTTTGCAAGCCAGTGACCAAAAAATAGGAATAGACATTATTCTGTTAATAACTTTTTTAGTTTTATTGCTAGGAACTTTAAAAAAATAAAGGTTTTTTAAAGAACTTTAAAAAAGGTTTTATGAGTTTTCTCCAAAAATTCATTGGTTTTTGGTTATTGTATGTAGACAATTTCCATTTTGTTTTGAAAATACCAATCAACTTTCAACAATTTCATTTGTATTGGGCCTGCTAATATCATAAATACACACATTTTTTGTTATTGTATAAGCTATAATTTTGCTCTTTACAGGGTTTTTGATTAAATGCATATTTTTCCAGTTATTCACCAAAAACCGTCTGAAAACTTAATATATATTTGCTTAAAAACCGACAATTTCTCTCGTGAAAAAGTAAAAAAGTATTGACTATATTTTTTAGGAAGAACTGACTTGTACATTCTCTCACATTGTATTTCCTTTTTGTCATCCATTAATATTTTTACAACAAAAACTGATATGTTTGTGGGAAGGTGATACTAATTAATATTCATACAATTTGAAAAGTGAACAAGAAGGCAAGTCAGCAATATATAAAATTAATCATGCAACACTACTTTGATGTTTTCCTATTTTAATAATAACATATGTAAAGTTTGTGTACACACAATTTTTAAAATTTAGGCTTTTGAACAGAATTCTGATTGCAACCATTCATGATTTTCTCACAAATTGTTTCAAATACATTGTTCCTAAAAATTGAACTGTCCAATTAAATGTTTAAAGTTTTAATAATTCAGAAGTTTTATTAATAAATAGGTCTTATTAATCAATCATACAGTTAATTGTTTCTAGTGATTTAAGGCACTAAACAGTTTCTTCCGTTTTAGGTTAAACTTAGCAGTGCCATGAGTAATCACCGTAAACAAACAAGTAAAAGATTGAACCACAGACTAAACCAGGTTTTACATGATCATTTAGATTGTCATTTGACACCCTACACACAATTTTTTTTTAATTTTCAAGATCTCCTTTAACCCTTGTATCATGGAACTGTTCCATGATGAGAACAATGCTACTTTGATCATTTTTGTAGTATTTACTTATCAAGAGAATGTTTCTAAAATATAAACTAAATCAATAAATGATAGTCAAAAATATTCATAAAAATCATTTTAGACCATAAATTTAATACTAAAAGTGTTTTATTGTGTTAAATTTGGCGTAATAATAATCACACTGCACAGACCTTAGATAAAGTTGTTATAGCAACACTTAGTTTTAGGTAAGAATATCTGATTTCAACAGCTGATTGTATTTTACTTTATTCTCTCTCTCTCTCCTCTCTCTCCCTCCTCTCCCTCCCCCCCCTCACTCCCTAACCCTTCCCCCTCCCTCTCCCTCCCTCCCTCTCTCGTATATGTTTGTATATAAATAGGATAAGTGATAATATATTGTTTAGTAATACGATGATGTATGCGGATGACATGCAGCTATATATTCATTGTGACGTTGATAAATTGAATCATACAATTACGAACCTTCTTAATATTGACCTTATGACTGTGTACTTATGGTGTAGAGATCATGGCTTGAACCTAAATATAACAAAATGCAAACCAATTTTAATTGGATCTTCTAGACTACTAAATAATATTTTACACAATAACATAGCTCCGATAACAATTGGCGAGCAGGCTATTAAGCTTGAAAAAGATGTTATTAACTTAGGTCTAAGGCTCAGTGATTCATTGTCTTGGAATAATCAAGTTAATTATGTCACTAAAAGGATATATCAATGTTTATATCAATTTAGACGCTTACGTTTTAGACCTTCTTTGGATGTAAGAAAGCAACTAGTTTCGGCTTTAGTGTTTCCTATAATTGATTACGGTATTGCAGCTTACTGTGATGTTAACAGTGTACTGACGAATCAATTACAAAAAGCTCAGAATGCTTGCATACGTTATATTTATAACTTGAAATACGATGAGCATGTAACACCGTACTATAAACAAATGAAATGGCTAAAAGTACAGGAAAGAAGGGAACTTAGTGTACTAAATTTAGCTTTTAAGATTTTAAAATTTAAAAAACCAGAATATTTATTTGAATGTTACAATGTAATGCACAATGTCCATTTAAGAGCAACCAGATTTGGCGATGAGATGTATCAGTTTCCAATTCACAGGACTGTCACGTACACAAAATCGTTTTTAGTGACGTCAATAAGATTGTTGAATAGTCTGGATAGTAATATAAAGAGAATTGAAAAAGAACACATATTTGCTGGTAAAGTAAAAGATTTATTGTTATTAAGATATGAGAACTAACAAAAAGAAAAATATTTTTTTTTTTAATAATTCCTGAGATATGTAAGATATGCATGTTTAGAAATAGTGATCGATTGTTATCAGTGATATAATTGTCAGCTCAATGTAATTGCAGCAACATCACAGCTTTTGTAATGTAATATTGATATAGTGAATAGATAATCGTGTAATAGTTAAAGTCAAATATTTATCCTCTATGATGTGTATGTATTGTAAGTGAGAAGTATAAGTGTATAATTAGTGATAAAATAATGACAACTGTATTGATTTTTGTATTTTTAGAGTTGTACAGTAGTGTATAACAGCGTGTTGAGATTGGACAAAAAGCCATCTAACTTGTAATATGAAATATATTTAGGCAGTAGTAATATGTGCTGTGTATATTTGTATTTAGCAACAATAGTAAGACAAAACCCGCAACTGTAATGTTTTGTAATATTCTGTATATTTTTCTGCCTGTTCTGGTGTAAGAGTGGACCGTTGGTCCAAACCAGGGCAGGTTAAATAAATAATTTATCAATTTATCTCTCTCTCTCTCTCTCCCTCTCTCTCTCCTCTCTCCCTCTCTCTCTCTCTCTCTCTCTCCCCCTTATAGAGCCGAGGACTTTAACCATTTGTCTACGGAGGAGGACTGTATTTTACTTCATTGATGTCTTTACAAATTGTAAACAGCAAAACAAACATTCTATATACAGGCTGAGTTTATTTATGGTGGTTATTATCACGGCTGGACCTGTTTAAAAATATAAAAGTAAAACATTCAAACTACTTTTTCTGTAAAAATTTTATAAATTTATATGCTACGGTTTATTTATGCATAATTAATAAATACAATACCATTAAAAGCAGTTTTGCATAATATGTGAATAAAATAAGTATGCTTGCAAAATTTTAATGTTTTTAAAAAAGATTTATAATACATTTTAAACAAACTATACATATGCAGCAATATGTGTTATCTATCTATATGCACTCAGTTATATCTAAAAAATATTGAATAATTAAATACTAACAAATTTTTTAACTGAAAAAGTCTCATTGTTTTTTCTGTTTATACACTAAATTAGTTTACAAGTAATCCAAAAAAGTTAAAGTCTGAGTATTGTCAAAGTTTATTTTCTGGCAATCCAAAAAAAAGTAACATGCAATATAATAACGTAAAAGATATTATGCTACATTGTATAAAACAAACCCTTATATTTAGTCCACTTCCAATGGTGCATGATGTAAAACTGTATTTTACTTCATTGATGTCTTTACAAATAGTAAACAGCAAAACAAACATTCTATATACAGGCTGAGTTTATTTATGGTGGCTGATTTGGACTTATTTTGTTCTTCTGTTGAAACGTTTAATAGTTTTTAACGTTACTATTGTTATTATTATTGTTGCATCACCACCTCGAGTTCTTTGTTTAAAGTTTATTATTAATGACTTTTGGACATTTGGCATTGTTATATGATACAAAAGTTATAACACTATTGAGTTATTGTATAAATTGTTAATTGTGAATAAATGGTGAACTGCCATATATAAATAAACGAATAATAGTTACTATATCTCATACATAGGACTAATGAAAATACTGATCATATATGGATACATGCTATTAATGATGTCGATTTTCAGTCAGGCTATTATTTTCAATACTTACAATCAGATTGATATTATTGACCAATAGTATTTTTCTGGTTAAAAGAATTAATAACGACCGTTTATTTTGAAGTTAAGAAACAACTAGTTGTCCTACACCAGATATAGGAGAATACTGCAGAGACAAATTTTATTTCTACTAATGTAGGTTCTAATACAAAAATTACACGTAGAATGAAATTACTGGAGTCATTATATGTTTAGAGTCAAGAAAAGTTGTGGACAGACTGACCTGAACTTTCTTTTCCTGTCCAGTGTGGTTAGGGAAGCCCAGGTGAAAGACACAGCGTTGGTATGTGTTGAAGTTGTAGTGACCTGGGTAGTTGGTGTGCAACACAAACTTCTTCACCTTCTCTGTCCGTGCGTCAAACAATATGTCCTTCACACAAAATATAGTATAATGCTCAAAATACTCTTTTGGTGTTTTAAATTTAAGATACTAGCTATTATGAGTGACTAAAAATTCAATAATTTATTATTTCAAATACATTTTTAATAGCATAAAACTTAATTTCTTTTCAATATACTTGAATTCTAAACCTTTTAATGCCTTTTAACTGCTGGAAATCTTCAGAATAAATTTGTAACAGAAAAAGGGAAATGAAAAAGTGAAAAATTATTACAAATTTTTTGCTGTTAGGTCAATTATCACTTATTTATTACTGAGAGTAATAACTAATCCATATTATGATATTCAGGGACATAAATGAAGCTTTTATACCATGAGATTAACCCCTTTAGTGCCAAAATAAGGATGTTGCAAAAACCAACGAAGAATACAACGTCCGTACATATGGATAATGTTTTTATGTATTATACATTTTTTGGTAAGTTAACAATAAGAATGAACTAAATTACAACAAAAAATATTTATAGCAAATTTGTAAGATTAAATTTTTAGTGTAAAAGTAGTGTAAAATAACACAACAAAGTAAAAATGTAGCTTTCTACAAAAAACAATACAACTTTTGCAGTTTAAAAAAATATTAATAAAAACTTTTTATGTTTGTATTTAGTTTAATTTTCCCATTCAATTGATATTATGTTTAATAGTGGAATAATTTTTCAAACTACCATTTCTCACATGAAAAAGAAAATACATATACTGTAAGTAAATATTTTTATTTTAAAAGTTAAATTACAGTGGTTCCTCTATAGTCCGGTCCCCACAATTATCCGCATAGTAGACAAAGGCGGAGTGTCATCATAGCTGTCAATTTGCAATTCCAGCTCATAACAACAGTGTATTTGACAGCATTGTTTTCCCATTTCTGAATAGTATACAGAGGAAGTTTGTGAAATATTTTAGTGGTAATTATATATTTTTCTGCTTATTGTGTTTTTCATAATTAATTTCTGGTGGTTACTATTTATAATGTGTTAAGGTGACCATGTCCTGTAATCAGACCTATAACCCGAGAAGTCATCAATCTACTTAGTGAGAGAAGGTCAGACGCCACCCTGAAAGAGGCGACTGTAGTACCATTCTGCTCATTTTCATACCTGGATGCAACCTCCACCTTCTCTCATGTTCAGCCCGAACCCATTTTGAGACAGCCCCAAAGGATTCACACCTTGAAATACCACATAACAGTTGAGGACCCATCATAATTGACGCTGAGCCCTGGTTGGCCAGGGTATCAGCTTTTTCATTCCCAGGGATCCCCTCATGACCAGGAACTCAACAAACAGTCACATTGTTGATTCTGGCAAGGGAAGAAACGACTTGATAGCAATCCCAGACAAGTTTGGAATTGAACACACAAAGAGTCCAGCGCCATCAGTGCTGCCTGACTATCTGTGAAAATATTGATCATCTTACTCCTATACCGTAAACAAAGATTCTTATGAGCACACTCCATAATGGCTGCAACCTCCACCTGAAAAAACTGTATGATAAGGACCCATTGGGACCACCAGCTCCCTGCATGGTCTCACCCCCACAGTTCCAGTGCCTGTGCCACTTTGTGTTTTAGAGCCGTATGTAAACCATTCAAGCTCCACTGGTGGAAGAGATTTCCTTCCCTCCTACCAATCGTCCCTAGGAGGTATCACAATCCTAAAGGGTTTGTCAAAGGAAAAATTGTTGTGGCATCTGATCAGAGATCATGTGCAGAGCATCCTCCTGAATCAGGATGCTAATTCTACAGTGCCTACCGCTGCAGTCCGACCAGAGTCCCACTTGGTGAAGACAGTAGGCACTCCTCCTAGTCATAGCCTCAATAACAATATCCAGGGGGCAAGGTTGAGGCAACAATCTAGAGCTGCACCCGGTGCACTAGGAAAAGCCCCAGTGACAGCAAGGCCAGCCATCCTTTGGATGCCAGCCAGACAAGCTACCACCATCTTGGCCTGTGTTTTTGGCCACCAGACAACAGCCCCATACATTAGTGCAGGTCTGACTACGAAGACATAAAGCCAATACAAAGGCCTCGGCTTAGTCTGGCCTAGGAATCTGGCTTTTTGACTAATCCCACACTTGTCTGGTCTGAATTGTGTTGGGTTATTGTGACTACTGTAATTTAAATTTAGAAATTCAGTTTTACATCTAGACATCTCAGCCATTACATCAAAACAGCAAGCCCTAAAATGGTATTTTCGAGACAATCTTACAAAAACAGTTTAACTCATCTGTAACAGTAGTATCTTAATGATTTTATTAATATATTTAAAAGCATATGTATCAAACATATTTTTTATTTTCACTGAATTGACAAGTTTTTATATCTGATTGGTAAAAGCTAGGGTATAAAAATACTTCACAGAAAATATGCACAGCAGACTTGAGTGATGCATGAACACAAATACAGAATTGCAAGCAAAACATTGTTTACAACACAACACAACAATACATTTCTTAATTCAGTTACCTATCCACGTGTTTTTTATACAAATACTACATGAAAATTATGTTTTTGCAATTGATGTAATACTGACCAGCTGTCATCTGTGAATAGATACAGCATACTCATGGCCCAGTGTGTACATAAATACAGAAAAACACTAACTGCAAGAAAAGTATTATTTACTAAGGTAGATAACCTGTCCCGATTAGGGCCACTTCTAGCTGGTTTATACTTTCCAGTTGAATCTACACTAGGTACAGTAAAAACCGATGTCTCACTTAAATCTGGGCAACCTTATGGATGTACAGGAGCGGGACATCGCTAACTGCAAATGTTGAAATATTGGGGTGCAAGGGTAGATCGATAGATCTAGTCTACTGCAGGAGACGACTGTTGGGAGTTGGTGGGACTCCCTAAGTGTTAAGGGCTGCTGCTAGCCTAGACATAAGGGCGTGCCACAGATTGCCTGTTTTGACTGGTACAGATCTGGCTTCCCCTTTTTCCAAAAAGACATGACTAAGATTAAGGCCTAAAATCATCATCATGGATCTTAACAGGAGGCCCCCCCCAACCGTACCCATCCAAAATATCCTGTTCCTCTAGAAGCAGTGCAAAATCTGAAGGACTAAGTGCAGTTTCTCGGCTTCTTGTCCTATGAAAATAAATAATTAAAAAGATAATCTGTCAATTAGTTTATCTAGTTACGGTTTTTAAAACACAAAGTACAGCTAAAACAAGTTTTAGCGATCGGTAATTTGTATATTGCAGATCTGCCGATAATTAATAATACAGAGGATCTCCGCAGATTATACTGTAGAATCCCATAAATCGATCTTAAATCTTTGTGGAATTTTTTATAATATTTATGTTTTTAGTGAACGAAAATAGCAAGAGTTTCGAGGGCATAGTTAACATATAATAATACAGTTATTGACTCAAACACACCATTCCAAGTGAGAAATAGTTGAAGAAGAAGTCAGATCTTCTTGCGGTAACTCGACGATGAGCATTGGGGCTGTGGATCTTCATCTTATCCTCAGCTTTGAAGAAGACACGCTGTGGAGTGCCAAGCAGTGTTGCCACATCCTGACATGTATCTGAGAAGTGAACTTCGCGCACCAGCGATTGCTTACGGGTGCGAGTGAGCCCTGTGAAAACATGCTTTCATTACTCCAGCAAGAACTGTGACGAAATACTACACTTACCACACTAAATGCCTTTTATTTAAGTAATCCAGCACAAAAAAATTTGTTAAAAATTTCATCTATATAAGCTACTAGTATTTATTTATATACAATACGAGTTTGTATTTTTTTTGGAGTTTAATAATTTATAAGATACGGGGTATTTTAAAATTTATAATTTTTGCAGCGTTATGTAAGAACACAATTGTTTTATTTCCTAAAATAATATGAAAACTGAGAAATAACCATACATTACAGAAATTCATATAAAATGTATAAACCTGCATGAATTAATTTAATTACAAAACTTAATGTTTTCTTCCTGCAAGTAACAAAATTTGTGGTTATCAGAAAATGTTTGTGAAAATTCCAACATCTGGTTGGAACAGATGTTTGAAAATAGGAAAATGTAAAACCTTAAAATGCACATTTTAACTTTTGTTTTACATTAGTTTGTTCATAAAGAAACAATCCACTGTCTTTTGTCATAACAAACATAACAAAGTACAGCCCCATCACCCAGCAAGGATCACTTCTGGCTGGTTTATACCTTCCAGTTGAACCTACTGCGCACATCAAAAACTGATGTGTTACTTAAATCTGGTTATGGATGTCCAAGAGCGGCACATCACTAACCACAAATGTTTGAGATTCTGGGGTGCAAGGGTAATTCGATAGGTCTAGTTTACTGCGGGAGCAGAGTGGCCACTCAAAATTTCTTTTCAGATTCTCGGTTTTTTCCGGTCGAAAATTTACGATTCTCTAGTCTGTTTTCAAACCAAATAGACAACTGTAATACTGTATTTAACCCTCACGCCAAGCGCAATGATGGCGGTTTATCGTCACTAGGAGTATTTGCAAGAAATGCCACAAAGCTGCAGTGCTCTAGCATTTCGTCGTTAGCGATATGAGAGAAATTCGATGATGATTTATCGCTATCACTTATTTTAAGCTCCTTAGTTTTTATCTCTGTGTCTTTCAATATGTCAACATAACATTGTGTACACCTAATAACTTTCCTTTGTCCTAATAATCTAATAATGTCCAAGGATCCGAGACTTTCATTCACTCAGACTGGGGACCAACCTGACCTTGACCCCTCCTCATCCCCCGGTGCTCGTTATATCGTATGTGGTCTTAATTCTTTTTGTCTAATACAATATTATCTCTTATCTCCTACATCACACAACTACATTTCTACATTTTATGCCTTAAAACACACAGACACGTAACAGTAACACTTTTTTTCAACATCTAGATAACATACACTTTTTAGTACAACTCTAGCCTACGCACAGGCTGCTTGCCCATGTAGGCTAATTTCCATTTAGAATATATATTAATATGTAATAAATACTTAAATTATATAAATAGTATTATCCAAATACTATACTTAAAATGTAAATAAATGTAATATCTATGTATATATGTTTTTGGAAATAAAAAAAATGTTTCTGTTTCTTTCTGTGATGTTTGGAAAATACATATATCCAATTCGGAAGTACAAATATAACAAATAAATACCAACATTGCGCTACTGTGGGGCAAACTGCAGTTCAGTATTGCAGGTCATACGCGGTGGACAACTTTCGGTATGAGACAATGATTTCACCAGTACACAACATCGGTTCAGTACAAATCAACAAATAAACCAAATACTTTCATCTGAACTCAATTATAAATAATTAATTTACCTTTTTTGGGGGGAGGGGGAGCCTAAGAATATCACGTTAATAGAAAGGAATTTACAGAGATTCAGGGAAATGAATATATTTAAAATTACAAGTCATAACCTCTACTTTCTCCTTTTAAGTAATAGAAATGGTAGGTTATAAAATGAGCTTCCAGAATATATTCCATTTACGTAAATATGTATGAATGTATTCATATTTATAGAGAATCTTTTTGTGTACAATATAAAGTAATGCACGATGAATAGACAAAATCTAAATTAGCGATCACCCATTATCTGCTGAGCAGCTAACGTCCCCACATGGAAACAACAGGCACGATGGCGTTGACAAATATAGACATAGAAATACGAACGTCAATTTAAATATAATTTATAAATCATGTTATTTCATTACTCTACTAGCTGTTTCCCGCGGCTTCGCACGCGTCTCTTAAGCTTTGCCCGTATATTTCTTTGCCTTCAAATACTGTTTGGCTATTTAATTTACGTAACTGTGTCGTAATTGCAGTTTATAATGTGCAGGCGCTTTGATAACTTTTATATCTTGCAGTACAGCCTGGTGGTGAGTTACATCAATGGGCATTGCATATAAACCTTCTACATAGAAAAATACAAATAAATACAAATTTTCATAGTGATCGGTCCAATAGTTTCTAATTCTATAAAGGACAAACACACAAACATTCATTTTTATATAGATAGATTATTGATCATTGGTGCAATCTTAATTTAAAATTAGGCAATGACGTCTTGTATGCAACCTGCATTACACTACTGATCAAGCACTTTACGATAAAAATTTTCTAAATTTTAAATGTAAACAAATGTTTCTGCCTCTTTGATGAACTTCAGCTGAAAGTATTAACAGCTGTTAAGTATCAGTTCACTTTGTATTATGTGTCGTAGCGCAGTCTATCGGATCCAATATAAAACACTCTAACATCAACAACGATTTATAATTAAAAAATTAATTAAATAAACTATTTAAATTGGACCAAATTTACTCTAGTATGTATGCCTATGTTACTTCCAGGAACGTGTAGAATCACTGTACAAAATTTCACAATGTTTCGTGCATTGGTTCCAGAGTTATAACGGAACATACAAACAAACATTCGCATTTATATATATAGATATATTAATCAATTGTTATATACACCAAGAACTACAAAAACATGTTTCACCAATTGGTAATTTGCGTACTGCTGATTATTATTGTCCACGAATAGACAGTGCAGACTCTCGACAATGTGCCAAAATAAATATAAAAAGTCTAATTATAGCTAAAATATTACTTAGTTAAATTATAGTAGTTTGTTACTTTGGTTATCTATCTACATCATACGGAAAGTACTAAAATAATTTAGTAAGACTTATTTTTGGATTTGAGATTCAGCTTCTCCACATCATTAATATTGTGAAATCGTGATTTTCAAAGCGTATTTAACCCTAGATAGAAGTGGCGCGCGCAAACGTACTGTAGTGGCACAGTGTTTTAGGGTAACCGGTAAGGTATTTTTCTAAAGCTTGGTTTTACTGCAACGAATGGTCCAAATGTAACATATTATACATCATTTTTCTCACAAAAGAACAGAGAAACATCTTTTGGTAATTTTATTTTATATTAACATTATTTTTTTTTTTTTTTTCAAAAAGTATGTGAAGTTTTTGGTTTTTAAAATTTTTTTACTCCAAATTCCGTTTTGTACCTAATTTTGAGTTTATAAAACAAAGATTTCAAAATACCCATTTGACTCGAAATTTTATGCTGATTTCAGAAATATATAGTTTATATGGCTCTTAAACGTGATATATTTACATATTTTTACGAAAATTCATAAAATTGTACAAATTCAGTTTTTTGTGTCCAGAGAAAGTGGCAAAAAAATAATAAATCTGTATGTATTCAAGACCATGAAACTACATCTAATAATTTCTAAAGTCTAGAAATTAACTTCAGAAACAAAATAAAAAAATATTTATTACAACTTACCAGTATTTACAATATTTACAAGTGTAGTCCAACAGTTTTATTCTGAATCGCTGTTGGTTGCCTTCCTCTTCTTACCAACTACTGTTGGTCTATAGAAGTGTTCTAGAAGGTGGGGTAACAATTCTGATGGACCCGCAGTTGCAGCACTGGACAAAAATAGCTGGTCCTTTTCTTTATTTTGTGTTTTTTCATTACACACAGCACACAACCGATTATTTTTGTTGGGGAGTAAAGTGAGTTCGTGCACTGGACCGACTACATCACCACCCGCTCCTGGGATTGGTAACTGTCCTTGAGTTTTCATTAGGAGCTGCACTCAATTCCTCTATTATGACTGACTATAAAATCTCTTCGAGACATGGGCTGGATCACTATTTACTTTTGTACAGTATATATGCATTATGCAAAGACATATCAAGGAAGTTTGAGAAAATATTCTTCCAATACCTTCTAGTTGGTCTACTGCAGGTGGCATGGTAGATACTTTTATCCTTTACGTCAACACCTCCCATAAAGGAATTGTATTTGGCAATTAGAACAGGTTCTCTCCACTTCAGTACCTCTTTTACTCCTCACAACTGCATTCTCTGCATGTACAGCGGTATAGACAAACAATAGACTGGCTTACTAGATTTTTTCTCTCTAAAGCCTACAAGTAGGCAACAAACATTTTCCTAAAATAAACAATTTCTTTTGGTTGAAATAAATTTTTGTTGATTAAAGATTTTGACAGTCCTTTAGAATTTTTCCTAATCGTTCCTGTGAGGTATGTGTTTCTTTCAAAGAGTTTTTCTGCTAGGGGAATTTTAGTGTACAGTTATCCGTAAATAAGTGGTATCCTTTGTCCAGTAGATCAGATTGTTCTAAAAGGTAGATAACTACCCTCTGTGCCAATGGGATCAGTGCCGTCTGATAAAAATTCATGCCCACAATACAATTCAGAATGAATTCATGTAGCTAGTCCTGCTATCACATACCTCAAATTTTTTCAAACCAAATCTGCAGTGCCTTTTGTTTGGCATTTATTGTAAATAAACCATTCTGTTTTTCATGCCTATTAGACTTTCGTCTATACAAATGTTTTGGGAAGGTATACAAAGTACTTTTTGAAATTATGGTTAAGTTCGTCAATGTAAGGTCTGACTTTGTGCCATGGGTCATGACCGGGTTGTCCTTTTTGAGGATTTTCTGTAGAATTGAGATGAAGCATTGCATTTATCATTTGAAATCGTCTGAGAGACATTACTTTTTGGAAAAAAAATGGTAAATGTTGGCTTGAGTTGGTATCCCAGTATAATGAACAATATTGTTACGGAATGATAACCCCATATTGATCACTACAGAAATGTATTTTTTTATTTCACTCACAGTTACAGGTACCCATTTATTTACCCTACTATGCGTTTTCAATTTGCCTTCATTCCTAGCCTTATCAATAGAATTTTGAGCATAAATATTTGTTTCTCGAGATATCAGTCTCCAGATTGTTTGCGTGAAGAATAGATACAGGTACATTATTGGTGGTGAGTTTCTTGCAGGACAATTTCTAGGTCCAGTATTAGATTCCCTAACAAAAAGGGTATTTCTTTTACAGGTTCAGGGGGGAAGACAGACACCCATACAGAGTCAACAGGATCAGTAACTTGGGGATCCAGGTCTGGAACTAGGCCCAGAAATGTCAAACAGGTTGGGAGATTCAGGCCTAGGCCTAGAGTTGAGGTTAGGCCTACATGGAGCTTGCGGCACATTTTCCAAATGTTGTTCAAGGTTCCACTCATCAATTTCATCAGCATTGGGCACATAATCATCGTCTGATGAGCTATCAGATAAGCTATCACTAAAGTTACCTTCCCTTGTAATGTCGAAATCAGAATCCTGTCCTTCATCATCACTTGACATAGGCTCACCCACTAACTCCCTCAAATCACTTGAACGATCTTTATAGTTTGTGGAAGACATATTTTTCACTAATACGGAAAAAAAGGTTACTAAATACACTGAAATAATATAATATTATCACTACTGAACCTAAATAACACAAGTAAACAAACGCTACGTGACTGCACAAAGACACGACACGACGTCAACATAGCAACCAGCCACCAGCTGTCTTCATTCCAGCTGTCAGTATTTCACAACACATAGAGGAAAATAAAAGTGCAATACAACTTAAAAACTCGATATTAGAGAAGTTTGGTTCTTCCTCTGTGCAACCATATAAGTTTTATCACGATCGGAATAATATTTACGACTTCAAACGTTACGTAATATGAAAGCATGTTAATGCGCCGTATATACGGCATTGGCGTCTGACGACGGCCTAATGCGCCGTATATACGGCGCGCGCCACTTCTAGGGTTAAGCACTTCTGTTGGTATCCGAATTGAGTGAAATGATCCGCAGTATTGAGTATCGGAAACCATCCATTCCTAGTAAAAATTCCTTGGACATTATACAAATTCATGCATATCCATGCACGTTTCCCGGATTCCGAAATTCATGCATAATGCACGCTTTTCCAGATTCTCATCGTTGGTGGTAGCCCAGGTTAGAGTCCCGTGAAAGTATCGTGGCTCAGAATATATCCCACTAATAACGGCCAATACATGATAAATTCATAAGTAAGTTATTTGCTACGGAAGTTACCGAAGTGCGCCTAGTTCGAGATCTGTAGAATATGTATATAGATAATAGTACAGAACATTACATTCTATACATGCACTCAGATAACGAGCACAATTAATTTTATCAATTACTGGTTCTTAAATATTTTGTGTTAGCCTTTAATATAAACTGTTGTCCAAACCAATCCCACTCTGTCGTCGAAAACTGATAAGCGTGGTTGATTCGGTCAGCTGGCCATTTGTAGACTGATGACAACATTAAGTTACGTAGTTACATTAAACTGGCAAGTAAAGTTGCGAGAGAATTTGCACAACTAATGTAGCATAATGTGAACAAGATAAGCAATTTTACTCTCGAGAACTGTCGCAAGTACTACAGTAGTATCCCTGGTTGTTCCGGAAGTCAAGACGAAGTTTGTACACGCACAGCAGTAATGTCTCGGCAATGTTTATAATTGAAATTTTAATAACTGACACTGTTCTCCAGTTCTTGCAAACAACTGACCAACACTGGTTGTAACAATGCTCACGAGAGCTCTTGCGCCTTGAGCATTTGAGCACTCTTGCGCACTACGATTTGTATAGTTGGACACGAAACTTGCGCAATGTTTTGCCAGTGTAAACACAGTTCAGTCAAGATTTGGATGTGAGTGATATCAAAACATAACATAACTTTTTTTGTTTTAACCTATGAAATTTGATGACAATCGGAACTGTGTGAGAAACAATCATTTATATACCTCGGCCTTGATACGAGCGGTAAGCACTGGATCAAACAGCGACTTAAAAGTTTAATGTTTGTATTGCACATATGGGGTACACTCAGCACAAGACGTGAGTGGCAGAGCAGTACCACACGATGGTGTTTATCCACCACCAATTCTAGACATTAAATGTTTCTCCTGCCGCTCAACCCTCAGCTCATTCTATAATTGCTGTGCAACAGGACGCCTACTTTCTATTCTTCTCTAAAAGGTACCTTATCAGGCTTGGTAAAAATCCAACTGACATTCTGGTGAACTTAAGAAAACCAGGCTGCACCTCTTATCAAACTGTAAAACATCATATTATTCAACGAACCAAATCTTAAGTCTGTTTATACCCTTTAAAACTGTACATTTTAGGCCTTTGCTATCTAACGCACATCTTCAAAATACTGTTTTCACTCAAGAATAAGAGTTGGACAACTTCGTCCGGAGATGGCCACTACCACTTTACAGCTTAAAGCGTACCCCTCATTAAAGCATGCCAAAGTTTGGAACGATCAGTCGGCCAATTTAAATTGTCCAATAAGTTTTTTTTTGGGGGGGGGGAAGCTTGCCATGGTACAGGAGTAGAACTAACCAAGATAAACTCACCTACACTAGTGGAGATAACCTTAGATCAACCGGCATCAAATGGAGCTCAAGAACATATGTTGATCTTCATTCACAATTTCAAGAACCACGTCACGTAAAACACAATGTTTCAAGATTAATCAGTTCTTGATTCAAGGAGCTGTCAAATTATGTCTCCATTTTATAAATCCTTGGAGATGGAACAATTTTTTTGAGATTTTCCGGTTCTCAGGAAAATTCCCAGCTTATTCCTGGTCTGGTGGCCACCCTGGGGAGATGACTGTTTGTTCCCTAAGTATCAGGGGTTCTTGTGAGCCTCAACAAGGGTATGCCCCCCCTGCCTGCTTTGATTGGAGAGAGGTTGGTTCAGAGCTGGCCTCCTTTTCTTTCGGGAGGACATGACTGAAATTAGTGTCCTAATTCTTCCTCATGGATAGGAGGAGACCCTTAACCCTCTAACCTTACATATCCTTAATATCCGGTCACTCAGGAAGCAGCGCTCAAGTCCTTATAGGAAGGACTAAGTGAATTTATAAGCTTCTTGTCCTAAGAGAACAAAAAAAAATAAAGTACAGAGCCAGTGTTATAACGTCTAAACTACAATTATGTCATCCATGTGTTAAACGACAAGCTGTTTTAAAATTGATTTGTTTTGAGTTTATATTCAAGAGTGTTTATTGTTAATATTAAATCAAGAAATTCGTACATTGACCTATTATTAAAAATCACTGAAGCATTCTCGGTTCAAAAAATTAGAGGAAGGATTCTTAAAAACATGTCCAATAATAGTGAAATTGTGAGGGATGTAACCATTGTTGACAGTACTGGTGAAAGTTTCAGTAATCAAGATCCCATTTTTTTTTTATGCAAAGCGTATCTTAAGTAATTTCAAGTATTTTTTGTTTGGGAAGTTTCAAATTTTATAATGTTACAAGTATTTCTATTCTAAATTTGAGGCTCCATTTGAAACAAGAAAGGTTGTTGTTTAAAATTAGTGTAAATAAAACAAATGAATATATATGTCGGTTCTTCCATTTGAGTTTAATTTTAATTTAGAACACAATTTTAACTTACTAAAAGTAAGGAGAACTATTGATTTTCTACTTTTTCAAGAACAACTGGATGAAAATAAAAGAGAAATTTTGGAATTAAGACACGCTTTGTAAAGTATTATTTACACAATAAAATTCATGGGCTAGCTTTATAAGAAATTGGAGAAAGTGAGAGTTGTGAGAATATTTTTAGTGATCAATCTGCTAACCACGAAAAGGGAGAAAGAGAAAAAGTACTTAAATAACCTAGGTTACCTCCGTTTACAAGGCCGCCACTAAAACCTTGTACATCAAGCGTAGATAACACGGATAACTGAAGACAGATTTGTAGCACAAAATGCGTTGTAAACTATCAAAATGTATTAAAACAGAAACTGTACAAGCAGACTTTTTCCCGCTAAAATACACACACATATATATACACATCAAAGAACATAACATACGTTATAGTTTTATATATATAATGATTATTATTTATATCCAAAAATTGAATATACTGACCATACAAAAAAATTCTTTAAATAAAATAGATAGTTTACTATTTTCCGAAATATAATATGTATAATTTCAGTTTTTGTTGTTTGCTAAATAGTATATAACCATACAATTTCCAATCAAAACAATTTTTAGCAATGGACAAAAAAAATCCTCTTATTTATTGAATCAGAAGTTTTAGTCTGCTGAACAGCTAGTGTTAAAACTAAAACCTGTGTATTAAATAATACCTGACTGACATATTAAGAACCTGTCACAAAGCTATAACAAAACAGTTGTAAAGTTTTTTATCTTTTACAGACAATACGAACTGCCACTTTATCAATAATAATAATAATATGTTGCCTACCCTCAGTGTAGAGATAGAGACGCAAACCCTTAGTGCGATCATTGTCTCTCAACACATCAGCATAGTTTAGGTACAACTGAGCATAGTAGCAGGAAAGGGGGAGGGGTGGGGCAGAGCATTCCAGGAGATTCTGCCCGCTGTAGATACTAGTGCAGGACACGCAAGGAGATGAGCCACTAGCAAACTGTAGCGAGCCCAGACCTTGTGTGTGGCCAGCCTGTAATAAATCAGTACTGTTGAAATATTGTTCTTTGAAGTAACAATAGACGATGCTTGAAGAGGCTTGAAGGTTATGGCTGCAGTACAAAGTGGAGCAGGAACCACAGTGAGATCTTCTAGCAAACCTTAGTGTCCACAGACCTCCTTGTTTGTAGCAGTCCTGTAACAAATCAGCACTGTTGAGATACAACTAGGCGAGAGAAGAGGCAGGCAGAGCAGTCTGGTAGACTTTAGCTGCAGTAGAAATTAATGCAGGACATGCTGGGAGACGAGTCACTAGTGGTCTATAGCAAACCAACAACTTAAGCCAACCAACCCTTAACAACTCAGTATTAAATATTCTTATAAGTATGCATTTTAAATTGCTTGGTTTTCTGTCCCAAAAAACAGACACTTTGGTTTTTGGTTGTTTTTTTTTTTTACTTAAAAATTAAAACGTAATTTTTTTGCAGCATTGTCACTTTATTCATTTGTCTTAACAAGACATGAGCTAAAACTACAGGAATTATTTTAATTAGTTTCCAACAGAAGTAGCAGCAAAAAATAAAATGCATAAAAAACTAGATCATAAACGACAAAGAATTTTGTATCTTATTTAATAAAACCGCATAAAAGTACCAATCTCATATTTTTCACAAGGTAAGATAATTTACGTAGGATTTATGTTCATTTCAATACTAACAGTTAGTTTGTTGAATGCAGTTTAGAAAGGAAGTTATTGGTTTACTGCTAAGTTCATTAACGTTTTCCGTTCCTTAAATAAATATTGATCATAAACAACGAACATTTTGGATGAACACTGTTCATCAATATAAACACTGCACATTTCTGGATTTCTTTTTGCTGCAGCTTCATTTTTCACAATAACATAAACTTATTAAAAGATTATAACTGTTTCTTACCAAAAAAGCATACTTCTATCCGCATCTATAAGATTTGTTCATAAAAGACAAAAGAATTGTTAGTTAGCCAAATATTGATCTTCAAAAAGGTTAATCTTGAGTCCATGCCTGTTTGTCACCTTAGAACTGTAGATGCAAAGTTTTAATTCCAAACAGATCCAACCAATAGAAATTACAATGGAGAATGTGGAAGAAATAACTCAAAATAGCCAGTGCCAACCAAGGAAATGTCCATATGATAAAAGTTTATTCACATCTAAAAGCTGCAACTTTGTCGTAGATGTGTCAAGATTTTAAAATTTTTGTTAAATGGTAGAGACACACAGCATTTCCCCTTCATAACTTGTGTGTTAATAATACAAAACATAATTCTAAACAAACCCGTCTTGTCTGCTGGCTGACCTGGAACTGGGTGTCAACGTGAAAGGAGAAGGACAGGCCCCGGAAGTTGAGCACGAACAAGTGTTTCTCTGCATCGTACACGCCAGGGTGCGTTGCACCGAAAGAGTGTTCTATTTGCTCAATACTGGGGACTACCTCTGGAGAATTGAAGATTAGACCACTGCAATAAAAGTAGAATTAAGTAGTATTTTACACTGACAAAAAACATGTTATAAGGAATATGTACGCAATACAAAAATAATAGTCAATCATAAAGTAAAATACCACAAAGGCAAGTCAACAAAAAATTGAATATGTACTAAAGTCTAAAAATTGCTTCATATATCGTTCAACACTAAAAATGTCATTGAAAATCATCATATGGTGGATGCAAATGAAGAAAAATATAATATTAAATCACAAAGTTTGTTTTAAATGCAAACTAATTGCGGCTTCAGAGATAAAACTGTTAGACCATCTGATGAGCCAGCTGACTGATTATTGTTGTTATAAAAATAGGCAAACATATCAATTGAGGCTGAAACAAAACATATACTTTACAGGTTGAAAAAAATACAGATGTAGATATAAATACAGTTTTAAGCTGTTTATTAATTATATGGAAATTAATGTACAACATAACTTTATAACAAGCAATGTTGTAGTTAAACCCATTTAAATTTTTAAAAATCTTATTATTTGAAGAGGCAGTTAACAGATGGAGACTATTAAAAAAAAGCTGTAGTCAAAAGATATCAGGGTGACAAGCCATTTTTGTCTTTATAACAAACATTATGTGGGTAAACTCTAGAGTTGAAGACTCTTGGAGAATTGGAAAATGTTTTTAAATATTACTAAATGTTAATAAAAACAATACTTTTCCAAATTGTTTATTTTTGGACAAGGCCTTTTGAAACCAAAGATTTCATCATCAGGTGACACCTAGTTACATATTTACTATTTAAATCCTAAATAGAGTGTTACATATTTTTACAACCACGGATTATCATTTGATATTCTTTGAATACCTTTGAACCTGTACAGTTAATAAAATTACATATTTACAATGTTTAAATAATGATATTCAAAATACCCTTTGTTATATAGTCAAAGTCAAAATATCTTTATTTATATTTTATTCAAATTAGTACAATAAATAACATGATCACAACTAAGCTGTATATTGTAAAATTTATACTAATTGTATAGTAATAATAACTTTCTTAATAATAATAGCTAATATATAATACAACAAGATAGTGTAAATAATTCATAAGTTAGAAATTCTTCAAATGAATAAAAGACCTTTTGAATTAAGTAATCTTTTAGTAATGAATTATATTGTTGTCATCAACTCTTGTTATTGTTTTTGGGATTGACTAAAAAATTGTTATTCCCGTATAAGAAGTTTTTAGTATTATTTTATAAATTATGTTTTGGTATTATTATTTCATTTTTATTTTTAGTATTATAGTTATGGATTTCACAATCAATTTTGAACTTAAATTGGTGAGTTTTGACATACATTATACATTGTAGAATATAAAGGCTATGCACAGTTAAAATATTTAGTTTGGTGAAATTATTTCTAACTGATTCATCATTCTTCATTTTCAATATTATTCACAGTGCTTTGTGTTGAAGAACACGAATTTTATTTGTTTTGGTTTGTGGTCCCTCAATACACTCTTTAATCCATATGCAATGTGGGCATGGAAAGCCATCTTTAAAACTGTAAATACATAGTATTTCTATAGCATATAATCCAGAATTGATTAGGTTGATTACCTGTTCAATATGCAAATTCCAACTGAGGTTGTTGTCTATGGTTAGACTTAGAAATGCTGTGCAATAAACTGGATTTAAACTAGAGTCATTTATTAAACTAGGTTTTAAGTTCTTCATATCTTGTTTGTGTGCTAAAAGAAATAAAGTTTGTTTTATCAGTATTTAGAACTAATCTGTTTTGAACGAAAAATGTTTTAATTTAGATAGTTCCAAACCATCTCTAATTCAGCTTCTGTTTTACCGGATATGATAAGTCTTGAGTCATCTGTAAATAGGCAGAGCTGGTTTTTGCTGTTTTCTAGGTTACTAAGGTATTTGGCATGTCCTTTATACAGCATATAAATAATAATGGACCTAAAATAGACCCTTGGAGTATTTTTGACGCTTTTGACTAGTTTTACATTTGATTGAGATTTTGTAATTTTGTTATTTTCTGTGTGAGATATCTCTATGTATTGTTTGCTATTAAAAAGATATGAATCAATCCATCTTAAATGTAAAATAAGTAAATGTAAGTAAAATGTCATGAGATATACTATCAAAAGTTTTTGACAGGTCCATGAATATCCCTATATTTTAATTTTTGTCAATTGACTCTATTATGGATTCGATGAAATCTACCTATGCAGTTGTTGTAGATTTATGTTTCTGAAATCCATGTTGTTCTTTGTCATAAGGTTATTTGCCTCCAGATGTTTGATTAGTCTATTATACATTGTTATTTCAAAACATTTTGAAACTTGATAGTAAAATTGATATGGGACAATAATTCTGAATTTCTGTTACTGTGCCTTTTTTGTAGACCTGAACAACCTTTGAAATTATTAATTTGTCTGAAAATATGCCTGTTATATATCCACTAGATGATTTTATTTTTGAGGAATTAAAAAGTTTGTTTTAATTAAACTTTAGTCAATGGTGGACATTCAAATTTTAAATAAGCTGTACTGTTATTCTCAAAATTTGAATGTAATGGATATAAAGGAAGGTCTTTTAACAGTGCATCTTTAACATTTATAAGATAATCATTGAAAGAGTTGGCAATGGCAGATGGTCCGCTGATAGATGAATCTTTGGTTTTTAGGACAAATTTTTGTTTACATTTAAACTATTCCTTTTATTTTTGTTATTAATAATTTTCCATGCAGTGTTATTTTCTGATTTTTTTTTTATTTTGGAATAAAAATATTTTTTTTTTCAGTTTATTAGTTTTAAATTGTGTAGCTTAGTTTTATTTTTAACTTAATTTTTAAGGTTATCTCATTGTGTGAACCTTAAAAGTTTACTAAGATGAGTCATTTCTTTTTTTCATATTTTAAATCTTCCGTAATCCAAGACTGCTTTTTATTTTCTTTTTTAATTTGTACAAGAAGAAAACAGTGTACTCTTGAAACACAATGTAAACACAAACTGTTCTGTAATAAACAACAGAGCAGACGCGACGTTGCAATACAGTTTGGTTTCTATATAAAGCTGAATAGAAAGAAAAACATATTCTGTGAAGACGAAAATTAGGGATGCAATGTCTTCTTTGTGACAATGCAAAAATATCGCTGCAAATAGTTCTTACTGATGCCGCTATATCATTCACGTGAAACCACTACAGTCGGCCTCGTTCGTTGGCCGTAACTGTCTTGTTAAAGACTGTCTCGTTGAAGGGTTAATGCAAACTGGATCCACCTACAATACTTTTTTTCCAAAACACACCCTACCTTTGCAGAAACGTTTCTTTCTATGGCTCTATACACTTTATTAACACAATTTTCATAGCTAGTAAATAACACTGCAGATATACTCAATGCAATAACATTGTAATGTAATTTTTTACATATCTGTCAAAAAATGAGTTCTGTGCAGAAATCTTTGCAGCAACCTACAATGCTTTACAAAAGAGACCAGCTTCAAAGTCAGGGCACCAGTAGAAAGTTTCTTTTCTCACACCATTTTCCGAGCAATCAGCACATCTTCCCTGGGAGTTTAATTATTTTCTCTTGGGGGAACATGTTCAACGAAGAGTCTTACGGTAAGTCTTACATCCTTAGGCTCAATGCCTGACCTTCAAAATACTACCTTGTTCACCTCTGAACAATGTGTATGAATCAAGTCCCTTACTAATTGAGTCTGAATTGCGGTTCTCACATATTTTTTGCTTTTCATATTTCTATAAAATGTAAGAGTTCAGTAAAGAAACCTTAAGGAGCCACTTAAAAATGCTAATGTAACACTTTATTCATTGATTTATTTTAAAAAATTGTTTAGCAATCGATCTCTGAGGTCCACTTCATTATTTTTTTTAGTATAATCATGCACATCAACAGGTTTAATTTACTCACCATTTCCTTTATTTATTTCATGACAAATGTAAGCTTCCGACTTCAAGCCTTTGAAGGCTTCTAGCTTCTATGATTGTGAAATCTATATATAAGTGTTAAAAGCTGTGGTTTTTACATTTCAGACCCATAATATTGACACCATGAAGAGCTATTATTTGAAAAGCGCTCCATAGGTAAGTGTTTCAGGCAGAGGTTTTTAACATAATATGATCAAGGGTTGGTTTGGATCAATACCCATCAGCATTACAGATGCAATAAAGCTAATTTTTCTTTACAGGATGTTAATTGCTGTTCCTGGATTATCGAGGAAAACCCATTTTCGTTCATTCTTTGTTTGTACTAGCTACTACTAAATCTATAACGTCATTAAAATATAATTTTAAAATATTAAGATCAGTAGGTATTTTAGTCCCAGATTCACTTAAAACCATTTCTTTTACATCTTCATAGCCTTTCATGTTTCCCAAATCTTGGCGTATCTTGTTTTCTTTGTGCAGGACAATCACCAATCCAAGTACTATATTCTCAAAAACATGATCAATGTTTTTATTTAATTTTAAAATTAGATCATCATTATCATTTCATTGGTGTCGCCACTACCTTTTGGCCTACCCCTTGCTGGACAAAGTTGATTTCTCCTCCCTGGTTTCCTCCGACAATAGCACTTCAATGTCTAACCAGTGATCTATTTCACTAGACCTTGCCATTTCATAAATATAGAAAGGATAATCAAAATAATAACAATTTTTGACAATAGCAATAACCTCCCCCAAAGCCAAACTACGCAAACACGTAGCTGCAACTTTCATAATTTGTTATAATGCAAAAAGAAACTCCTTCTGGACACTAGTTAAGAACTTGATTCGAAAAACTATCATTTTATGTCATATTACACAACAACATATTATTAAAAGTATAATTTTAACCCTTTCCACTCGGATTTTTTTTCACTAGTCTGCCCGCTCAGCTCGTATTTATTTTAGCATATTTTCAGTAAAAACCCATTTTTAGCAAACTGGAAGTCAATAAAGTATATACATTATTATATTGTATAATAATTTTTATTTTATTTCTAATTTATATTTTAGAGATATAAAATTTGATAATTACACTAATAAGTTTTATATTTTAGCATGGTATGGTATCGTTCAGAACACTCTGCAGGATGAAGACCAGGATTTTTTGAACAGGTTTTACAATAGTAAAGTGTTTCCTTTCTTCCTCCTGGCACCTTTCTATTGCTACAAACAGCACAGTCTTTAGTTTTTTTTGTTGGATGAGCTGCAAGAAAGTGAGGTTGTTTGTTTAGCCTTTCTTCTTTTTCTACTGATGAAGGACGACCCCGCTTCAAACTCATAGGGTTACGGACATGGCCTACAAGTTCAGTGATAAGGATTTCTCTGAAATTCCTGTGTTGAATTGTTTTTTCTCCATGGTTTTGTTTATTCGTGTTGAACAAGAGAAAGCTATTTACTATTCCCACTTCCAACATCCAGAAAAATAGCTTTCTCCACTACTTCAGAGATTTACGGGGAAATTTGTAGGAAGCAATATAGTGGTCTGCTTGGTCCAAGCCACCCATATATTTGTTATACTGACAGATAACTGTTGGCTTTTGTATGTTTATTTGATTATCCTTGCCTTAATTAAGTAATTCAGCAATAACTTCTGAATCAGAAAGAAAAGAGGTACTTGGTAACGACATATCGAGTCACTAATGCGAACGCGTCTGAAAATTGGTTAGGAAACGTGACTACAATGACAAAGCAAAATAAATCAGCAGCCGACCAATCGTAGTTCAGCTGTCATTTATTAGTTCCTGAGAATGCCGTGCGATCGCAGCACCAATCGGAAACATCGTAGGCCGCCTAAAAATAAAGAAAAGCTGACGTCACTGCAATGTCGGATGGCGTCCGACGTACGAGCGGAACGGCAAAATAGCAATGTCGGACGACGTCCGACATACGAGCGGAAAGGGTTAAGAAGAAAATTATAACAAACTTTATTGTGTAGCAAAAAGCAACACAGAGGTGAACAGAATTAAAAACAGATGTTCAATTTTGTAATAAATATAAAATATGTCTCTATTACATTCACTTTCGATAACAAATAGCTGTAAAACGATTGACTAACTAATAGACAAAATATTTCACATAGTCTCAATCCTAAATAACTCACCAAATGATGGGATATACATGCATTATTATTTTCATGAGTCATACCAAAAAACAGTGTCGGACTACTGAAAGCTGACAAGTGCAAGCCTACTATACTACTGGTGGTGAATATTGCTCCTTCTCCTAATATTTCACCAATTGCATACCACATACAGACACACACCCACGCACATGTATACACATACAGACACACACCCACGCACATGTATACACACACAGACACACACACACAGAGCCTATACATATAATGTATATTTAGGTCAATACCTTTTAATTAATATTTTTATCTATCTAAATAAAATCTTACCAATATCTTAGTTTCACCAGTTTCATATTGTAGATTTCAATAATCTGAAAAATAACCACATTTAATAAAAATTGGAAAAATTAAACCTTATTTACATTGTTAAATATTAAAGTACTTCAAAGAAATGTGTATGTTTTTATGAAAATACATTTTAAATACTTATTAAAAGGTTATATTGGAAAGTATCAATCCTTTTAACACCAATCATTTTTTTTCTGTAGTGAATGAAAATTACCAAAAATTTAAAACATTTGTTTCCAAATGCGACTAGTTTTACAAGATGTGTGTTAACAAGTTCAAATATGAAAAATCTTTACTTAATACCAGGCAATGTAATTAATTGACAAAACAAATAGGAAAAATTTACAGAATTTTTCTAAAAGAAGTAAAAAAATGAATGTGCAGTCTTTATTATAAGGGTGAGTCAAATATCAACCAGATTTCTTTTCAAGACTACATAGGTGAAGAGGTGTGACATTACACCTATATTGGACGGGAATGTCAACAGAAGAGGAGAGGACAGTACGGTTGACCAGACCTAACAGGCTTAGTAAGCCAGCATCATGTTTAGGAAAGAGGTGCACACATTTGCTGAGCATTATTATCACATTTTTGTCATGCGAGGGCAAAAAATGTGCCAACATTTTGTGTTGATTAACTGCATAGTTTACTGAACAACACTTTCAAAGATCCAGGTCTACAGCTGGAAAAAATTTTGTAATGATCAGTGGAAAACATGAGACATGAATGCTGAGCCCAGGGAAGCACCATGAGGTAAATAATCAAACTGATTGAAGGTGACATCAACTTACTGTATCGGAAATTGCTGTATATATCAGAATATCTTGCAGGAATGCCTAAACCAATTATTTCTGATGATTTGTTTTACTAAAATGTGTAACAAAACATTTGTCTTGAGTGAGAAATGTTTGGTACTATATCAAGCAAGAGCCTCTTGAGACATATGGTCATCTGTGATCAGTCATGGATTCATCATTATAACTAGATGACTAAGCTGGCAAACGTGAAGTGGTGAAGACCTGAAAAAGTAGCACAGCACAAAGCAATGGAAGGGTTCTTTGCGCAGTGAGTGTTTGGGACTTCAGAGGCGTACTGCTCACTTATTTTCTCCATGGAAGGCACACAATTAATGTTCTGTATTACTGCCAAATGCTTGATGCATGAAACTGACCTACTGGCAAAGAAGAGGAGATATGCCTACTCGAAATGCAATTCTATTCCATGACGATACTCGACCACATACAACTAGATTGATCCAAGAAAAACTGGACTAAATTTATCCAGAAACACTTGAACATGTGCTTTACAGTCTTGATCTGTCGCTGTAAATCCACATGTTCGGCCACACAAGAATTGGAAGGCTACCACTTCAAATGACAACAAAAGGGTGAAAACCTCTGTGAGCAATTAGTTACAGATTCTACTATGTTCATTATTTGACACAACATTAAAAATCTTTTGATTCAATGGGAAAAACTGTATCAATCAAATAAAAAACCTACGTAGAACAATAAGATAAGTTTAGAGTTGTATTTCCTCTACAAGTAAATGTTGTAAAAACAGTGTGGTTAACATCTAACTTACTTTCATATAAGGGGATCTAATGTGATGTTTTCTAAAAGTCTTATACAGTGAAGCACTGATTATCCAAAAGCCGGTCATCCAAAACTTTTTAAAATCTTCGATTATCTGAAAAATTGACTATCTGAACACTCCCCGCACCAATTGTTTTCATTAATATAATGAAATTTAAATAATATAATACATGTATCTATACTATGCAAAAGTGTGAATATAATTTATGCTGAAATATACATCAAATTGAAGACAGAAACATTGAATGCTGAAAAATAAAACCTCTTATTTAGTAAAATATTAGCCAGTGAAACCATTATAAACATCACTTTACGATTTAAGCTGCCTACTTCTTATTCAGGTTGACTGTTTTGTTCCCCACTCTTACTAATAAATTTACTCGATTGCTGAAGTGGAGCTACTGAATAAAACGATTATGATCCACTTGCAATAAAACCAAGTGTAAACAGAAAAGACAATACTTGAGGCCAATTGTCAAACAAGATTGAAACTGGCAGAGACAGTAGAGTAGCAAGTATACATGTCATTGTGTAACATTGACATTCTTGCTATTATTGGCCTTCATTCCTCCCACACCACGTAGCGAGTTGTAAAGTTAATTACTTCATTACGTTTTTCACTCGAATCAAATCTGGATGACTGATGGTTAAGTTTTATTATTCCGATTATTGCTGTTCTCTGTTAAAAAATGTTTTCTAATACTTAAAGAAAGTTAGATGAGAATAGATATAGTATTACCTTGAGTCTCTGCACAATAGAGTCGAAGATTAGTCGGATACCATCCTGCGGCAGGTTTCAAGATCAGGTCAGCTCCCAGAGGATTCTGTAACGTGAGAACGGGTTAATACTTGTGAGAACATAAAAATTTAAACCAGGTTGTAGTTTGTTGTGAGGGTTTAATATACATGTGAGAATGTGTCAGTACATATTATAATTTTGTATTCTCTAATAATACCATTGTGACAATTTATTGCAAAAAAACAAGTACATGCAAATGTCACTAAAACAAAAGAAATAAATCAAAATAACTATTAAGATTATATTATTGACTCCACAATTTAGTGTTATCTTTATAATAATTAAAAAATGGAAACTAAAATCCTTCTTCCTTTTTATGTTAAGCATTAAGATGTAAATCAAGGCAAAATTATAACTTAAATCAATAGTTAAAAAAAATTAATTCCTACAATCATTAAAAAGTCCTGAATGCAATAATATTCTCCATTATCTAAATGTAATTTTAAAACCCTTCTGAACTTTCATGTATCGGTCAAGTTCGACTCCATCCTCCACATTGTTGCCTAATCATGTTCATGGACCACACACAGTAACAAAAAATACAGTAGGCATTAGGTGGAATTCAGACAATTATTGTTTTGTTTGTGAATCTCAATGTTTTATTTAGCAAGGAACGGTCAATCCATATAAGTTAAACCCCTTAACTGTTATGCCCGTGTTAACACGTGCCAAATTGCTGCTTCACTACACGTCACCTGGCAGGGAGAAAATGATACACATTGGCACAGTAGTGTTTATTTGAACTACTACAAATCCATAATCCATAGTAATGCTGTTTAATTGCTACTACACTCTTACGGTCAACTTAATAACTATCACAAAAGCTCATAGTTAAATTTTAACTGGACCTTAGAAACAAAACATTGTTGTTTTCTAGTTTTTTAAGTTGCTATAGAAATTTACCTATTTTTATTTTGGTTCAGCGGTATGATAGGATTTATTTGTAATAATGATAAAGAATTTTTATTATTTTTAGATTTGTTCAGATTTGTTGTTGTGAATCAGGCATTTAGCAGTTTGTAACTTTTCTAAGTACTATGGCAATTGGGATGAGGACTCAATATATTGACCACAATCTGATGTAACGAATCAGGTGGCAGTTTGGTAAATAAAGATGTTGCTGTAGTTGGTCATGATAGACGAGAAACACGCTACAAGTATGTTGACTATAGAGTGGCTCTGTGCGTGGCAAATAAACCTGGCAGTACTGGGTGACAGCACTGTTGAAAACTCAGCACTTGTAGGGTTAAATAAGAAATAATTTTTCACAAACAGAAATGGTTCTCTAGATGTAAAGCGTTCTTTAAATCTTACTGATATTCATAGACATACTAAGGATGACCATCTAAAAGAAATTTCCTCATAGTATCCAACAAAACTAACTGTTTCATGATTAAAACAGAAAATACATGTAATCCTATTAAGACCACATGGAGAATTATAAACAATAAAGTAGATAGAGGTCACAAACACAAAATTAAACATATTCCTGCCGAACAATAACAAATATTCAATACTTATTTTGTTAATGTAATTGACAGGGAAGTAATGCAGAATCTCTCACCAACCCCGGTTCAATGTTCATTAAATGGCAACAAATGAACAAATATCAGTTATACTCAGATCTATAAGGTGTCAAGAAGTAGATAAAATAATATAATCCTTTGACAATAAATAACCAGTAGGTTTTAATGACATTCCTATGACCATAATAAAAGAAGTCAAATAATTGTAATAAAACCATAAACTCTTTGCTATTATCTGATTGGTTCCCATCACAACTTCAAATATAAAAGATCAATCCAATCTTTAAAAATTGTGATTGTAAGGAAATCTCTGATTATCGATCAATTTCTTTACTTGCACCCATTTAAAAAATATTTGAACATGGAAATTGTTAATAATATTTAAGTTAGAAAAATATTTCTTTGGCGGAAAACGTCTCTGTCAGAGTCCTCTACCAGGAATGCCACAGATAATCCTTAGGCGTATCTTCTGCAATTTAAAAATCAACAGTGGCACAAACAGCACATTGTTAACAGTGAACATCAGTGAGTTCCTATCCACAAAACAATCTATCTCCACAGATTGATGATCTTAATTGGATACATGTAAAGACATATCATCAGTGTACAACACAGATTTGCATAAGTAACACCATTGTAGATTTTATAAAATGCAAAAATAAAATAGTTTCCAAAATGGACCCCTGTGGGACCTATTCAGTAAGAATAGGTGTCTCATATGACACATGATTCTTCAAGCAATTTATACTATCCAAAGAAAATTCGAAAGCACTGGTGATGACCAACAAGAAATTAACGAAACCAGTATTTTATCTCTGACTAAGTAGACATTTGTGATTGACGAGGTCAAAGGCCTAACTCAGACCAAAGAAAAGTTCAAAACGTTTGCTTTTTAATGTCCATGTCATATGAATTTGAGTCATAAAATTAAACATTGCATCCAGTGTGGATACAACAGGTTTGTAACCAAACTGTTCTGGGATTTAAATATAATTTTCTAAGAGATAAGATAGGATGTTGCTATGTTTCTCCAGAATTCTAGAATGGGTAAATAAAATAAGATGGAAATACGCTCATAGTTTTCACAGTCCTTATCACCTTTACTGAGTATAAGAGTGATGGTATCCTGCTATAAAAAGGAGGGAAAAGTGCCAGATTCAATAGAAAATAAGGTGAGTCAGAGGAGAAGTGGCCAAGCAGTGTAAGTCGTTGGACTTTGGGTCTGAGTTATAGATAACGCAGGTTAAAATCCTGTCTGTGACCATTGCACTTTTTATCAGTACCATTGATCTTGTACTGTATCGACTCTCCCCCTTATTCTGTTTGATAAGATCCTCGCACAGGCCAGTGGCCCATGAGGACGGACAAAATAAGGCTTAAAAGGGGATCGGCCTCTCCTTTAATTAAAAAAAAAAAAAGTGGTGCTGGTCTTCAACAAGGAACATCATCAGGTCCAGAAGAATGACTGGAGGATAGGGAATATGACAGTCTTCACCTTATTCACTGAAGATGTATTAGTATAAAAAGAGGAAGACAGCCGATTACCAGTACAAGAATATTAAAATAGGTGCAGTGACACCAAATTTACCTTTTCCCTTCGCAAAAAAGTACCAATTGAAACTACTAGCAACAATAAATTTGTGGATCTGATATCAATTCACCACTGTCACTGAGAGGACTGAGAGTTGGCCTAATTGGGTGTCTATCCAGCCCCAAGGTCGTTGGTCACACTCTCTAAGTACTAAAAGGCCTGTTTGGGTCTTAATGACATGCATCCACAGTGCTAAAGTCCTGATCAGATCGAAATAAACATTAGTTAACTAAAACATCATATTTGTTAATTCTTGTTTTATCAAATATATTTAATATAGTATTATTCAAGATTAAATTCTCTATCTATATATTATACAATTGATATGATCAATCGATTATATATTGAATCATATTACAGCTTTTTATTGCACCAAATTGGTTTAAATTATATTGAGTCACTACTTATTTTACTTCTGTCAAAAGACAAAATTTTAGTAATCATAACTAAATATAGCATATTTTGTAGTCTATATAATGGATTTACATGTGGTTCATTACTATGTGCCAATAAATAGATGCTAAATGAAAAATTGAATAATGCTGTTTGCAATTTTATGGAAGTTGGCCAATGCACAGAATACCAGTAAAGGTAAGTGTTTAAATATATTTTAACCCTTTTAGGACCAGACCAAAATTTGACATGTGCAAAGAAAATTTTTGTGTTTTTCTGGCCATGCTCCAAGAACTGTGCACATTAAAAATGTGCGATTTTTCAAGCGTTTGAGAGAAAAATCATATCTTTAGAACTAATTACTGTACAGATTTGTTTTTAGGCTTAAAATGTTTATAATTAAATTGTTCATTGTGAAAAAATAAATTTAAGTCATTATATAGCAAAAAACAATTTGATTTATCTGTTTATCAAATAAAAAAAAATATAAAAATTTGAGTTTGATCTTCAATAACTACCAAAAATAAGAATAAACTATTTGTGGGAAATGGTATTTATTAGTTCTACATATAATTCTCTATAACTGTACAAAATTTGAAAGCCCTGGAATAAAAATAAAAAGTTTGTAAATGAATTAAATTTTTCTGTAACACTGTAACACACTTTTCAGCATTAGCCTAACATACAAAACCTTATAGGCTACTAAGGATATTATTCGGTACTTTGGGATTATACCGACCACACCAGTATGAAGAACACAAAAATATACATTTATAGAAACAAACATGATAGAACGAAAAAACAACTCTTTAATTACAAAATTACAAACTTACAACGATTATCAATAATTGTTAATGGGGTCAGATTCCGTTATATGCCCCCAACGCTTAAACTTTTTTTAATGAACTTAGAACGTTATAAAACGATGTAGTTGAGTAACAGAACTAACATTCCATCAATCAACAAGCGTTTCCAGGTATTGTGATCGGTATTGTTGTCGCTGTTATCTTATCTTTCTCGAGAATCCCGATTACGGCAGGCCGCGCAGCATCACATGATTATTTAAGTTTTTTGCACGGTACATAAAAACAAGTTGTGTGTGTTTTTTTCAATAAAGAGTTTAGTTTTTGTGTTTGTAGAAATGTAAGGGTAAAACACGGAAGTACAACAAAGCGACGCACCAGCTGAACGGGCAGCGAGACTCTGCAATCACGTTATCTACTAGACTGTTCGACTTTGACCTCTGTCTGAGGATGGGGAGGGGTTTGCGATAAGACAATTCCTGTTTTATATTGACGAAATTTGTTATACGCTAATCTAGTAATCAGTAGAAGCAAAATGTCAAATAACGATTCATGTCTGGGTGTGGTCGGTATAATCCCAAAGTACCCTGACAACATTACGATGCAACATGGCCGTAAAATATTTTTTTTCACCAAGTTGATGATTCCAAAGACGTTTAAAATTTGATATCATAGTAAGAAACATACAGGGAATATAAAAATAGTATATTTTTTCTATATAGAAGATTAAAATATCTCTTAAAAAATATGAAAAGTCCGCCAGCGATAAATCAGACGGCTGGTCCTTTTCGCATAGTACGCCGCCGGCGATAAATCAGACGACTGGTCCTTTTCGCATAGTACGCCGCCGGCGATAAATCAGACGGTTGGTCCTTAAAGGGTTAACATTATTCTATATACCTTCCTGAATAAAATTATGCAACAATAACTGTATGAAAAAAGTTTACAGTAAATAAATATGTTCAGTAGTATGTGTGAGGTGGTAAAAATTGCTAAGCGCAGAGAAAAATATAACCACCACTTGGAGGAGAGATAATGAGCAGAATCCAGGGCCTTTTCTATGGATTGTCCAACACAATTTTTTGAAAGACTTTTTAAGAAATAGTTTGGTTCTCTTCAAGGAAAGACCCAATCAAGCAGAAAAGAGAAGTTGAAATTAAAGCATTCGATTTAGATCTACACCTCATGAAAAAAAATTTTAAAACGTTAAAAACACACAAACATAATGTTAAAATTTGATTGACATTTTTATCTGAATGTTACAAAATCAAGAAATTTCACACAAGCAGTTATGGGCTAGAAATTTTGAACCAAAGTCAACTCTTGAAACCATCAGTTGAATGCCCACATGTGCACCCATGATGTATAAGCAGATCACTCTACAACTGTTGGAGTATTACTTAACTTAGTTTTAAATTAAAAAGAAGTTTACAAAGAACATTCTTATAAGGAATTGTCCTCCCTCAATCATACAGACTTTGGAAGTTTTGCAAATTAATTTTGTAATAGTAATATACCACAAACCTAAACCCTATAGTATAATATATCATAGTAATCAAAAACTGTCATACATTACAATAATTTGGGCACAAAAAATACTTTTAAAAAATTGTGCTTTGTTGTTAAATACGACGTTCACCAGTGGCTCATAAAAATGCATTATATTTCGGTGCAATATATGGTTCACTGGTTACTCATGAAGATGGTGGATTTTTGGGCCGGATAGTTTAGTGTAGGTCATCACCAGAACACTTCAGTGAAATTGACAGAACTACCAGACAGTGATCTATTATTAAAGGCCACAGTTTACTTTTTTATTGCCATGAGCCATCCTTAACTAATGCCACACAATGTTTATATCCAATTAGACCAATACTGAGTTATTGAAGAAAGCTTTAAATTACAACAAATGTAAAGATCCATCCTAAATTTTGGAGGTTGATGCAATAACATACCATACAAAAACAGCAGATGAAGTCAGAGCAAACAAGGAAAAACTACATGCCTCAGTCACAAAACAACACTTAAACAAATTAAGTATGTGCGATATAAATCACAAGTCACCTGTGACTCTTAAGTTAATTATGTTCTCCATTGTGATAATTTTAAAAACATTTGATTTTATAAAAAGATTCTTGTAAAAAGCAGCAAGTTAATATTAAATTTAAATATATCAAAAATTTACAAGTTTTTAAGTCTACTTTCTTTTTCTTCTTTTGTGTTTATTTCTGTTCAGTACCTATTTTATAGGGTTTAATTCAGAAAAGGGCACCAAATCAACAGAAATATAAAAAATATTTACAAAAGGGATGGATTTCACATTTAACTTACATCTATAATGAAAGTAGAAGAGAAAAATAAGCCAATATAATGTAGTATGGAAGGACCAAACAAAAGAGTTATCAATATGTTCTTCCTTGGAGCAAGATGAAGCTATGTATCAAGTTTCAAGTCTCTAGGACCTATCTATCAAAAGTTATTTCACAGCTGGACAGGCAAATAGATGAAAAATGAGAAGAACTAAGATCTCTGTACACCACTTTAGAAGTAACAAGTTTGTATTAATTACTTCCCTCTGACGATCCTAAAACTGAATGAAACTTGAACTTGGAAGCTTAACTTGGGTAGCAATGACTTGGATCCAATTTCTTTTCATTACAAACAAGTTTTTCTAACTTTAGGATAATAAAATCATTCTCACAAGAAATGTTTTATATGATTTCAGTAGGAAATCCCCTTAAGCTGGAGAATATTATAGAACAACCCAACTCAGGAGTATTCTTGAAGCAGACTGTCACTGGCTGGCTGAACAACGAAGCATATCACTCTAATGCTGGAAAAAATTTCTCTTCCTCCAAAATGATCCGCCATGGAATTTCAACAAGCATTAGCAAGCCTAACATTCCGCAGGATATCTCGAAAATGGATTAAACTATACACTTCTGTTTTTAAAATTTTACTACCACTCAATGGGCTGGCTAAATTCTTCATCTGTCTGCACAGAATGTCTCGAAAAAAGAATATTTTGTTAGAAGATTCATTTCTACATAGAAAAGATAGAGTAGAATTAGGATGCATGTGCCTCCATGGGATTTGGCTGAGTATTAATTAACAAGGTCTAATATTCCGCAGGATATCACAGTGGACGAAATTCACGGCTTATTCAGTTTTCACAGTTGGGTGGGGACCCTGTTAAATTTACTAGTAGATAAGGGACATAGCGGACTCCAAAAAATACCAAAGAACCATTATTTTTTATTGTTTCGGTATGGTGCACAACATAACCATAGAGGGCGGTCCCTTAATTACATAACGCTAAAATTAAACTTTAAAGATCCCCTCTGTATAGAAGTTTTAATGGCAACACTACCCCCCTCTATAATTACGTAACACGCCCAACAACACCCTCTCCCTCGATTATATTTCTCAAAAAAGTGTAATATAGTTAAGACAACTCCAAAATAAAACGTGATTTATTAGTATAAAAACTAACATTCCAAAACTGTAACACATCATTTTCAGCTGTTTGCTGTTTCTTTTTCGTATGTGCATTTTTTAGTTTACGAGTCAATTGAAACAGTTTTTCCCTGCTTACTTTTTTCAAACATTTAAACTAAAATTTAAATGCAACCATAACATAACAAGAAAATCACTACGACATTGCTTTAACTACTTAAAAATTACAGTTGTGGCTGTGAACCATGTAGAAAACACTGTGCATTTTTTTAAACTGTAGTTTTTTACTAGTACATTTACAAGAAGCATATTAAAACAACACATCCAATTCAGATCAAAGCTATGACTTAAACAATTATTTAATCTTGAATATAAATCATGCTTACATATTACATTGACAACAATACTTTTAGAACAAGCTTTGAGAAGCAGATGTGACAGTGAGTGAAGTCTAAGTATCGATGAACCAGGCAATTAAGTGTTTATCTCTATGATTATTTATTCTTTTAAAATTTATTATTGACGATGGATTACCAGGAACAACAAATGCAACAGGAATGAAATTTTCATCATCCTTGAATATTTAAAAATTTTCACAACCCCTTTACCACACGTTTAGACACAATAACCTCTCTCTCTCCATATATATAATATTGTCTAGAAGATAGCTTGAAAATAAAAACTAATTAGGTATTGTCATTTGAAATAGCTTTTGTCATTTTGACACTTTAAAATACTATGTACCAATTATGGCAAATTTTAAACAAAAATGGGAAACTATTAAAAATGATAATTTATCTGAGAAGCTATTGATACAGGTTTTTTATATGCAATTAAAAGATAATAATAGACAATTTCGCTGATAATGCAAAGCACCTCAGATAAGTTATCACCAGATTAAATAGTAACAGATTGTGAAAACCGTGAACTCATACTGAACTTCAACCACATAAACAACAATATTTTTCACCATGAATTCATTACATACATGTAAACAAAATCTTATCTAATGGTCCACTAACACATTTGATATCTCCATAACAAAATGTGGTAATATAATTAACAGAAACAATTTAAATTCATTAGTTCACTGGTGAATAGTGCATCAACTTTCACAATACAAATCAGCTTATAAAAATAAACTTTGTTTTCTTTAAAGTATGGACATAAAAGATCTGAAGTGAAATTAGTAGAAAAAAATAGACAGTAATTCAATAATTATAGATGCTGTCAGTTGCATATAACACTAATTGTGAGATTTTGCACACTTAATGATCAGAGGGGTAGTACATTATTTCAATTATTCCGCTTTAATAAAATAAAGAAAAAATAAAAGTGCTTTCAAATCTACATAGAAAAATATTAAATTAGTAATTGATATACGATGATATAAATAATTGAATAATCAAAGTAATTGAATGTAAGGAGTAGATATATATATATATATATATATATATATATATATATTTATATATCTACCTTATTGTTTATTGAAATTAAAATTTTATATATATATATATATATATATGTATGTATGTATATATATATATATATATATATATATATATATATATATATATATATATATAAGAAGCAGATATGAATAGCACTTAAAATACAAAAATCACCTGTAGACCAAATTAGGAGAAACTTTTTATATTGCACAACTCAATGTAATTGTATCAAAGGAAGAATTCACTCACTACAACTTCCAATTTAAAGGTTATGTTATTTATGTAAATGAGGTTAGCAATTGTAGTAAAATAAAACACACTATTGTCCAATAATTTAAAAATTATTAAGCAATTTTGTTTTTTCTTTTACTACAATAAGTTTTCCAATATGAGCTTCTCCTTCAAAGATTTACAAGTTTGCTTAGCATACTTTCGTACCTTACTTGGCATAATTCCATGATTAGCTGACTTGTTTCATTTTAAATTAAACAGATTAGTGTTTTAATGCCCTTTAAGATGTGTAAAACAAACATCAAAATTGCCAAAGGCCTCAAAATTTTAAAACATTAGAACATATAGTTTCCCAAGACCATATTTTTTATGATAATATCTGAACCAGACAAAAATAGGTTAGCACTCAATCAACATACTGAACAAAAGGTACATTTGATATGCACAGAAAGGAGAGTTTGGTTGTCACAGTTTCCATAACAAAATGTCTCAATCAAATAAATACAACAAATTTTGCTCAAGCTCTGGTGGTCATTATACCAATATAATGTATTTAAGTTAAGGCTCTTTCTTGATATCATGAACCTTGCTAATGAACACTTACTGACAAAAAAGATCAAGACAGCGGAGTGGTGTGGTACTTACCGTATCGCTGTAGATGACCTGTACTCCCTTGATGATGCCGACTTGAGATTGTATTATGGCCACAGCTTGGCTGAAATGCATACCTATAAAAAAATACAGTTTTCAAGACAGTTTTCACTCATTTCAATAAAAACCAAGTAGATGATCTTGTATCTTCAATATTTCAATTACAGCTACAGATGAATTACATACAATTACAACCCTGGTAGAATGAAACCGTAAGTGAGCTATCTGTACATCCAAGACATTAAGTCAGGATGACTTTGAGGTACTCTTGGATGTGGGAGTTGGCCGGGTACAATTCCCGCACATTATGATGGATGGAGTCGGACTTAGCACCTTTCTTTGATAGAATGCCATGGTTGGAAAAGAGTAAAGGGAAAAGTTTATGTTTTCTTATTCTAATTTATTACCTAATTAATTATTTTTAATATCGGACATAAGTACATTTGATAGAGGTGAAACATTAATAAAATTTAAATGCTGTGAACTATACTTGTTTTTAAAGAATGTTCATACAATACGATATATTTTAAGCTATATTTAAAGTTGGAAATTTCAACATTTTTTACACTTTATAATTAAAAATCTGTAATAGTAATTTATTAATGGAGAAACCCTCAGCCCACTTCATTCGCAGTAATAAAAACCAATTTTTGTTTAATAAAATTGGTTTTGTACCTAAAAACTGGAAGACAATTTAAATTTTGAATTATAAATATTTAAGCCAATAAATCAAACTTTAAAGTATTAATCTATCAAACGTGGCCGACTAGTTTCCAGACTTGCTGAACATTATTATGAATACATGCTTGTACTTGAAAACTTGAATGATATATGTTTGTTTTAAACCATCAAAATACTTCCAGATAAATTATTAATAATAAATTTATTGCACTCTTAGATTTCTGCATTAAAAAACAGATATCCTAATTTGCCCATTTAACAGTTATATAATAGTCTTACAAATATAAAGAGATAAATATTATTTTAAACATACTTCATTAATTACCGAACTGATAAAGCAATTATAAAGATATTTTGGTTACTCTTATGAGGTTACAATCAACGTAAACGTATAGAGTAACTTAAATTTTATAACATTTAAAGAATTACACCCTTGTTATATGTTACCCCTTGAATTACCAAGAGTTGTGACTGCAACATGCTAAAGCAATATATGTGAGAGCCCTGGTGGAATGAAATTGTAAGTGAGCTGTCTGCATATCCAAGAGATCAATTCAGGATGGCTGTATGGTTTGACATGCTAACTCTTGGATGTGGGAGTTGGAGGGTTTGATTAATGAGCACTTAGTTAGGGATTTTTGCGGTCTGGTGGGCACTTATCGGTCAATCAACACAGTATATAATAATAACCACCTCAGAATTTGATGAAATTTGGTATTAAGGTAGTCCTCATATAGATTATGAAAATCGCCAATTTTACCTCAAATATTTCAAACGGTTTCAAAGTTTTTTAAAATCCACACAAAAACTGGAATAAACACATTTTGAAATCACCATAGCTTTTCTCCTAATTGAGTTAGAGAGATGGGAATTTTACTCAGTTTTAAATGCTCTTTCATTGATGTACAACACAACATACTTTGTCATAAAAAGTCTTTTGAAAAATCAATTTTAACTTTTTTATTTTAATTTTCTCAAAAAGTCATTTTTTATTTTGAAAAATCCCTAAAAATAGTTTAAATTTTAGGTAAGTGATTCTAAAAATTTTAAAGTAAGAAGCTAGGGGTTTATATGATTATTATCACCAACACTTTTGTCTCAAAATTTTCCACATGCAGTAAATAACTAGTACAAAAAATGATGAGATAGATTTTTAAAACAAAACTATTTACATCAACGTATTTTAAAACACGGGTTAGGGAGATGTTTGTCAGATGGACTTTGATACACTTACTGGTAAAAGACCAAAACTTACATTAAGTTGAAATAAAAATAAACAATTGCACAATTATAACCTATTTTAACACTCACACAATCAGACTGAACTATATTTATTGTTCTTCAGGTAATAAATATATCAAATTAAAACACTGAAATAAATCTTTTGCCAAACTATAATAACAACACAGTAATTGTAATCTGAAGTGACCAGCGATGAATTGCTTTATCACCTGGTAAATTCTGACCTTGATACGTAACTCAAACTCTGCGCTGCACACTAACAATAGATTTCAATTCTGCGTACCACAAAACACACTGTGCACCATAAATATTGTACTCGCGACTAGTACCATGCGCATCAGTCATAATAGCGGACTGCTACCTTGCAGCTGTTCTGCGCATGTTAAGGGTCAATGTTTCAAATTATGCTATAAGGAAAACGAAACCTAGTTATTTCAACTTCTATTTGACGTTTAAATAGTTTAGATATTCTTTTACAGAGACTCTGTATGAATAAGTTTTCAACTTTAATTCTTTTTTTACTAAAATATTTTGTTTACGAAGTATGGAATATGCATTTAATATTTTAATATTTAATGTGCTGGATACTCAATTTTTAGAATCTTTCTCAGAGCTATAGGTATATTATGTACTTATTGGTAATAGCAAGATCACAAGGTGAGTTATCATCAGTTTACCTTAAATTACAACAGTTAAATTATAAACAATACTATGGGATAGGCTAATTGGCCGTCTGGTAAGGTGGTTGATCCTCAGGTTGACAATTGGCACTCAGGTAGCCCTAACAGTCAGGTAGTTAGTTTAGGTGAGTTTTCATTAGTTTAAATCAGATGGTAGCTATGTTAGTTATCTTCCACTTATCCAATTCCCAATCACCTTGTTTGTCGATGTTAACACTTCTACTGTCACCGTGTACAAATGTGCTCATCAGATGATGTGAGAATCAACGCAGAGCTAGAATGTTTTCTGATTAGCCTTTATTGTTTACCAAATGAGTTTAAAATCGTGTTACTCTGATTAATATCTACAGCATACGGAAGAGTAGTATTTTATTCAATGGATTTTTGATCCTGAACAATGTATGTTATTGTAAAATAATTTTAGTTTGCTTTATCCTACTATGTTGAAGTTAAAATTGCTGTTATGATACCTGATTTTGTTTATTGTTTTATTCTTGCTTTAATTGGTTTTTATTGTTCTCAATATTGAAAATGAGTAAAAGAGGAAAATCACCAGTAAGTGAATGGTGACCTAACTGACCTGGCATGGTAGTATAACACTGAGATAGTACCTATGAGATACAGTACTGGCAATGGATAAAATTCAAGAGAACCTCACCATGATGGTTGCATTCATGACAGGAAAATCAGACATCATGTCAGTAACTGAGGTTATTTCAGAAACCGATGATAAAATAGCACTTCTGAAGACAACTTTTAGGGTAGAATATTTAATAATTCTTTTCTTCCCGTGAATTAAAATATACTTTTCTATTACTCACAGTGTAGTTCAAATAATCTATGCCTCAGTATATGAAGAATTGAAAGACGACAAAGTAATAATGCATAATTTATAGGTAAACATAATAATAGTTTTAGGGTATTTTATAGTAGTTCAATTCAAAACATCAAACCAATTTGTTTTAAAATATATAAAAAACATTCTGGTATAGCTGAATGTTTTTAAAGTTTTATAACTACAATTTAGCAAATGTAAATGCCCCAAAACAGGGTAATTGTTTATTTTCATTAACTTAATTAATTAAATATTGGTGATTTGTTCAAATGGAAAATGCTTAAAAATTAAATTATAAACAACAAATAACAATTAAATTTTGGAAAGATTTTTAATGTTATAAAATACATTAGTACAGTGAATGGCGAAACCAAAGTGTGTGCCACAGTGTCCTGGGGAGCACTGAAATCCTGTCAGAGGCGCCTCAAGTTGAGCGACACAAAAGAAAATATCAGTTTGTGTGAAAAAATTAAAAATACATATTTATTATTGCTATCACACTAGACACTACTTATAATGTCACATTGAATTATTGAACTATCATGAATATACCTAGATAGCTCCAGAAATTACTTTTATATTAAATCAATTAAGCATAAACAAAAGAGATTGTTACGTCATTGCATGAATAGCGTTCTGGTGAGACTCGCAGGCGCACTCACCACTATTTCTTGGAACTTGTTGCCTTGACACTACACATGACTCAACCCAATCAAGCCAATAAGCATGAAACTGACTGACAAAAATGTGTTATGATATTTAATCTACCAATAGTGACAGTTCAATGGTAGGTCAGAAAGGGGGCTTCAAGCTCCATTCGAGCAAACGTGAACACTGCAATTAGGACCCATTGCATGATCCATAGAGAAGCATTACCCACTGAAAATTTCAATAAGAAACTGCACGAATGTTATCAGTACAATCAATACATTGAAAACACTCTTTTAAGAAGTAAAAGTTTTTTGAACAGATGTACAATGACACCAACAACTGGTCATCTGTTGGTGTACACCCGTCACTCAGAGTGTGGCCGGCGTAACTCCAAAAAGATACTTCATTAAAGAGTGGATTAAAAACGAATTAGTAGCTAGTGTTTGGTGTAACAGCGAAAAAAGTGAACTCCCAAGTAGCCAGGAAAGCGTTGCATGTGTTGATACCCTTTGCTACTTTGTACCTTTTTGAGGCGGGCATCTCAGCTGTGGAAGTTACCAAATAAAAATACAACTTAGAAAATGAAAAAGAAGAGTGTCTTGCCGATTCGAACATGAGTCCACATTTTGATGTAAGAATTAAAGGGAAAATCTCATTCTTCACATAGATCTTTAGCAAATATGTCCGATTGGTTTATGTGAAACTTTAATTGAATATTATGAACTGTGATCAATTTGAGTAGATATAATCTGACTACCTAATCTATAATTTTTATGAAGCAATCATTAATTATTGTAACAATATGTAAAATGTTAAATGCTTTTTACTTTAATTACTTCCCTCTATAAATTTAACTGTATTACTCCAAGTCAAAAAAAGTAATATAATTTTTTTTATCAGTAATAGTGAGTAGTACAAAGTTTTACATTATATATTAAAAACACAGTATTTACCTGATATTTTTATGACAGCTAATTTACAAGAAGCATACAGGCAAATACTTTACAAATGTGAATTTATCATTATGTGAATTAAAATGTCACAATACTTTATTGCTATTGTTCATAGATCCTATTGAGATGAGCTGATAGAGTGGAGCACCGCGGAAAGTAGTATAGACCTAAAGAGGACCTTGAGTCCAAAAAGTAGAAAAACACTGCACTAGTAGTTGAACGAGCTAACAGTAATGACTCCGGATATTATTGTGGGACAGCACCTTCGATGAAGTATGAAAAAAATATCCCTCGAGGTAGTACTGATCAGTAAAATATGAAATTTCTAAAGACTGTTCACTAAATATTACAATCTCCCCTAACCATATTAAACCCATCTAAAATAATGAAACAAAAATGTATTCTCAGCTAGAGACCAATAGCCAAATCATCTATTTCATGTAAAAAAGGAGTTATGTTGGAAGAGGTTAGTGACAACGACAATAACCAACGGCGATGAATATGCAAATAGGCCTATTGGCTTAAAATGTTTGTATAAACATAGAAATCTTTAAAAACTAGTCTCAGAAGTGAGTGCATTGCCAATCATCTTGCAGAATATGTGCATCAACGAGAAATTATGATTATTGGTGGTAATCCATTCGAGCATTTTTTAAATGCTATCAAACATGTCTAACCTGTGAAGTAATAGTTAGTACTATGCGTCTTAAGAGTATACTTTAAATACAATTTAGTTATTTTATACAATTTCAAAACAAATTCATTTCTTTTACATAGCTTCTCTATATTACCATTTTTAAAGACTAAAACTTAATTCAATTCGACATCATTGTTCAAAATTTATTCAAAGTAAACACTTGTTTGGAATTATATTCAAAATTAAAATCATGTGTTTTGTTATTGACTAATAGTGGCAAGAACAGTGACGTACGTGCCTTCTTTATTTCACAAGCAGACTCATTTATGCTTGTAAATAAATAAGATAAGTAAATGTTGTTTTGTTATATACAGTAGTCAAGTTAAATATATAGGCTTTAATTTGTAAATTAGATTAATATTTATACATTTATTTTTAAGATTGAAAATTAGCCAAAACATATTGTTTGTTTGAAATATAGGTAAATATTAAGATCAGCGACTACCGCTCTGATCGCCATAATTTTTGGTATACTACCACAGGTTAACGTAATTTCACCAAAAAAAATTTACACTATTTATTTATTTATTACATTATTTGGTCTGACTTTTTGCTTTCAGTCCTTTGGATGGTTTATGAATATCATCATCCGATTTTATTGGTGGCTGCTTTTTATACTGTACACACATTTTTAAGACAAATTATTTGTAAAGCCCTGAATACCCTTTGTTTTCATACCTTGCACATGTGTGTTCCAAACAATAATTGAAAAGACATTGTCATATTACAAAAACATACACAGTGAAGAAATTTTGGCTAAAATTAATAGGTTTTTTAAGCAACAACTTTGGTAAATAAACCACAAAACTGTAGAATCATCAATGACATTGACCTGAAATTACAACTTTTACTTGTCCATGGAAATTAAACGACAAATTTTTATATATAATTTTTAGCACTAAAAGTAATTGCCTGCATATCATTAATTGAAATATTACTATTACATTTCACTAATAAAATTGTTTATAGAAAATTTAACATTAAAATGAAACGCAACAAATTACGTTTTTCAATTAATGACTCACCTAGTATAAATTCCCATTGTTCGCAGCCAATAGATCGTTCTGGGACAATTTCAAGCTCGAGCATTATATAGATACACTTACAGATTAATGATTGAATCTTTTCAAGTGATTATATTTAATAATTAAGGTCAACAATAACTTAATAACCAGATTTTCTTTGTCTATACTTCACAACACAACACGACTCTTCGCCATTTTGACATTTCACTATTTCAGCTGTCAAATTTTTTCATTGAAGGTGACGTCACACAACAGCTGATGAGCAAACAATAAAAGAAAAGCTTGTGGCGGGGAACAGGAAATTGGGGAGGGGATGAAAATCAGGTGTTCCAATATCCTGTGGACTTCAAATAAAATAATAGTAGTATTCAAGACTAGTTTACCTTATAAAAAAGATTATTTAAAATTAATATTAAAACCATATTCTGATAATTCGATTTTTAAACATCAATAATAATAGTTTAGCTGGCTCATGCTTCTTGTACAGTATTGAATTTTGGAATAGTAATGCAGTGATGAAAAGCGTAGGCCTATAGCAACAAAACTAATTAGCAGATTCTAAATCTTAATTAAATACAAGGATCTCTGTGGAATATGGGTACAGTATTTAAACAAAAATATTTATTTTATAAAGAGATATGTATGAAATCTATTAAAATTGAGAGCATGTAAGCTTACTCGGCAACCATAAAAATGGAATGTTCTGCCTCTATTGTGTTTTAGCAAGATCGAAAGTTAATCGTTGCTATTTTATAGGGAGCTGATTCTACCACTACACATTTTGTAAGTTTTAAATAATTTTAAACTAGGTATTTTAAAACTGTTATGTGGCTAATATAGTATTTTAATTTATTAACACAATCTATCTGGCACACAATGCTGGTTAGGGGTGAAGACTTTGTGTTATATTGGTGATAATACTTAGTAACATATTTTCTATATAATATCCGTTAATAGATAGAATGAGCAGGGCCGTTCTCAGCTTTGGTGGGCTCCGGAAAAGATATTTGGCTAAGCCCCGTCGTGTACCACCACCCGCCTCTGTACGAGTGTGGCGGAGCTGGTCCGGGCCCCTGAAGAGCCGAGCCCCGGTAAAATTATCCGAAAAAACTGGTCTGAGTACAGACCTGACAATGTTCTATTAAAATTTCTTCCTATAACCTATAATCTATCCTTTCACCATTCATTAATTACTGCAAACAGTCATCAATCAATAATGATTATATCGAAACAAAGGAATACCACAATATTAATAACATTGGCTAATTATAATGACTGTGGCTAGTAGTCTAGTCACTTTAAGTGTTAACTAATATCTTTAAGAATACAATGTCCTTTTTATAAGAATATCGTGAGTCATAGTCCCAAACTTCACTATCATATTGTTATTCACATCTCCAAACGGCAGTTTGTTAAATAACATGATCGCGGTCGCAGGAAATGATTTTTGAGTTGGAGAAATGATCCAATTTAAATAGCTCTGTGCACTTATTGCTCATTAGTGTCATACATAAGGACATAAATGTTCGATTTAGAAGACTGAGTTGTAAAGTACTGACTATAAACTGTTACAATGCCCAGTTTTGTTTGCATAGGCCTAGCAAAAGTTTTGGATGCCAGCTTTTGTTATACTCATAAAATGCCTGCAACATATCCTCACATAATGAGTTCAGGATATGGCTGCAAAACATTATGGTGATTACCAGGTATGGGAAGTTTAGACACGTCTAAATCTTTGGAGAATATCCCTTGAAAGTTTATGATATACATGGACGATTTGCTTATTCAAACTCATAAAAAACAACAAATACTTGTTTTGAATTGCCTGATAAATATAATAGTCTTTAAATTAAAACCACCATAGATAAATTATATAATATTCAGTTGGTAAACTGGTTGGTAATTGGTTCCAATCAGGAATGAGAGACAATTACCCTCAGGTACTGATTTGCCACCATGTCTTATTTCTAGCACCTAAACCGTTGTGCAAATTGCGGTTCTGGTCACAATACTACTACAGTGCATGGCATATCATTGAGGTAAATTTTTTTTATACACTTAGGTCTAAAATATACTATTTAAACTTTATACTAGTATATAATAGCTTCTTACGATAATACTAGCATTGTTGTATTATTACTTGAGACCTCTTTACGTTACTAATAAATAATCAATTCAACCTGACAGGCTTGCAATGATATTTCTCATACTACAGTTATAACCAATATATAAATGCTACCTCCAAATGCATAATATGTGGTTGCTATGGTCAAACATATTAAAAAGCATGCTCTGCATATAAAGACCTCAAAAATACATCTTCCTCGCCTATAAGACCTAGTATTAGAAAGGGCCAAATATATTGCCAGAGAATGGTAAAGCTAATAAATTTAAGATAAATATAGATAAATAAAATATCTAAATTCATCCGTATTTAGGTCATGAGTCTAATACAACCGCATCACCCCTGTCTTATACTGGGGTAAAATCGTGTCGGTCGAAGTTTCAAGGAGTAGTAAGAAGTTTTGCCTACCACTATAATATGTAGTATCTCAATTTATTAAATAAAATTCACAGTCTCACCATTTGAAATACTTTTCCGTTGCCTCTTGTTGCACTAAAAGACTTTCGAACTATAAAACAAGGCATAGCGAACGCTATCGTCACAATCATAACTCACTACTTTCCTCTCGTTCTTAAAACGGATGCCTCGGATTTCACCCTCACCACCACGCTCAACCAAGGTAACTGGTCTGTAGCTTTCTTTTCTCGCACCCTGTCCAAAAGTGAGAGGATTCATTTCACCGTGGAGAAAGAGGCTGCTGCCATAATGGAATCTCTCCGTGAATGGAGAGGTGAAAGGAAAACCATTCAAGCTCGTAACAGACCAATAAGCGCTCATTCATTTCATTCATTTTGAAAATGAAGCAGTCCAGTAAGATAAAAAATGATGCAATTATGAGGTACAGACTGGAGTTTCCCTACCATATTAAAATCATTTACTGTATCGTTCAGAATCTGAGAGTGTTAAAGCAGAATGTTGTTTCAAGCGTGTGTAGCAACTAGTTACATTAAGTTTTATGTCCATCAACATTTTGCCACTCTGGGGTTACCAGAACGTATCACTACCACCTCTTTACGGTGTAGTAGGTTAAGTCTGCCCTCTTGAAAAAATTGGAAGGATAACATAAGATTTTCCCGTCGGGCTGAGGCTAAGCCGCAGTTTGTAACATATAAAGGCCATCTTAATGCAACGGCTCATAGAACATCTTAATGTCTGCTTCAAAGGTTACATTCCCTCCAACTCTGGTAATTGTTGCATCCTAGCTGTAGTCGAGAAGTACTCTTGGTTTCCCTTTTGCCTTTCTTTGTCCTGTTTTTGATTCTGATACAGTGATAAAATGCCTCACGTAGTTATTCGCAATTTTCGGCCTCACTGTAGGATCCCAGGACAGTGCCTTTGCCCAAGAAATTTGGTAGTGGAAGATGAGATGATTTTTAACCATGAATTTCAGCTTTAAAAGCTTACATTTTATTGTATATAATTTGTCTTATTTTACAACAAATTGATTTCAAAACATTTGACTTAAATCTGAACATGATAAGGTGCAAGCTAAAAGCTCTGAATACGTATTGTAAATCTCTCACTGTATGCACTAGATTTGAGTTCTTTAGCGAATTTCCCTAAGAACCATTAATTTTATTAATCAATGAATTGTAATAGCTAAAATATAGGGATAAAAATAACTAGATTACATTGGTTAAAAACATGTAATGTATAGGAGAGTGGTTAATTACTCAAACTCCTATTAGAAAATATCAATAACTGTGTCTGTCCGTTTGTAGGCCTACTTGTAAGGTTAGATTTATAATCAAACCCAAGATTCTTTTGAGATTGACATGCTATAATTTTATTGCAAGGACTTTTGAAGTAAGTTCTAATCGCGTATTTTCTAATATAGAAATTAATTGAGTTTCGTAAACCTGACTGTAATATTATTATTAGTTTTTTATGGTTTAGTACTGGGCAATGGTTTAGTATTATAGATTCTGTTGATGTAGCCATTGTAATAATGTATCCCCAAGTGTAAATTTGAAGATTTATATATCTTCTGAGTACTTATAATATTCTGTAGCCTAATTTACAAAGACGGTCAATTCAATTTTGCACGAAATTAGATAATGGTGGATTTAAATTTAGAATAATATGGGGATTCAATGAAGATGCTATTTGGTAACAAAAACGGCCAAAACCTGTTTAAAATAGTATTTAAAGATACGTCTTTGTTATAAGGTCTAAGGTATTTGTAATCCTTTGAAGAAAGAACCTAATGTAGCGGTAACGTCATATGATATGCAAAAATATGCTATTGCCCAAGCTTTAAAATCAAAGTACCTACCATTCTAGGCAGCTATACTGCTATAATTAGTCAGTGGTTTCTGGATGTTGTAGTGGTGCTAATACACTAGGAATAGAGAATGTATCAGTGTATTTTTTAGGCTGAACGCGAAATGAAAATGTCCTTAAACGAAATAGCCTCTGCAGTATTAGAGAAACTTGAATATACATCTAAATCTGATTTTTTTGTAAGTGAAGACAATGTATGGCTTGTGGCTGATGGTTGTCTAGGCCAAAACAAAAACAGCACTTTCTTAGAAATGTCCATCACTTGGCTATACAGAACTAGAACTTCTGTCGAAAAGATTGAATTTGTGTTTCCTTTCAAAAGGCATTCGTATATGGCAAGTAATTGAGTATTTGATTCAATCGAGAGAACAGCTAAGAATAAAAGATGTGGATGTACAGCTCGAAGAGTATCATAAAGAATTTAGGGAGCATGGGGCACTCAAACTTTTGGGGTAAGATTTGAACAATCAAGGTTGGAGGTCAGATGCTGTTCAACATAAACACACCCATCAAGTCTTAAAACATACAAAATACACTGAACATATGATTTATAGTCTATATTTATAATGTCATCAATAAAAGCATTTTCAACAATGACATTATAAATTGTAGTTGTTTAAACATTTTTTGTTGCCTCTATTGAAAATGTTACTAAATGTAGTTGAACATTTTTGTAACCAGGTTATAGATTTATAGTATATGTGTATTTGTATCTCGTCAATCTTTACCTTTTTTAAGCCTCAGCGTCAGCTATGCCGGCTTTGAAGTGCTCTGGTTTTTTATTAAAGTACAAAGTACACGATTGGCCCTCCCCGGGATTTGAACCCTCGATCTCTCGGTTATAACCATTAGTCTACGGAGTAGGACAACTTTTACCTGTACACGCATTCACCTATCTGACAGACAGATCTCAGTTGATATGTGGTGACGAGCTCCTCACGTGTTAGATTTAATGGGGTGATCAACCGAGGCGGAGAGAAAGAGTGGGGACAGAGCCGAGCAGAGCCGAGCAGTACCGATAAATCCCGAAAATTCCTGACAAACTCTGTACATGCGGCTAATAGCGACCTCAGTTCGGAACGGTTCTGATTTCTATTATCTTACCAATTAATGAGTCGTTTTATATCCGAATTAATGAGTCGTTTTATATCCGAACATATCTGCAAAACATAGAAATTATATCGAATTAATTATATTAATATAGAACTTTCTTTATAACTCCAAAGACACTTTACACGAACATATCTGCAAAACATAGAAATTATATCGAATTAATTATATTAATATTGAACTTTCTTTATAACTCCAAAAAGTTACCCTTATTTATAAAGTCATGGTAAATCTTAACATATAACAACCAGTTTTTCAGCAGTAAAAATGTTGGCAATACAAAACACATAAATAACAAGATTTACGACTATCAAACTAAAAACAATGGCCGACCATGGTCGTTTTGATGAGTTGACAGTAGTCACGTGACAAACAGGAAAGTTTTCCGATTGGCCCGAGAGGGTCACGTGACCTATAGGACGGCTTCGATTGACCGCCAGACGTAAACAAACAAACCCACATGGACAAGGAAAGGAATAATTAGTGAAGTTATTGAAATGGCGTGCGATGGTTTTTGTCACACGCTAAAAAGACCCTAGCTTGCGTATTCAAAACTCAGACCACGCGATGCTTGCCCGCTGCGCAGCGCTTTGCGCTGCTTGCTCTTTTAGAAAAAAAATTAACTCGAGCTTGCAAAGTCCAAGCCCAGATCACGCCATGACTGCTTACACACACAAAACTCAGACAGAACTAACGCAGGTTTCATTACAGGCAAAAGGTAACCGGCGCGCGCGTTTATGACTGATAAGATAAGACGAGTTTATACTAGAAGTAGTACCTGGACTACTGCCCTACGAAATAATAACACCAAAAAAACAAATAAATACATTGTCAGTCAGGTTTTTCAAATTTTATTTTTTTCAAAAATTTTTTTGGGGGGGGGGGAGTAAACGGCTACAGCGATAATCGGGACTAGTTTTTTCGGTGAAATTACGTGCCGCTGGTCTTAAGATTTACCAAAGTCATTTAATAATGTAACTGAAATGATGCCTAACATCATGGAAACTGAAGGATTTAAAAATGACTGGGATTTTGAATTACCTTTATTTATGGAAGAAAATAGTATAAAAGGCGATACTAGATTAACAAATTTAGAAGTAAGTAAAAAGAATACGAGTAAAGAAACTCTAAAACAATTGTGGTTAGAAAAAAATGTCACTATCACATTTAGGTTATGTTTATGTTTATACTGATGGATCCAAAACTGACACGAGCTCCTCACACGGGCTATCTGTAGTTGGCAGGAGGGGCCCCTCCATCCCCACTCTTTCTCTCCGCCTCGGTTGATCACCCCATTAAATCTAACACGTGAGGAGCTCGTATATGTGGTGCGGAAAGTCTATATCCTTAATAATGTAGGTAACAGGTGTAATTTGTGGTTTCTAAGGAAAAGTATTTGCTATAAAAATAAGCAATAATTATGACAGCTGATCGAGGTACTGTACTGTATCAGGTTGTAGATTGACTAAGTAACCCGGTTGTATAAGTGACCCGCAAAGTAGGAATACATTTTCTTTTAAGGGTTTAAACTAATTATAAACATTATTAGTAAATCGAGACAGTTTGAATAGTTCACATCTCTGTGTGTATGCGTATGTAAATTTGTCCATGCATTACCTCGAAAACCATTTGACATACAGTGAGGAGATTTAGCGACAATGATTAATGAGTAAGGCAAAGCCTAAAGCTAAGGTTTTTACCTTACCAGAAGTGGAATACATGTGTCGGAAGTAGACCAACTGTTGTAGGCTACTCAGATAGACGTATGTATGTATATATAATATTATCTGCACAAACGATTCAATATAAACAGAATCATTTTGAAAGTTGTTTCAACCTAAAAGTAGTTGATCATTTCAGCTGAAAGTGAATATATTTTTAGACTAAATTAGACTCTTCTAGCTAACACTAATTTGTAAGATAAGCCATAAGGAAAGGTACAAGAACACTAGGAAGAATAGCTAATTCAACAGCATTTTCTTTGTTTCCGATACCTTCTTAGTTGAAGAAACCGAAGTACCTACAACTGTATAAAGGGTTGGTTTTACTAGAAGAGGCTTCTTCAAAGGTATCGTCTCAATGGTTGTACTAGAAAGAGAAGACTCCATCGAAATATCGTTCGAAGATTGTATTATATGGTAATCATCACAATAATGAAATATAAATTGTGATGTCCTTCAATGAAAATAGAATTTTTGGATCCAATCCTTATAACTCTATTAGAGGTCTTATCATTAAATAATGATATGCTTGATTCTTTTTAAAACATACAAGCATGAATTCAGTTTCTTAGAAAAAGTATCAATATGATCATTCTATTTTATGTTTTTGTATATTGTTATCCCAAGAAACTAGGCGTGACTTTCCAGTAGTACATTTTGTAGTGTTGGAGCTTCATTCTTTCTTCTTCCAAATCCAAGATGCTTAGTTTTCCGAGTAATTACTATTAGGTCGTTTTCATCAAAGTATTGGTAATCTATGAGCAATGTGATGTAAGAATTTATGACTAGGTTATTAGAGGATGATTCAGACACTAAAAGTGTTATATGGTAAGCGAACATCAGTGAGGAGCAGTGGGTGCCTAGATATTGTGGCATGTCATTTGTCAGGAGAATGAAAAGGACCTGTTCCAGTACATACAGAGCACAGTGGTACTCCTTTGTTGATCGGCCGAGGCTTTGATCTTGTTTTCTGAGTTATGCCTTTTTATGTAAGTTGGGTCTCAAGAATCAAGAATTTTATTGTCGTTAAGCACATGGCAATAGACAAAGTCAAATAAAATACAGTTTCATCTAATACAATTTCTACAAAAAAAAAAAAAAAAAAAAAAAAAATATACATGTGCAAAATAAATAAACAGTTAATAAACATTATTTATATTTTACATAAGGGTCTAGAAATTTATTATTATATTTAAGCATCTTCCTAAAGAGTAAATATCTTGACTGTTTAATAAACATAGACATAAATATATATCTATATAAATAAATAGATAACACATAGACATTAAAATTACAAAATAAATTAAAAAACAAGATGACATTTAAAAATACAGTTAAAATCTTAAAGTACTAATATCACAGGCCAAAAAATCACTAACAGAGTAAAAAGGCAATTTCTTTCAACCATTTTGACAGAATAAATTTAAATCTGCTAAGGTTTACAGACCATGCTTCTTTTGGTAACTTATTAAATAATTTTATTTTCATAAACACATGGCTTTTTTTTGATTTTTCTAGTTTTATAGAAATACAATCAAGTAAGTAATTTTGTCTAGTATTATAGGTGTGAACTTCATTTCTAAAATTATAATTATTTAAGTTTTTCCTTAACACTAACTAAAGCTAAAATATATGTACATACATGGAAGAGTCATTATCTGGAATTCTTTAAAATATGGAACACATGATTCTCTACCTGAGATATTTGCCATTATCCTAATAGCTTTTTTTTTGCCATTTGAACACTTTTAGTGATTGTGAGCTGTTGCCCCAAAGTGTTATTCCATATAATAAATGGGAATTAAAGAAGGCATAGTAAGCAGCAACTAACATTGGGAAAAACTAACACAATTTTTTAGTTTTCTTAATAAAATAAGTAACTCTAGATAGTTTTATACACAATTAATTTATTTGACATTCCCAGCTAAGCCTACTATCTAGATATAATCCTAATAGTTTAACGGGTTTTAGTACCTTCATTTATAAGTTTATTTCAATGAGAAAACAATATTTTCAGTTTTACTACTGTTTACAAGTAGCCCGTTGACTTTGAACCATTCCTGAGCTGCTATCATTGAATTATTTTCTTTCTAACAATAACCCATTCAAATCTTTTACTTTGATTCAGAAGAGTGGTGTCATCGGCATATAGTACTGCTTTACATGGCACATTGAATGAAAAATCATTCACAGCAATTATAAATAGAAAAGGGACCCAGAACAGATCCTTGCGGTACCCCAACTTGAATTGTTTTAAAATCAGATAGTTCCAAGCCTGCCACAACCATTTGTTTTCTATTACTTAAGTAAGAGGAAATTAACTGTAGTTCAGAATCTCTAACTCCATAGCTATTGAATTTACTTACAATCAGTTCATGAGAGATGGAGTCAAATGCTTTTGTGAGATCTATTAAAGTTGCAGACGACAAAAAATTTATTTTCAAAATTCTCTAAAACGTTTTCTACTATTGCTTCTATGGCTTTGGTTGTGTTTAAGTTTGGAAGAAAGAAACCCAAATTGATCTTTACTCATAATAAATTATTATTGTAAAAATATAAACTTAGTTGGTCCTTTACACAACTTTCAAAAACCTTACTAAATATAGGTACCAAAGAGATTGGGCCGATAAACTGGAAGGGATGTGATTTCTCACCCTTTTTATAAATTGGAATGACTTTGGTCACTTTTAATGCTTCAGGAAAAGACACCATATTCCAACATCATATTGAACAAAAAAGTTAATGGGTCTACAAGTACATCGATTATTTTCTTTTAAAAGTTTGTTAGAGAACCCATAATAATCTTCACTTTGGGACGAAACTTAACTTTGAGACACACTTTAACACCTTAGTGTTATCAATGCTTTGCCACTTAAAACAAACTGACCCCACCGTTACAACTTAAAATATAATCATCAACAAACTCAATTGCTAAAACATTATTTGTTGGTGTAAGTGAAACAGAGCTTATAAAATAGTCATTAAAATCATTAGTATTAACAGGTACTTCTTGACTAACTTTAGAACGGTTGGTCTCAAGCTTTATAATATTCCAAGCAGCTTTACATTTATTCTTAGAATTCTTTATATATTCGTCATTCGCAGATATTTTGCCTTCTAAAAATTTTAGCCTTATATAATTTTTTTGCTTCATTATAAACGTTTTTATGCAGTTGTTCCACTTTCTCCCCCTACCGATAACTTATATCTATCATATAAGGTAACAATAAAATCTCTAAATTTTTTTAACTCTGGTGTGAACCCATGTGATTTTTTGGCCTTTTAACTTTACTTTTTTTTTATTTTTTTTAGTTTAGTTTTACAGCATTCTTCAAGAGAAGTTGTCAAAATAAATAAGAAGTAGTCAAAAGCTTGGTTAACATTGGTGCACTTCGTAAGTTGTGACCAGTTAAATTGTGACAGTTGTTCCTTAAACTTTAAGACTGAATTAGCAGAAAGCATTCTTTTAACAAAAATGAAACTTTTTCACTATTGTTGTCAACTATGATCAAGTCAAAAAACACTGCAGATACACCAGCATGGTCAGACAAATTAGGATCTAACACTTGACATTGTACTATGTTTGACTCATTAAGGTTTTTTATTATATTATCCAAGCAGGCTTCTTGTCTAGTGTTTTGCTCATTTAAACAGTATAAATTCAAAGAGCGAAGTATGTTTCAGAAAACAATTACATTCATTAGATTTATTGTTAATATTTATATTAAAGTCACCAGTTAAAATAAGTTTTAAATTTGCAAATTTTTTCATTTAAAAATTCTACGATAAAACTCTAAACTATGGAAAAATTGGTTGGTATCAGAATTTGGAGTACGGGGTAAACAGTTTACAACAATGACATTAATCTTTGACAAGATTATAGCAGCTGCCTCAAAGGAGTAATCAACACAAAACTTGTCAATATCTAACAATTTAAAGTCAATACAATTCTTTACAAAAATTGAGCTTCCACCTCTTTTTAAATGGTGGGTTTCTACAAAAAAATGCTGGCTAAGGTATAACCAGTTGGTATATACAGTGTTGATTCTTCTTTATCCAGCCAATGTTCATTAATTGTCAAAATATCAAAACAATATTTGTCTAACCATAATTTTTAGAGCCTCTAATTTATTTCTAATAGATTGCACATTCAAATGGTATACACTTAAGTCCCTGGAGCAATACTGGGGTAGGCCTACCGGTTGTGGGTTGGTGTCTGGAGCGGAGAGTTTCCGATGACGTTGTACTGTCCTCGGTAGTTGGAGTGCTGATCTCCGTCGTCATCATGGCGTCAGCTACTGATTCCTCTGAGCCGGTCCTAAGAGTTGGTGAAAAACATTATAAGTCTCTTGCTCCTGTTTGCTGTCCAGGGACTCTGGCTATCTGATGTGCTAGCCACATCTTCCCTCTTCTGTTGAGATGCATACCATGACGGGTGTGCAAGTGTCTTTCAGCTCTACTAACCTCCACCAAACTCACGTCTCTGAAATTTATTACACATTTCTTTAAGGGCACAGTTAGTCTTTTTCACCTCTTGATTAACACAGGACCATTCCACCAAGTCATACCTCCTTGGTATATCTACTACAACGATTTTGGAAACAGTACTTGTTATTTTATTTAAGCACCAACTCAATGTTTTTTTATTGCATCTTGAGCATTATTTATTGCCACGTCATTGGTCCCACAAAGAATCACTAGTCCATCCTCTTCTCCCAATTTTTCCTCCTCAACAACTTTACTTCTTTCTTCCAGGTAGGTTCTAAATCATGCTGTTGCCTGTCCCTTATTCCAAGATGTTCATGTTTATCGAGAATCATTTAGTGTCCCAAGCAGTTAAAAGTTTTCCTGAGTTTCAATAAAATGCCAACAACCATATTTCCCTTCTCCAAGACATCGATGATGAACCTTGTGAGTTTGATTAAGGCCGATGTTGTTGATCTTCCTTTGATAAAGCCATGTTGGTATTCTGTCATTTAAGTTCACAATGGTCCATCAGTATTTTCTAGACTTATTTCTCAATTACCTAAGAAAATGTTTCAAATTAATTATATGGGCCTATAGTTACTTGCTGTACCGTACTTAGCTGTATGGTCTTCGTCTTTTAGTTTGGGATATAATTCATTGAGTTTTAAGTCTAAAGGGAAGTGTCCTCGGGCGAGGGATGGATGTATTATGCTGGCTAGAGGTGAAATAAGGGCTTTACTAAACATTTTTAGCATTTTTGCTGAAACTTCATCGAGCCCAGTCAAGGATTTTGGTATCAGACTATTTATTATAGCTTCAATGTCTTGTTCATTGGTGAAAAGTATCTCAGTTAATATGTGGTTTGAATCAGATAAAAAGGGTTCAGTTTTCTTAGGGAATCTTAGCTGTGAGTTTAGAGTACTGTATATTTTGGTATGGTGGTAAAATATTTGTTGGAAATTTGATTTTGGTTCTGCTTATCTGTCCCCCAATGTTGAGTTGGTCATGAAGTCTTACTATTCTTACATTGTTCATAACTTTCCACAGGGCTTTCAATTTGTTTTCAATATTATACAGTTTGAAAATAATAGACACCTTATTTTCATCTTTGTATGATAATCTTTCTTGAATTTGTTAATTTCAGCTTTTTCTATTTATTTTCTACACAGTCAGTTCATATATACACAAATAATGCAGATACATCTCTTATACGTAGTAATGATTGATAAGAAATATTTATACACTTTTTTTGGTGAGTTGCCAGAAAACACTTCACTCTATTCTTATTTTTCCAACTGAGGTTAAGGAAGTTTTCTTCGTTGAACTTTCAGCTTTTTATGGCTTTTCTAAGTTGTTGATGTAGTGTATTATTAATTTTATGTATTTTTTTAAATTTGTTGTGGTTGCTTAATGTGTTATTTATATTTAGCATTTGACTATTTTGGTCTACTTTCAAACAACCCATGTTTACATATCCCATTAAGAGAATGATGTGATTCTCTGAATGTTTCCCTTCTATTACTGAAGATTCAAGGCCTTCTACAAGTTTCCTGCTGGTGTTCTATTTAGGATTTACTGCTGTTTTTTTTTTTTTTTTTTTTTCACTGAACTATTTTGATCATATCTATTTCAAGGATTACTTCAGTATTGTTTTCTATGGGTATTGGGTATCTCTTGAGTGGAAACATAGAGTTCTTCTCAAATAGCAACACCTCCATTTTTGTGGTTTTCTTGACAGAAGTATTGTTTTTAAGCAGTAGTTTTTTAGTCTAATGTTTTACACCAGAACATACCTATCTTAGAGAGTGAAAGAATGTACTGTGAACCAATGTTTAAGGTGAAGATTTAACCAATGAGAAACAATATTGGTCAAGAATAACCATTAAGGCAACAGATATATTCACAATGAAGGATTAAAGAGGAAATGGGATTATTGTTAGAATGTGGCATCATTTTTTCAATAGAGATGGTTTTAACTCAAAATCACAACCGTATTAACAATATTAGTAAGAAATCTAAATGAAATGTTGAATACAACATTTTTAACTTTTAAATTAACATGCTTATAAAGCACTTAGCAATTGGTTATTTAACACGTTGATTGTTGATTGCTTACGTGAGGCAGATGCCCTTATGCACTTGCTGTCTTATTAGAATACTTATTATAGAGCTGCAGTGAAGGTGTTAACTAATTTATACAGCCTTTCATGATTTGAAAGTTATGCCTGACTAAAGTGGTGAAATAAAAACTCTTTGATATCGTTAAAGGTTTATTTTATTAGTTTCAAACAAATAACTTTAACTTTATTAAAAACTATATCCAACATAGAATAAATATATAATATATATTCAAACACACTTCAATAAATTAGACAAATAAATTAAAACACAAAATATTGTTTTTAATGCTAGAGTTGTCTAAGTAATAAAATATTTCTTAATTAGTAAGATTTCCTGGTTAAAAAGTATGAGCAGTTGAACTCATAAAGCTGAGCTGGCAGGAAAAAATTGATATCAAAATTCTTAATTTTAATGATGTAAAAAACCTATAATCCATGAAGTTTTAGCGAAAAGTCTCATCTAAAATAATTATTATGAGCACACGCTTATATACAAACAATTAATATTTTGTAAAGACTAACAGAAATAAGTGAACAAAAACCAATATTAAAAATAGGTTTCCATTAACTAAAGTGCACAAACTTTAATGTACTCATTAAACAATAATCAAAACCTAAAAGTGTGACAATATCCACAAAACAACTTTTATAAGAATAATTTGTGATTACCTAAGACTGAAATGAACATTGTTAGGTTTATACTAACATACCTTAAGTCTCTAAACGTTTACACAGTGATTTAAAAAAAAATATGTACACTGTTACAAAAAGGGTATGTGAGTCATATTAAGTTTCCTTTATGCTATAATAGTGATACATAGTAATATCGAGAAAAACACTATTTATTATTACAAAAATTAACATAGCATATTTTATTTCTAGGCGTTTTTAAAACGTCGCTGAGTCAAAGTTGATTTACATTTATTACGATATATATTAATAATTTTAATGATATTATCATTGTGGAATTCCTGTTTTTTTGTCTATATTATTTTATGGAATGTTAAGTAATTTAAGTCTAAACAAATATAAAACATGCATATACTAGAGGCTTCTAATTTCTTACGCAGAGTGCTTAAAAAATCTCTAAAACCTAAGCTCAAGGTTAAATTTTCCAACAATACATCATAAATTATTCTCCTTCCACAGGTTTGTTTTCTTGAAGTTGACCGGTTGCTGAATTCATATATCAAAATTCAGCCATTGCACTCTGCATTACCTCACCGGCTATGACTGAGTTCAGGAATACAACTTTATTCTGAATTAAGAAAGAAATATCAATTCAATTTGTTCAAATATTCACCTTAAACTTATAGTACAGATTTAATAGTAAATGGTTGCAATGAATGAGAACTTTAGATGAATTCATATATAACACATTACATGGTACAACTGTAGAGATAAAATCATTGGATCAGGGAGAGCAATAGTGGAGAGCAAAGCGACCTCTCCTCATGGGTGAGTTCATCTTTGTAATATAGATTAAAAACACAGAATGATATAAGTAAGTTCTGACGAGGTACAAATTCACTGATGAACTTGGTCCCTCTGTGCAGAGGAATAGTTTTCATAGGAATATAGTCCTATAACAAACTCTTTTTACTTTGGTAAAATAAGTTATTTGAATTAAATTAAATAGCCCTGGGAATTACCCTAGTGGTATTTCAACACTAAACTTGCAGTAAGGTTTATAACTTGCTCTGGGTTATACTTGACCATGGGTGATTCAATTTTTGAATTATTGTACTTCATAGCATAAGAAATTACTATACGAACATTCATGTCTTCTCCCAATGCATTCTCTATTTAACTGTATATTACATAAATATATGAAATATTAATGCATTTAAATTCATGCTTGTTACTCAAAATATATTACAACTACTGCAATACAATTACATATTCATATCTAAATATTTGCGGACAAAACTTTTATATATTACCAGCCTGTTTTTTCAGCTATTCCTCTGAAAGTTGTCACAAGGTAAGTGCTTTCTTTTCTACTGGTTACATAAACATGTATTCAAGCCCTCCAAACATTTAGACTTTTACTCTTCACATGTATAGCAAATATAATGGATATATTTAATTTAATTATCTCATCCTAAACCATTGTATTTTTACAACAAATAGGTTTATGAAAGCTAAAAATACTGATGCCACATATTAAATTTAAAAATTTCTTTACTACTCCATATGCTACTGTAGGTATATTAACGTGAAAAATAACCTTCACACAAATCATGAAATTTATGTAAAACTACTAACGTCTATCCAGACAATAGTTATGCCACGTTAATCAATTGCAATAGCTGGCAGTTTTGAAACAAAATAAAGCTGTTAAAATTGAAAAACAAAACTACCGGTATAGACAAAATTCAGTTATACATAATATAATTTTCTCAACCACACAATAAGTAATAATAAACATATAAATGAAAATGAAATAATTATTAAGTGTGAAAAACATGTATAACAAAATAAGAGTAATTATATCTTAAAATTAAACATAGTACTAACTAATTTAATAGTATTGAAAACTACTTATATCTAACAGAAGAGGGTATACTAAAAAGCAATCATGACTAGGACCATCATAAAATATTATTAATTTGTGATGGCCATATATTTCCAGTTTTAAATAAGATGACATTATTTTCAGTGCTTTCTATCAAAACCATGTCATTTTTTAATTACCATTCTGAAATTCCTTGCAATTCACTTAGAATGTCCTTTTGGGCAATGCAACAATAATTCATAATTTACACTTCACGGATCACAAGTGAATTTATAAGTCGCAATATAAAGACGAAATGAGTAAAATAATTATATTCAAGCAAGGAATATTGTGTTGTGGTTACTAGCTATTGTGACATAAAGTAAGATGTTAGTGCACATGTGCGTTCTATTTCATATTTGATTTTATTTGGCTCTGCCAGATCTGATGTTAATTTTTTTACATACATATTGACCTATCTGATTGTTTTCCTCATTAAAAAAAGCAACCTTTTTCTGCATTTTAATTCATTAACTTTTTGTACATGTTAAACTACATCTTTTGAAAGTAAGTAGAATTACTTGGCGAATACACAGGGTTTTAAACAACTTGTGTTTTGACAATCATGATGCAAAACAAAAAGAAATCTAATGTTACTGTCAATGAAATTATTTGTATGTTCTCCTCTAGTATGGTATAAAGTAAAAGTGAGCAAAATTAGCGATAAGATTAGCGAAGTAGGATAAATATACTCCTAAACAATATTTTTCAATTTAGTCTAAATTGAACAAAACGATTTAAATTAGAAATGTAAACACACAGTGATCAAATGGAGCTATTATTGACATTTCAGCAAAAATCATACTCATAAAAGAGCCTAACATAATTTTGTTTCACAACACTAGCATTTGACTTATTATCTTAAACTGAGACCTGTTATTAAATGCATGTAACTAAAAGTACTTTATAATAGTATTGTAAAAGTATTGAGATGAAACTTTAGTCAGTTTCAGACTTGATAACATTTTCATCCACAGTGTTCACAACCAGGTCACCTGACAAGGTCTCATCCTTGAGGTCCAGGGGGTCAGTGGGCCTCATGAGTGCAGCTGGAGGAGCAAGAGGTACGTTCACAGGTGATGAGCCCTCTGGACAACCAGAGTAAAGGATCTCCACATCGTCCAGTGCTATCGTGCCGTAAGAAGCTCCGTCCTCAAACTGTGACTGGAAGATCAGCTGCCGAACAGATTATAAATATTACATTTCATAAAATAACTTTAAAAAATGCAACAGTAGATTTAGGCTGTCATGTTATTAATCAAAGTACTTATATTTTAAGTAATAAATCATATTAACAGAGAAGTAGAGAATACGAAAAGTACAGAAAACATCAACTTGCATGATAATAAATGATGCTTGTACAGATGAAAATATCAAGAACATTTGCACAAATACATTACTACTTTTCTGTTTTATTTTTGAAACATTTTACAGTGATAAATATCTTTGACTTATAAAACATCACTTAACTTTTATACAGCTGGTGTTTTATATTACATTTCACAATTAGTAGATTTTTGTTCTTTAATTTAATGGATTGGGTGGGATTCCCATTTTTGAGTTATCTTCTACTTTCCTACTGTGGGAAAATGGAGAAATAATACTTGAAAACAAACTCTATATAGTCAAACGAACACACCTTAAAGGTTTTTTATTTGCATTACTTAGAAAGATAAGATGTGAGAGGTTACTTAATTTGTAACCTGTATAAATATACATTATACTTAAAATATACAGTTACAATTCATATTGTGATAAGATGCAGTAGAACAAGTATGTTACCTTGAATGGTCGAGTGATGTACATAGGGACATCAACATGCATCCACTCGCCTGTCATAGTATCGTTGTACCAGAGGTCAAATGTCTTTTCCATGTCATACGATAACTGAGTCACCTTGTCGAGATATACATGAGACAGCTGAAACACACAGTGATGAGGTCACCTTACTATTTTATTTCATTTTATACCACTTAAGGTACAAGACAAAGTATTATGATAGAAAACAAGTTGAATCTTGATTTTTTACAGAAAGTGCCTTTGTCACAGCTAATCAAACACACCTACCTTGATGCTAGCATTTCCATCACCCAGAAGAAGGTACCAAAAACGCACACAACCGATAGGTCCTCGCTCAATGTCTTTATCGCTGATAGGATGTAAGTTGACTGACATGAAGTATCCTGGAGTTACTCCTGACTGGTCGTATGAACTGTATACATACCCATCTACAACAATAATGTCTTAATCAACTAATCTGGGTTAGAGGAATTCAGTATAGTCTATGCACTCCATATTAGAATTAGAAGAAATACTAGAATGATGTTTGATATTATGGATAGATCGTTCGTAAACAAGGTTAATGTGCCTTGCTCTCCACCTCCTTTACAGTTAAAGAGTGAGGAACCTGTATCAAATGTAATGGTAAGTTACTGAAATCCAGTTTCCAATGCCAAATTTCACCTTAAACCATTTACTACAAGACCCTAGTATGATAGCACTAAAACAGTGGGTAAACAGTGGTCCTCTATAGCAAAGCCAAAATATTTCAAGATTGTGTGTGTGTGTATATATATATATATATATATATATATATATATATATATATACACACACACACACACACACACACACACACACATCATATATATGTATATATGATGTATAAATTAGTTAATACCTAGAAAGAATATATAATAAAATATAGTAATACAATTTGTAATAATACAAAAATATCAGCTAACCTGTAGAATTGACTGTTCTCCAGTTCCAGACGGCGGAACCTCCATTCTTGAAGCCGCAGGTGTGTTTGTTGAAGTCACAGACAATGTCATATGGGAAACTCAGCTTTTGCTTGTTCCCTGCATAACAGATATTTCTTACCACTTTTTTTATCATTGATTTACACCAATTGATATAGATTTCACTTATATTCATTTGAACTCCAAATGCATTGATGTGTTATCTCAAAAGTGTTCCAAGACTGTTGGATAAACTCTCTCTGGAACTTACATGTTTCTCTTATGACAATGTGTTTTTTAGGTTCATCCAACTGATTTTTAGGCAAAATATTTCTATTTTTATTTCTATCCACTTTAAAATTACAGTAATAGTGATAAGTAGATGCATGATTTCAAACAATCTATAGATGTATAAATGTCTGATAACACATACCGTAAAAATGGTTGTGTGGAGTTGAAATATAATATACCTGCTCTTTGGCTAACTTTAGTTTCAAACTAACCTCAACAGTTTGTTTTAGGATGGCACTCAATTATTTAAAAAGTGTACAATTTCTTGTTTTCATAGTTTTATGAAATTTGAGTAATTTTAACTAAATAATTTTAATTTTTGTTAAACGTCCATTATGGAATTCTCCAAGTCCAAACTTCAGTATAAAAAATCAATAACTTATACTGGCATGATTGTATTCTTGTGAATGCTCATGCATGCTAAACCTTTTTAATCATCTTTTTTAAATATAAAAATAATATGTTTATTAAATTTTAAGTGACAAAGTATAGTAAATGTTTTATTTGTTACATTTTTACATACTAACTTAAATGATATATGAGATAAATCTGTTGCACCATTGCAATTGATTTGTTTTCATTAGTAATCAGATTAATTAAGAATCAATCAATATCTAAACTAAAGAATCATGTCTCGCTCATTTTTCATTAATTTATTCACCTAAAAGTACCAACCAGTAAATACTCAACAAATTGAAAAGAATACTGCATTATGAGAGAGATGGCTGCCGCAGTATCGGCTAATGGAGTTAAAATTCACCTAGTGAGTGAAACACTTCAAATTAGTACTTTCCAACTTGTAGTGTTTTGACTTTTCCCTCTAACTCTACTTGGTAAGTTCCCAGGTAGGTCTATAGTCTATGAAAAATGAATTAACACTTTTAGAAATATAGTCCAGTTAAAAATTCTGGACTCTACCCTTGGGCCCTAAAATCTTGGGCCTTAGCCCTATGCTGGGTATGTGTAGTTGATTTTGACATATTCCAACCACGGAAAAAAAGAAGTTTCAGTCCATGTTATCAGGAGGGGAAGACGTATTGCTGACCTCATTGAGCCATAGTATTGGTACTAGTCCTGGTGGCTTTTATACTGATGGAAATATTACATTCCCAAATAAATAAATCATCTTGAATCTCAAATAACTGTTATGAATAACTGAAGAATTACCATTGCACTTGTACAACTTGTGGAGACGACGGACATCGCTGGCACTCAGTCCTCGCTTCTTCCAGATAGGCCCAATCTCCTCCCCACTCTTAGCTTGGAGGGTGGGTGTCACTCCATCCTGTGACAACATCTCACATATCAATTCTTGAAATTTTTGTTTCATTTATCGCCACTAATCATCTTTAATAGTTACTCTCTTCAATATTGGTTATATTTTAGTAAAATAAGGAACATTTTATTTTAAGATATTAGTTCGGTTACTATCTCAGCATGAATTAAATTTGACACAATCATGTTAGAATAGCTCCTGTTATGAAACCAGTGAAGAAAATTTATTTTTAAGGTTAGCAGTAAATTTTGAATGTGAATAGTGTGTTAGCATAGCACTTTAATCCTCCTAATATGACACCAGATGCTTTAGACATTTAAAGCTTGCTAATAATTACGTTTTGTATGAGGTGTTTTACTAAAACCAAGTTTAATATTCATTTATATATCATACATATTTATTTTTTAAATCTCATATAAACAAAAATAGTAATTTAGTAGTAATAGATTTGTATTATCTACTTTTATCTAACACCATGACCAAGACAAAAACCCATAGAACTGATCCGATCAATTCAGTAGGAATATGTTCTTATGTTCTTAATTAAGTGTGCATAGTTAATAGTATATTTCTTGTTTGTCTACGAATTATGATTAAAACTCTAAAATCTAAATTTGGGGATCTTCCAGAAACAATTACGGAAATTAAATATGGTATTGTACAGGATAGTTTACCCTGCTAAATAATAGATAGGAATAGATTTTACTTAAAGACAGGTCGAACATATGATTAACACCTTCACTGCAAAACGAGATATGTACCGACTTTTAAGACAATGGGAGTAGTAGCGATGTGTGTTTTGCTGCAGTCAATGTTTTAAACAATGATACATCTCTGGCTACAGAAAACGTTAACACCTTCACTAAGATTCGAGTTATGTATTGACTTTAGGATAATGGGAGTAGCAGTGATGTGCATCCGCCGCAGTCAATGTGTTGACTCTTGTACGTAATTAGCTAATCAGCTAAGTGATATAAGTAATCACTTATATCACAAGAATTTGTTTCAGTCACACCGAATCATAGTTTAATGTTCTAAGGCTTAAATTGAATAATCTCTCTTAATCCATTTAAAAATATCTTACAGTATTGATCCATATTTTCCAAACACTCCGTTCATTCAACATGCGATTTTCAGTATAGAAGAGATAAAAAATAACCAACCCTGATAAAATAGGTGAGATACTAGGTTTTAAACATCCTATATATGCCACTTGTCCCACAAGTGGAAGACATTTATACGATGTAGTGCTAAGGGTTTCCTATAAAACCATGTCAAAAGATTTTTTGATCTTACTGTGAAGAGCCATCTTCATTCAACAAATGTTAGATGACAACTACATTTGAAATATTTCAAGATTTGTTAATAGTAGCCATGACACCAGCCACATAAGCCTAAGAGTTACAATTCTATTAAAAATTCTACCCAGCTCAGTAATCTGAGAACTTCTAGGTAACTCTTAACTCAAATAGAGGTCGAACCATACCTTAGAGAATGCATATTCATCGTACATCATGATGGAGCGGTAGTCAAAACGCTCTCCCAGCGTTTCTACTGTTGAAGCATCATGTTTGGCGAATGCTGACGAAAATCCCTGAAAGAACAAAGTTATTACGCACTAAAATACAATAAAACAACTAAGTTTATAGGATTCCACAATACTAGATTTTTTGTTAAATGAACCAACAATAAAATTCATCAGTCTGGAATCAAATGGTGGTTTACAGTTCTATCAGTTGTGCTAGAGTGGTTAACAACAATACAAAAACAAAATTGGCCACAAATGTTACTGCTATTTGTGAGAACAACAGTATTTGGTTAAATGTGCTTAAACATTCTCTCTTGATACAAAGTTATATCTGTATGTTTATTTACTTAAAAATAAAATTCTTTGTTTAATTAAAACCCTCATATTTAACTGGATTTAAATGTTGTCTCAATCTAGATTTTCTGGAACCCTGTGTAGAAATGAAAATATGTAAAACAAATAAATTTTAGTTCATATTTTTGTACTATTTGTGTAATTAGTAAAACAGATACATACATACAATAATGATTTGCCTGATTCCTGTTAACAAGTTGATTTTCCCAGAAAGTTAGAATTTTCTGCTTTTTAATATTTACATAAGCTTGAAATAACAAATATCATCACTAACTCAGTAAAATAAGGCAAAATAAGGATGCAACCTCGGAATGAAAGATAATAAGCTAAAAATTTTCATACGTCTTTATTTTGATGGTATAAAACTTACCTCAAAAGTCTCATATAATCACATGTACGCGTCTTTAGATATTTAAGGTCAAAGTTCATGAAAATCAGTTTTTTGCAAATATCTTTTTTCCCTTACGCTAAATGACTTTGAAGGTGATTAGAGAAATTGTAGAACGAAAAATTCTCTTCAAACTTTTGTCTGAAGTAATTTTATGTACGTTCAACCCTTTTTGAGATACAGCGCAAAGAGTAGGGGGACCGCTTACCTGTATATACGATAATGCGAGGTCAGCCAGTAGAATACAATAAATAAAATGATTTATATTGTTAATTATTCACTTACTATTATTATTATTACTTAATACTATTATTATTGTTAAGCATTATTATCATTTATTATTTAATATACCATAGTTATAGATATTAATTATAAATTATATATTCTCTAAATAATACTTATTTTATTTTTACAAAACATACAATATTAAAAGAAATATTTCAAATGAAGTTTAATTATATATTTATTTATTGATCCAATAATCAATTTATTAAATTACAAGTATAAAATATTTGTTTTCATTATTAGTGATTAATATTTTTGTTTTAATTTTCTTCTTTTTCATTGTCTTCTTCTCCTCCTCCTCCTCCTTTCCTTCTTCTTCTTCTTGTTCTTCTTGTTCCTCTGGCTGTTTCAATATCGGAATTCATTTTCATCATTCTCGTTTACTAAATTATCAGAATAGAAAGATTCAAGAATATCATGTGCATATTCACTTTCTTCATTTGAAACCATCTGAAGTTGATGAAGCGTTGAGGCATGATTGTCCATTACACTGCCCACAAATTAAAGTGCATCGCAATCCTGATTTCCTGCATCCGCAATTAGAAGCACAACCTTTTTTTGCAATTGCAAAATATTGTATTCAGCAGTTCTTCTGGTGCTGGTGGTAATAATGTTTGTTATTGGTCCCAGGAGTTGATTTTGCAGTACCCAGCCGAATTCCTGGGGTTCTAAATCATTTCCCAACCTAATTTGGGTCTAATAATAGACACGAAGGATATGCTGACGAGCTGCTGTACTTGAAGGAGGAAGACTTTGATAACTGCACTAGTTTGTTGAGTCTTGTTGATTTGATGAACTGGGTGTATCGAAAAGAGTCTATATCGTCTTCTGATTTCGGAGCATTATATGTTGCTAAGAAAATACGTACTCCATTTTCAAATACTTCTTGTTCAGAGCAGTTTTTTTGTTTAAATAGTTCAGCTGATTGATTTAAATCGTGATGTTTTTCGAACATTTTAATAAACGATATTTTACCTTTTTTATAAAAGCCCAGAAGTCGCATCACATCCACTAAATGCGTGTAAAAATAATAAGTGTTTCTTAGAATGAGGGTATTTATCAAAACTTTTCGATGAATACAGTTTTGTCTCCACATTATCCTTACCCATTTTTTTGAAAACAAATTTCTTGTTGATGTGATTGAGCACTTCCTATCAAGATAACTAGCAAATCAATATCTTCGCCTACAATGTCAGAAGTTTTTTTTTAAGTTCAGACTCTGCAATTAGCTGTTTCTACAATGAGAACATCAGCATCATCTCTGGCTTGTGTTTTGTAGTGATATTAACAGTTTTTAATTTGATGATAAGCATGTCTATAAATATTTTTTTATTAGATGAATTCGATAAAAATTTTTCTTGGCTGATTGGCACCAACCATTGTTTTCATCAGAGCGAGTTCGTAAGATTTTGACACACCAGCAGTTCTTCTTTTGTTCCATTGCTTTAATGTTCTTAGTGTTGTCTGAGTAACCATCAAATACAACAACGATACTTGACCCATAATGTGTTTGTAAATATTTGACGTATTTATTCAAAATATCAGAGATAGTATCATCTTTATTCCATACAACGCGATGCAAGAGAAATCCACCATCGATGATATATGCACAGGTGGTTTCGTCTCGGTGTATTAAATATTAAATATTTAATAATAATGATAATAATAATAACAATAATAATAGTATTAAGTAATAATAATAATAATATTAAATGAATAATTAACAATATAACTAATTTATTTATTGTATTCTACTGGCTGACCTCGCATTATCGTATATACAGGTAAGCGGTCCCCTACTCTTTGCGCTGTATCTCAAAAAGGGTTGAACGTACATAAAATTACTTCAGACAAAAGTTGAAGAGGATTTTTCCGTTCTACAATTTCTCTAACCACCTTCAAAGTCATTTAGCGTAAGGGAAACGAGATATTTGCAAAAAACTGATTTTCATGAACTTTGACCTTAAATACCTAAAGCGCGTACACGTGATTATATGAGACTTTTGAGGTAAGTTTTTATACCATCAAAATAAAGACGTATGCAAATTTTTAGCTTATTATCTCTTCATTCCGAGGTTGCATCCTTATTTTACCGGACTACACCTGTTTTCTGTCTTTATTCCACTCCAAAGTGTTAATATATTCAAGAGTATGGTATTCATGTATGGTCATGTCACATGCCTTCTAAGATAAAGTTTAGAGAGTTACAAATGGGGGAAGGAGAGTACTTTATTATTAAGATTAAAGCATTTAGAAAAACAAGAATGGTGGTGATCAGAAGACAGAAAATATGAATGATAATACCCAATTCTACTGATGTGGAAAAAGAATTGAAGGTTTTTCTGAGAAATATCTAGCAAAGAATAATTAATTTCTCATAATAGTATTGTAACAATACATACACGGATGATATTATTCCAGTAGACATATATCCAGTCATCCCTGTCTGGACGGTTCATCTCGTGCCAGAAGCCAATGGCGTGTCCGAGTTCATGTATAACAATGCCCAGGTACCAGCACCGTTGACCCAGTGACAACCGCTGTGCCCCTTCTCCAGACCGGCCAACTGGTGACCAACATGCAGCACTGCAATTCAAAGTTAAAGCATCTTATTAATTCTTGCTATATATTAGAGTTAACCTTTGCCCAGATAAAATGGCTACTTGAGTTCACCTGCTGCATTACCACACCTTAAAGATTTAGATCAACCATCCCTCACCTCAGTCGAACTGACACCTCCAACAACGTACTCTACCACAAATGACCTGCTACAACACCCAAAACATTTTTTAGACCACGACTTAATAAACAGCAAATTAGAGTAGCTAGGTCCCAGGCCACTACTTCAAAAACCAGAACAACTCCCATCACCATCTTCCACCAGAATGTTCAAGGCTTAAGAAAAAAGATAGAAAGAATAAATCACTTAATGAGTGACCTCGAACCTACTTTTCTGGTACTTACTGAGCATGGACTGAGCACAGAGGAGTTATTACTTACTAAAATCAGTGGGTATAATCTAATAACACACTTCAGTCGAAAAGAACACAGATCGGGGGGAGTTGCAATATACATCCAAGAATTTGCTAATACAGAGGTAGAAGAAGTAAATATCTCAAACCAAAGCATAGAGTTGATCATGGAAACGGCATTAGTAAAAATAAAAATAAAAAATAAAACACTTTACTTACTGGGTATTTACCGCTCTCCAGGAGGACAGGCCAGACTGGCTGTTGATGTTTTATCTGAAATACTTGCCTCTTTTCAAGCAGAAGGCAAAGTCCTTGTTTTAATGGGTAACATTAATGTAGATAGGCTGACTGAAAATGCAGACAACATATACCTCGAAAATGAACTACAGACCTTTGGAGCAAGACGACTACCACTTCCAGCGACAAGAATCACCAACTACTCACAAACATCTATAGACTGTATTTGTACCAATATACAGGAGGATTTCATTGAATTTACAGTAGTTGAAGCTGGAATAGCAGATCACACAGGTCAAACATGCACTGTCACAATAGAAAACGATGTACCTTTTATAAAAGAAACTACACAAAAAAGAATTTTTTCCAGAAAAAACCTAGACAGCCTAAAATATGAACTCTCCAAAGAAAACTGGGACAGAGTTCATAGTGCTCCTGATGCTGAAGAAGCATACAATGCCTTTCTTACAACTGTAAGACTAAAACTGGATCATACATGCCCCTGTAAAAAGGTAAGAGCAAAGCGGAAAGGACAGAAAACCATTCAATATGATGAAGAAGCCAAAACACTAAAACAAGATTTTCTCGCCGCTCTACACAGATACCAGATCACTGGAAGTGAAAACGACAAAAAATCAATGGTAGATAGAAAGAAAAACTATGATCTGAAGCTAAGAAATCTAAAGCGAAACACTGTAGCAGAGTACATTACAAGTGCTGATAATAAGTCTAAGGCTATCTGGGAAGTAATTAATACAGAAAAACAATGTAAACAGAGGGAGGAACCAAATCTGCAACTAGAGATAGACGGAAACCTCGTAGTTCAAAGCCCTACGGACATCGTTGAACAATTGAACAAATACTTTGTTGAAATAGCAGATGCAACTTTAAAAAGAAATAGAAACCAATTTAAAAATAAAACAATAACACATCCAATGATCCTACCACCTAGCAATATCCAGCCATTAATTCTAACACCTACAACAACTGAAGAAGTTTTAAAAACAATAGCCTCATTAAAATCCAAGTTCTCAAGTGGAGTGGATGAGATTCCATCGAAAGCTGTAAAGCACTGTGCCAAACAACTAGCAGCTCCTCTTGTCAGTATAATAAATAAATCTTTCAATGTAGGTCAGTTTCCTTCTGCTCTAAAGATAGCCAAAATATACCCAAAACACAAAAAAGGCTCATACACTAAACAGGAAAACTACCGACCTATTTCATTAATCTCAACCTTTTCAAAAATAATAGAGAAGATCACACTTTCAAGAATGATGGCCCACCTGGAAAGATATGATCTAATTGCGAAAAACCAGCATGGATTTCTCAAAGGCAGGTCTACGAACACAGCTCTATCCACCTTAATTGAGCACACTATTGACCATCTGGAGGCTCGCAGATACGTTTCAGCAGTACTGCTGGATTATAGCAAAGCTTTTGACTGCCTAGGTCATGACCTTATTCTGAAAAAACTGTCAACTCTGGGAGTAGAGGGAATGGCTAAAGAGTGGGTGGTCAGTTACTTGAAAGGCCGCAGTCAATTAGTTGAAATTCAACAAAACATAAATGGAAAAAGATGTACATATCGATCCAAACAGTTCCCAGTCACCAGAGGAGTGCCCCAAGGCTCAGTGCTGGGACCCTTCTTATTCATTCTCTTTACAAATGACTTTTCCAGCTTCATCAGTAAGGAAAATGTGGAACCTATAATGTATGCAGATGATACACTCTTCTGTTTACACATAACACTCCACAAGGATTACACTCAGATATCCTATCATCAACAGTTAAAGCACTTCAATACTGTCTTCAAAATGATTTGGCCATCAACCCCTTAAAAACAACACAGATAAATTTTAGCAGAAAACAGGAGCAACTCCCAGAAATTACAGTGGAAAAAAACTATAAACTTCTAGGTCTCACAATTGATGCGGAACTTTCTTGGAACGATCACATACACAACTTATCTAAAAAGCTTTCGTCTGGAATTTATGTGGTGAAGAGAATGATGTGGATAGGAGGTCTAGAAACAGCAAAAACAACATATTATGCTGTGATTGAGTCACATATAAGGTATGGATTGATCTCATAGGGAGGAACATCTGAAGGAAATCTTAACAAAATCCTAGTTCTCCAGAAAAAGGCTGTCAGGGCACTTGCAGGACTAAACTACAATGATAGCTGCAGGGAAGCTTTTAAATCCCTAAAGCTTCTAACTGTTCCAGCACTCTACATCCATGCCGTAGTCATGTATGCAAAGGAACTAGACCTTCCTAGGAATGAGGATTTTCACTCCTATTATACTAGAAGAGCAAACGACTACAGTCTTCCTGCCCATCACACAACCCAATACAGCAAGAAACCCTCATATATTGGTCGCAAAATTATAAACTCCCTTCCATTTTACCTGAAGACTACGCCAGTGAACAAACTAAAGAAAACACTCTGGGACTTTCTAGTGGAACGACCAGTGTACTCAATCAAGGAATTTTTAGATCAACTGGGACGCAACACTACCTGAACAAAATCTGAAAGTTTGTAAAGCAAGAAATTCTTTTTTACTACTGTGACGCCATTGTATTTCTTAATGAAATTACAAATAAAGATGTTTGTCTATTGTCTATTGTCTAAGAAAACAAATTCCACATAAATTTCAATCAAAGCAAAATTGTTATGCAATTCCTTTTACTTTCTCCCCATACAAAATATTGAAAATAGTTAGTCACAGTTTAAAAATCTAATGTTCATTATTAGTTGATATATTGTTGATAATGTGATCCATTTTGTCATATCTATGTTTTTGCAGAATTAAGAATGTCATGTATAAAGAGTATGGTACAAGCCAAGAATGCCTTATATCAAGAGTATGTTACAAGCCTTGGTGGACTAGGCATCCTCTCACTGGATTTCACCATTCCTGGTTTCATGCTTAACAGGCTGCGAAGAGTATTATATAAGTTGTCATCTCTGGTTGTTAATACAAAGATCCAGAGTTTTGATTACTACAGTAACATTTAGAAGAAAATTAAATCTCAATTTTTTAATATTATTTCAATTTGGATTTTGCTTGAAAGATCGATGAATTATTTATTTCTCTAAATGTTACTCAACATTATTTATTTTTATAAAATTTGGTGTAACAGTTTATTACTAGACAGTCTCTCTCTCTGTCTGTTGGTTTGTCTGTTTGTATGATAACCCTTGATAGAAAGGTCCCCTACAGAATTGAAACTGTACACAAAGATTCCTGTTGATCCAAGAAAGAATCTTATTAATTTTAGGATTAAAAAATAAAAGGATCACTGCAGTCTGTCTCTGTGCTACTTCTTTTGTTATGTTCTGTCAGGCGTTTCGATTATCTGTTGTACCAGTTTATTCTAAATGCAAAAGAATTTAGTTTTATTATTGGTAATTATGATCTTAAAGAAATCTGAATTTTTAAACTACAAAGGAAACAAAACGTTAATTAGAGCAATATTTAAAATATGACACTCACTAATTGTCTACACTTTTAAAGTGAATTATGCAAGTTTTGAAACATATATATTATATATGCAAGTACTCATGAAATATTTATTATTTATATAAGTATTTTATAATAATTTGAATCACCCTGTATTTGCTTAAAATCCATAAAATACACATTACTTTTTAATTTGAAAACCTATAAAATTTTTATTCTGAATGAAAAGGATAACAATTGTAGGAGTTTGTGATAAATATAATGTAACCTAGAGCTTGGTTAATATATTTAGTGTAAGATTTTAGAATTTATTACAAACCTGTCAGAATTAAAGAATATATCGACAAAGTTATTTTCTCCAGTCCACTCCTTGAAACGTATGCAGGTTTTGGCATGGTAGTGGTTCATAGCTCGCATTAGGATCTCACACTGTGGTGAGTCGGGACAACCTGTTCAAACACGAAACAATTACTTGGGCTGCAAGAATGACAGATTATGAAGTTTACTTATATAATTCACCCAGTCCCAACAAGTAGACAGACTTCTGTGTCCTAGAGAGTCCTTGCAGTATTGGCTGTCACTTTTTTAATCTATAAAAGTTCAAATAGAACCCCTATCTCTAAACTGGTGGCTTCCAACAAAATGTTTTAGCGGATGTAGATTTGGAAAACAAAATAAACAAGGATATTTACATTTTTTATGTTTATTATACAAATTGAGAGTCAAATGTTTTACACTATGAAATATTCCTTTACATAATTATTTGGTTATATATTATTGTCAATTAAATCACATAGCGTTCACAAAATAGTGTTTTATTTATTCAGTAGAGTTTATTTTAGAAGTAATTAGATTAGTTATAACAAAAGCAGGAGATATAATTTCATGAAAGTAAAGTTAATATTCATTGCCTGATTTATAAAAAAAAGAAGGTATTGGGTAACTAATCACAAGGTTTAAAAATTACATTAAAACAGAAATTAATCATTGCATAGAACAAGTTTTACTAAGGAATTTAATAATAACAGTAATATATATTGTTCTTACTTTACAAAACAGTTACAAATCTTTAACAATTAATAATAATACATAATTTACCCAATAATAAAATGTAGAAAGAAATTAATTTAATTTAAAGAAAAGAAAAAAGTGTTATATCCTCACTGTATCAGTGTATACTTGTTTGTATATTATCACACACACACACACACACACATGTATAAAAATTGAGAAAGTTACATATAAAAACTAATAATATAATAATTTCTTTTAACAATAGTTTGAAGTAAATATTTTCTTTTGGTAGCACTGTATTATTATACTGTGCTATCTTGTTTTTATTTTTATGGCATAAAATTATACTATACCACAGAAATTGCCTACACATTTTCATGGCCATGTCATATAATTACAAAATTTTAAACTTTTGTTTAAGCCAAAATATTGTTTAAACTTGACATCTATAACTTAAGAATATTACAGTTGTAACTAACACATTTTTTGTAGTAACGTTTATACCATGATAAGTATTCTACTTTTCAATTCATTCATGATAGATTTTTAAACATTGTTTAAAAGTTTACAATAACGTTTTCCAGAATTTACATTCAAAGTTATATGTTAGTGACAATATAAAACACTAAGTTACAAAACATTTTTTTTTACATAGTATTACCTACCAACATCGTCACTGGTCTTGTAGATGATTGCAGCAGATGGCCATAACAAATTAGGATCAGACACTGCGTTCCTACCCATAATATCCTGTGACCACAAGCATGAACAGAGGATTAAACTGTTTTAAGTATAAAGTTATATATGAACCATGTAATTTTATTTATGAGTAATAGTTTAAAACTAATATTACTAAAAACGAAATCTAATTATAAAACATATCTTTATAATTAAAAACTACTATAAAGAGAAACCATTTGAAAGAATTTTATAGGAAAAAGTTTAGTTTTATTAGATTTAAATAATTAACCATGAATGTATTAAAATACAACTTAAAACATTTATTTTTAATTTTGGTTGTGGTTATGAACTAAAGTATATACAAATAAACTCTCAGCAGAGGTAAATGTTATAAAACTTAAGTTAATATTCCTTACTTAAGAAAAATTCTCATCTTTTTAGATACTTAAAAAAATTCAAGCCCATTACTGATGATGGATGATTTTACAAAATAACAGGATTTCCAAAATTTGCCATTGTTATTCTTCAGATGTAAAGAAAATCGTAAGACTCAAGGTTAATAATGTACAAAAATGATAACCAAATTAATATGTAGTGATTAACGTATTAAAGTTTGACAACAAAACAAGTTACTCATTACAAAATTAAATATACACTTTAAGTTCAGGACAGTTAGAAAAAACATTCACTGTACAATGTAAACAAAGTTGCACTACTCTACATATGGTGAAAACACAAAAGGTGGATGGAGACTTTTTTGTACAAGCTTAACCATCTTATTAATATTTAAAGAAGAGGACTACTCCATTGTAACATATAATGAGGAAGCCTCATGAAGGTTCAATTCTGTTTGGTATATACCTTCCAGTTGAATCTTATACTGGAAACACTGTTGTGTTACCTACATCTGGTCAACAATATGAATTTACAGAAGCAGCACATCATTAACAGCAAATGTTGAGATATTGGGGTGAAAAGGTGGATGATAGGTCTAGTTTACTGCGGAGGATAAATGTTGGATTTGGTGGAGCTCCCTTAGAATTAAAGGCTGTTTGATAAACTAAACATGAGGGAGTAATTTTGACTGGAAGAGATTGGACCAGAGCTAACTTCCCTTCTTCCTCCAAGATGACAAGACTGAAATAGTGCTCACTATTTCTCTGCATGGGATCTCGACTAAAGGTGGTCTCTACCCCTAACCTTACCAGTCCTGTCACTCTGTAAGCAAGTGCAAAGGTCTTTTTTGGATTGTGTCATGAGTAGCCTACTCAGCTTCTTGCCCAAAGTGAACAAAAAAAAAAAATATATATATAACAATGGCAAATTTTCAAAATCTTATATTTATTGAAAATAGAGTTTGATAGATCACCTGTTGATTTATTTTATAGAACAATAAAATTTCACAGTAATAATCTGATCGTTGTAAAATATTTACCTCTAGTCCAGTCAACAATAATTACTTCTAATTAAAAACAAACAACTACACAACTCTGATGTTACTTCATCTCAAGAAAGGGTCATGGTCTCAAAATACATTGTTACCTGTTTCTGTTTCCATTCCGATGGCAGGACTATATCTCCTTCAAAGAAGTCCTTGTTATAAAGACCCTTATCAGTGCCAGGACCAATAGGTGGATGTTTTCCCTTAATTGGTTTCCCAGCCATTGGATCTTGCAGGACTTGGGTGATGTTTTCCATGATGGGATATCCAACTCCCAGACTCACTAATCCCATGGCACAACACACCATACATAACAGTCTCTGCAACAATAGTAACATACTTGACTGGGTACACTAAAGTTGATGGTCCCCACTTTTCTTCAACAGTAAATTTAAATTCAAAATCTGGAAAACTTCATTAAATTTATTTTGGAAGAAAACTATAAACACTCACCATATCATCTGAGACCAGTGACTACTCTGATGTGGTGAAGCAGGCTATAGACAGACGATTTGGGCTGGTGACGTAACCCAGCTAGTTGAAAGTTGAGTTTTGAGGATGATTTGACCCAAATTACTGGAATTTAATCATCCTGTTTTACATGAAGGTTCCACTCCCTTCAATGAGTCGAAGCATGAATAAGGAAACCATGTCTTCCCTTGAAGGTGTGAAAAAGAAAGGACAAGTTTGAGACAGCCATCAGCGAGCTCTCGCAGGACTATTGGCTGAAAAATGGTCTCTGATTGGCAAGATTGAGTCAGTGCCAGAGATGGTTGTGTATCTAGAGATGATGCTGAAAATCATGAAAGCAGTAAGGTAAAGCAGCATTGGTGTTGCTTAGGCAGTTGGAAAAAACTTGCAGTAAGAGTCCTCTGATTTTTAATAGGCACCTTCTTGAAGCAATGCAGAAATCGGCTTGGAAGGCAAGAAAATACCTTGGCTAGTGGGTTTTTAATGGTTGAAAGCCTCAAACATTATCACTCTACTATGAGCTTAAACGTTGCATTAGCATTTTCAAAGGAAAAACCTCTTCATAGACATGTGGAGCCTTATAAACATGTCTGTTTCTGGAATTGTTTTCCAGCAGTCTACCAATGCAGACAACACCACAATATTTGTGCGGTTTTATGTTTCTGATTCATAAAAACTTATATCTTTGATCGTTATGTCGTTACACAACTAAAAGAACGTTATACTGAGAAACACTTAATTTAACATTGTGCTCACCATTTACTCACATCTTATAAATAAAAATGAATGGCGAAATGTGTTGGTAAGCGCTAACCTCGATAATGGCTGGACCAATTCGAATGGTTATTTTTGTAAAACGTTCATTGAAATCCGAGGAAGGTTTTTATGAAGAAAAAGAAAAGAAAAGTTACCTTGAATATTTTGAAATTCAGAAAAAATTTAGTTTTTACTGTTCATACTCCAAATTAAACTGGCACTAAACAGCTGTTCAAACCTGCAGTTTTATGTAGACAAATTGGCTGACACATCTGTTTACATTTAAATTTGATGAAATATTAAGTAAACAGTGATTGATCAGTAGTGTAATGCAGATAGTAAATATGAAGTTAATATATATAAGTTTTAATCCAGATTGCGCCAGTGATGGATTTAATAATCTAATGCATTTTAAATATTATTTAAACACTGTTATGTAACCAACCTTAATGAACAAAGTTATGAATGTTTTCACATAAGTTACTTTAAACTGGTGGGCTTCCTTGACATTGTGATATTACATTTTAACAGTGGCTTATGGAAAACAGAGAAATGAACACTAAAATGCCTCAGCAATTCATTCTTTCCCTGGCTACAGTCCAAACGTTAATTTGGAATGTTGCTTAAACTTAATAAGGATTTACCCCTTATACCGAAAGTACATAAGAAGTAGGTAGGACTTCCCCCTAGGCATAATAGACTTTTCGGTCCTACTTATGTGTGTATTTTCTTCATCAGGACAAGGCAAACTCAACCATGTCAACACGGTTTTGACCAAAATAGATTTCCAAGAACTAGATAATCGAACATATATAGTATTTTGATCGAGGCAATATGGCAAGCTAAACTGTGACATAGTAGGTAAGTGAATTTAAACGGTCTTAAGTAGGCACTTTTTAACCGAAGTAGGCATCTCGGTCCTACGTAACTATATCTATTTTTTCTTCATCAGGAGAAGGCAAACTCTACTATGTTACTGGAAACTATATATATATTTTTTTCATCAGAACAACAAGGCAAACTCTACTATGGTACTGGAAATATACACTTTTTGACCAAAGTAAGTTTCCGAGACCTGTGTGATCCGAGATTTGTGTTTTCTTGATTGGGATGACAAGGCAGATTCAGCTGTGACGTTATGTATATAATTAATTAGAACCAGAAATACTCATACACGTGCCAAACATGATATAATAATTAAGTTAAACTTTGATACTATTTACCATGAACTTAAATAATATTTACCTGATGTATGCCTACTTACGTTTTAAAATGTTTATAGGACTCCCATCATATTACATCATAATTGCTTTTACTAAGTAATATAAGTACTTCGGTTCTAAAGATTGCGTGCAAATCCGTGGGTAACAGCTAGTTTGTTATAAGTAAATACTTGGTATGTTGGTATCTTAAAAGGAACAACACCTCCACTGAAAATGGTCAGAAAACTGCTTCACGACTAATGACTCTGCCTTATATATATAAGGCTGATAAGTTTGTTTATTGCTTTATATAATATTCAGTGATTTATGTTGTCTGTTTTATAGTTATTTGTGTTTATAATGTATTCCATTTGTTACTCAAATGTATTATCATGCATATACATAACAAAGAGTTGTTAAGTATTATTGCAATTGTCATAAGAAATATTTGATGATAACAAAATCATGAAACATTTGTTTTCCAAACTCTGCCTATAGTTTTAAAATATTATAGTAGCCTATATATTCCCTAAAAGTTTCTTATAATTTAATGACTATTACTAAAAGGCTTACGATATGTTCCTCAATAAAACTGCAAACTGCATATAGTAAAAAATTTAAATTGAATTATAATCTAAATTACAGCTAAAACGCTACATGTTTACATTTAGGTTGTTTACAATTTAGTATTTGTTTACTTTGTAAAATCTAATATTATTTTTTTAAGTATTATTTATACAACAAACATTGATCTTAGCTATTGCAAAACACATAAAACTGTTACAATGTCATGAGCGGGTGCAAGCAAACCTAAAAGAGGAAAGACACAGATATTTTCTGTTTTCAATCTGGTAGGCAACAGAAGGAAGAGATTAGCCGAGCTTAGTGTGTGTGTGTGTGTATGTGCATGCGTGTGTGTATATGTGAGAGAGAGAATTTGTGGGTAATGGCAAAGAGGGAAATATCAGCACAACTGGAAACTCCTACTATTGTTATAATGGGATCATTTCCAGCACTTATCCAGCACGACAGATGATGTTGCAAGTCCAGTGCCTCCTCCATGCAGTTACGGATATTATCACTAATCTCCGCATTAACTCTTGAATAATTTGTAGAACTCACCCACTCTTCAATATTAAATTTGTGCTCGTTTTTAAAGAAGAAGAAGATTTCCTAGGTTGAAACACCAATAATGTCACTATCACAATTACGTATTTCACCAGAGAATGTGGAAGCCCTTCTTTCTTTATTGTCACTGATTTAGCAGTTTGGAATCTACAATTTTACAAAAACTTCAAAGATAGGTTCATGCTTTATTTGTCTTGTTCAACTAATCTTTTGATAAATTAGAAAATTGTGTTTTCAAGCCTAGGGGTTAACAATAAACAACAATAGATGTTTTACAGGATTCACATATTTTACAATGAAAAAATAATAACTGTTTAAGGTAGAATGTTGTTAAAATCAGAATTTCAAATTAAAAAGTTTATGAGCCAAAATATCCAATAAAAAAATCAAATAATACACACCCACATTGCATTCATTATCAGTTCCTATACTCACCATGACGTAACAGCTGGCTCTGAGTAGAGGAATAGGACTGGTGCACCTCTCTGACTTTTGCATATATATACACACAACACAGTCTCGCTCATGGCGACGCATGAAGTGTTTCAACACCATCTCCACGTCATGTATCTGCATAATCTTGTTTGGTGGCCCCAATCTTGTCCAGAGATTTTCTGTACTTTACCTTTCCTTCAACAGGGGAATTTAGGAAGGTCGGAACTCTGCGTCGTAGGAAGTTTTGTAATTGTTTAGTGTCAATCATGTTTGACAGTTTGACACAATAACATGAGAGGAACGGAGAATAACTGGGTTTTCTGGTCAAGTGAGAGTAAACAAAAACTTTCCAACTATGCTCAGTTCAAATATTTTTAATAATAAATCAAATTTAGTAAAAAAATACAATTGTATCTGAACAGAAACATAAATATAAATTATCTCCTATAGTCAGAGAAATGTAAATGTAATTTTTTCATTAGTAAATCATAAATTATTCCTTAAAATGTTTGAAAGAAACCATTCATAAAATTCACTTATTGATATAAAAGGTTTTTCTTAACAGAGAATTGATTGAACAACAAAATGTACAACAATATTACGTACTTGTTTCTTACTGTTTTTATTTCCTCGTATAAAACCTTTAAAAACTTAAATCAGTAAACTATTACAGTAGTTTTTATATAAACTTTATAAATCTATAAAAATAAATATAATTTATTGATTTATTTCCATTCAGCTTAATTAATCAGATAAAAAATACAGTAAGCAACATCCACAGGAAGAATTGAATCTGCTACTACTAATCTTATACCACAACGTTTTACCATTCTAGCTCTATCCTTCCACATTAAATGGGATTTTGGTACTTTGTATCTACGTATTGAAAACTTTTCAAATTCATTTGGAGGAAATAAACAATTAAAAATCCAGACCAGCATGAATGTACAAATTAGAAATGATGTTTACAAACAGTACATACTTAATATTTCATATTTTGGAGAAAACAAACTTGATACTTTATGTAAGCATTTGTTGCAGTTAAATTAATTATGTAAACAATACACTTATGTTATGCCAGGAATTAACAACCATACACGATTATTAAGTGTACAGAATAAAATTTAGAGTTACCAAGAATAATTTTATTTGTTCATAGGCATTTTGACAAACCTATCTTACTATAAAAAAAATCAGTTTAAATCTAAAGTAGGCAGAGTAATACGTACATGTACGTTAATTCTGAAATATTTTTGCAATAAAAAAATTTCTCAATGATAACAATAGTGGAAACAATGGTAGATGTTTGGGTACGTTCTCAAAAAGTGCTGTTAACTGCAGCAAGAAAGATTTTCCCTTCTATGATTTACTAAACTAAACAACATCATTATTCTTTCTTAACATTTCCAGCTTTGAATTTCTTCAACAGATTTTACAAGGTATTATAGTAGTTGTAAAACTTTATGAACAGTTTTTAACTCGAGTACTCCAAAGGTATAGCTTAAATCATAAAGAAATTTCCTTGAGGAGGACAACTGAAAGCGTAAGACATTGTGCTGTCTCTTTTACAAAGTTTTAAATATATAATAGTTTCATGTTAAACTTAATCTAGATGAAACTCTAGAAATTTAATTTAATTAATTAATATCTTTTTGCATTACAAATCTGATAATATCAAGTAATGGATTTAAGTCAAAGGTTATTTAGTAATGAATCCTTGAAGCAGACTCAGGAATTCGTCAAGGTGATACACTGGATTTTCTTGCAGGTAATTTTGCAGTGTGTCTTCAGTTTTCTCCCTGTCAGGCTTTGTAGGTTGTTGGGCAGCAAATTTTTCAGTTTATGCTCCATATGTGAAGGGTTCTTCTCGAATAGGGCTGTTCGGTGTCGAGGTTGAGTGTACTTTGCAGCGAGTCTTGTGTTATATGAATGGTCATCTCTGTTTGTTACAGTGGTTAGGGTGTCTGCATGAAGAATGACTTGGAGAATGTAGACTGTTACTGTTAGAATACCAAGGGTCTTGAATGCTTGCCTACAGCTATCTCTTTGTTGAAGATCAGTTAATGTTCTTATGGCTTTTTTTTAATAATCAGAACTCAGTTCAGGTTACCAGCTGATGATTTCCCCATGCTGCAATACCATATCTCATGTGTGAGTCAATCAAGACATAGCATATCAACTTGGCCGCTTTTATATTGATCGTCAATTTTAATGTGACTGACTGCATAAAGTCCGGTGTTGGTCTGTTTACAAATGTTACTGACATGTTCATTCCAGTAGAGGTTTTTGTCCAGAGTTACTTCTAAAAACGTTGTGCTTTATTTACTCTGTATATTTAAAATGTCTGAAATGATGGTTATCTGAATTCTTCGTTTTTAACATCAAATAGATGTTTTACATATATTATATACAACATGTTTCAGATCAAAAATGCTAAAACTGGAAAACATGATTAATTAGATATAACCAATATTTAAATGAATATCATGATTTTATAGATTTAATGTTAATTAATTAATATGTTAGTGTTGATAACTAGTTATTACTACAAACAGTTAAAAAAATACTGTTTATACACTTGAAACAATATATTGTGTGGTATTAATTTATCACGTTATAATACAGAATAAATTATACAGCCATTCTCAAAACATCAAGAAACTTTTTTGTAGAATGTGAAATGATTAATGAAGACTATTTCGAAATCTCAGGTTAACAACCTCATTAATTCTACACCGATCTGAATCCATTGACTGGTATTACACTGATTGATTACAATGAAGTAAGTGAGAGACGTTGCAATGTACTAATGGTACTCATAAATTCATTGCAGCGATCCTATTTCAAAAGAAAAACAATACCCGATCCATTACAATTTAATTAGAAATAATTCTCATTAACAGTTTTAGAGTTAATAAACCATTAAAAGAATAGCATTGTAGAGAGTAGGCTGTTTATGGATGTTAATGAAAACTAGAGAAACTAATATTATGTAAAAACTCATCTCTCATAACATTAGTTGTATAATATAAACCTATATTATATAAATTTATAATATACCTTATATTGGCCATTTTAAAATGACATATTGCCTTTTACATTTATATTGTAAGGTATTATAATATACAATTGCTAAAACATATGGATTATTGTAACATTAATTTTACAACACTTGACAAATGAGAAGTAATTCTTTAATATTTATTATTTAGTTATCATATTATTTAATTGATTTAGAGTGAAAAAATAGCCAACAGTACTCAAATTAATGTATTTGAAAGGAACATAAAGTTAGTATTATAAATTCACTAGTATTTGTGTTTATTTGTTCTCAAGTGTATTATCTTTGTCTCTACCCTTCTATACTGTTCTCAACTGTGTCCTCAGGGGTTTGTTCATTTTTTCTGTCTTTTGGTTTTCTCTGAAGCCATGGCCTGTGTAAATGTGCTAAGCAAAACTTTACAAAAAGAAAATAACAGTGTTGTTTCTTGCTTGCTATCTATTGAAAATGATATCAAAATTCTTGAGTGTTGGAGGAACAAGGAGAAATGGGATAAAATGTGGGATTAGGTCAAACGGTTTAATGATTGTCTGCTAAGAATTGATTATGAAACATTATGTGTTGAAGTGCAGCATTTTAAAGTACTATTTTGAGTTTTTAAGAAGCCTGGGAAGTATAAAATGTGTTTAAATAATCTATTTAGGAAGAAATCTGGGTTTTTAGAGTTATGCACTTTAGATAAAACAAGTGCCGTTACTGTAAAAGATATTCTATCCCAGAATATTTATATAACCTACAAATTATAAAGTACATAAATTAAAATAAATCAAACTATAAAATAATCAAGTTTGATAAATAGAACATTAAATAAGTACATTTATATTATATTATACTATCAACAAATATTTCACGAAGAACAAATAGATTTACAACTCAATACCTGGTAACAATTTAAGTATTACCCTTGGTAGTGACAGTGTACATTGTTCATGTTACAAACCAGTAAGGACAAGAAGTGACAGTTGTTTAATAACTGATAGTTGTAATGATATTTAGAGCATCAGAGTGTGAATATTTAGCTATGACTATCAGTAGTTCAAATCCAACTTGTAGCAAAACTTTTTGTCAACCTATAGACAATATTTTATTACATAAAATACCTGTTATACGTTTATCTTATATAATTAATGAGTAAAATATTAAACATTAATTTGTATTATATACTCAAAACATTTTTATTTATTTGATTGTTTTTATTGATACACTTTAAAACATGGTAAAAGCAAAGAATAAAAAAAAAAAAACAATGAATAAATCATCCATGTGGATACTTCAATAAAAATGTAACCAATTATAGTTGTAGTGTCTTATGTAAAGGATAATGACAATGGTTTCACCTGAAATGTACAGACTTGCCTATCACACAGTTTAATTCTCTATGAGAGAACAAAGTAAGCTGGTTATTGTGACACTTGTAAAGAAACTGACTAAAGTGAATTTATCATATCGTGACAGTATAAGTGTAGTTAGCTCCAACTGCAAAGAGGGAGACGTGGAAGCAGAGCTAAATTGTGAAATTAACACACTCTTAACAGAAGAATTCAAAAATAAAAAAGCAATTATAAAAGTTGTCCATGATGAGATAATACAAGCTAGAAATCAAATTGTTCATTTAAAATACTAGAGAAAGAGGGAGAAATCATTAAATTAAAAGTGCAATAATACTCATTTCAAGCTGAAATTGCATGTTGACAAGAAATCAAAACGAAATTACCTAGCCGATTTGAACTGTAAATAAAGAATTTCTTTCAGCAATTGCAGGATGATGATGGCTGTTATCTACTCTTCTCCCAACAAGAAAGAGCTAGTTTTAGTGCAGTATTTTGAACATAGAACTTTGATATCATTTAATGAATCAAATTCATGCATTGCATTTCTTGAAAGATACAACCTGTCCACAATGTTGTCAGCTAATATTCTACACAATTATTTTCTTGGCTCTTGGGAATTGCAGTTCTATATACAAGAGACACATCTTTAGTAAACAGAATTTTGAGTTCTATGTTGACTTCTACAGCATACTTTCCAGGATGATCAACGCAATTTTATTGTGCTTTTAACAATAATGAAGTATCACTGTGAACTTAGATCAGATTTGTGTGGTTTTTTGTTCATGAAGAGAAAGATGTGATAGTTCTTCTAGTGCATGATACACAAGAGTAAGGTAGTGGAGAGACCAAACTGATATTACAAATACCAGAACAGGAAGCTTGCTCCTTAGAGTTATGCTGATCATCTGTATGTGCTTTCAAAAACATGGTGATATAATGCTAAATAACTCTGCTATAGTATTTTCACTTATAACAATGTAACAATTTTGAAACTACCCAATGTATGGAAATAAATTATCTTTTTAAAAAACATTTTATTTCAGAATCTGAGCTACCTTTGTACAAAAAAAAAACAGAATAGATGTATTATCTTGGTTATGACAGTTGGATTTACATTACAAAGACAATGCAAATTAAATTATTTTATTTTTAACAGGCGAGGCAGCGTTACCAGGACCCCTGGTAGTAGCCTGGAAGTTGTGTCCAAGTGAGTCCAAGCTGAAATCCAGCTCCAACTTTAACCCTTTAAGGAGTGTGTGTAAACTCTACATAATGAGTAAGGACATCATATGACGTTTAGCCTCTGTATTTTTGTATTATTGTACATGCATTGCTATTACTGATTGCCTTTAGGTAGATTAGTCTGTAAAGTGGTTCTATCTATCGGCAACATACTTAACTTCCATGTTTGTGCTCGCATTCACTTGTAATCTGATTTTACCACAAGATCGCAGTAGACACCTGGTAGAAGCCACCGACTCAAGGTTGCGTCGCGCGCGCGCATCGCTTTGTTGTCAGAAAATGCCGCCACATTATACTAGCCATTCCTTGTATACTGCATACTGTGGCCATATTTATCTTGTGAGAGTGACATATTTGTTGAGCAACCATCTAGTTTGTTACTGTTCTCCAAAAGGCAGACAATATTGATTGAGTCTGCCGTAGTGACGAAATAAGATATTTGATTTTGAAAAAGTACTGAAATATTGACTTGTAGAACATGTAGTCCTTTTTTATTAAGCTTTAAAATGTAAATAAACATTTTTTTTAAGATTTTAATTTTTTACTCCTTTTGGTATTTTTTTGGATTTCATCCATTACTCATTTTAGCCTATCAAAGGAAGACGTCATATGACGTCCATACTCCTTAAAGGGTTAAAATGGCCAGACACAATTTGAAACTACATTAAATTTAGATAAATATCAAAATTGACTCAAATTGACTCTTTTTGATAAAATCATAAGTGCTCCACTACACATTTGAAACTTCATGAAAATAATAGTTTGAAGCCATATAGAAACTCTCCATTTTCAGAAAGATTCGGGAGTGCCGATGGCCGAGCGGTCTAAGTCGTTGGACTTTGGGTCTGAGTTAGAGATAGTGCAGGTTCAAATCCTGTCTGTGACCGCTGCACTTTTTATCAGTACCATCGACCTTGTACTGTATCGACTCTCCCCCTTATTCTGTTTGATAAGATCCTCGCACAGGCCAGTGGCCCATGAGGACGGACAGAATAAGGCCTAAAAGGGGATCGGTCTCTCCTTAAAAAAAAAAAAAAAAAAAAAAAAAAAAAAAAAAAATTGTATTTTACAAATGAATGACAAACTTTTCTTAAAACAAAGGTGATATGGGATAAGAAAAAAGGATTACTTCATGAATAATTTAATAAATATAAATAATAAAAATATGTTTATAAAATATTATATACATGGTAACAAAATATAGCATTGTTTGTTTCCCTTTCTTATCATACTAAATATATTAAACAATCTTATCACATAGGATTAAAACTTATTTTCAAAGAAATATACAAACACATGCTTTACAACACATTGAATAAAAAGTAATTGGGCTGACTACAATGTGAGTATGATTTACCACTGAACAATCGTTTTGACATATCTCAAATATTTGTAGTAAAAATCCAAATTTATCCATCAAAGAGATAATGGATTAACATTTCTAAAAGGGATTTTGTTTTAAATGGGACACAGATTAAATAGGCTTTAGCTTAATTCTTCCTCTGAAGAGTTGTAATCTGCAACCAGGGATGTTGCTGCTGTGCTTGTCCTCGATATACCTAGAGCCGCTTTCGTCAGTGTCTTTGGTGTTGAAGGTAACATTGAGATCTTCTTACGTATTAACTTCTGATTCTCTGCGGCAGCTATAATAGAACAAAATAAATGATTTTTCCAATCTTTAATTATTAAATCGTTAACATTCATTATACAAAATTTGCATTGAAAAAACAATTAAAACGTGCAGTCTAATAAGATTATGATTTAGCTTAACAAAAAACACATATCCAATTAAAATTATTATTGTGAACATTAAAATTTAAAATCGTATTACTGGGTGAGTGTATTAATAATTTTGCTGATATTGTCCTGTTTTACGTATAACCTCATCCTCTGTAAAATTGATGCTAGTAATTAAATTAAATTAGCCATCAACACATTACATTGAGCATGTTTTATAATTAAACACTTTACACATTAATAATTATTTTACTGCAGCAATGAGTTATTTCATTTAAAGACGTGAGTTTGGTATTTTTGTTTACGATTTACAGGATTTGAATTATTCTATTAAAATACCTACAAGAATGCTGTTATTCAAACAAGAACTTCCATTTTCTTATTTTTTTGGTTCAGGAGTATTTTTTTGGTGACATAATGAATTGAGAAAATATATTATTGAGTTGAACTTTAAGATATCACGATCAGATTGTAACAGGTTGTTTTTGGACTGTGAATTGTAAATAATTTAGGAATCATTTTGGACAAAACACTTACTTGGGGGAATATATATATATATATATATATATATATATATATATATATATATATAAGTAGATATGAATGTGAGGGTTCTAGCTCACTTTTGGGACAGTCAGAAAATCAACGTAAAATACTGGTTTTAAAGGACAATAAACTAATCTGTAACTCACGAATGAAAAATTAACCGAATCTATAGCTGTTTTACTGTTCATTGTAGGCTTCTAATTTCTTAAGCTGTTTTAATGAAAAAATCCAGAAATCTTCGAAATCTTTATTCCACGAAGTTAATTGTAACACAGTCTTTATCTTTAATAGTCTTCTTTCCAGTAAACAACCAAGTGTAATTTTTTCATTTTTGTTCAATTCTTTAATCTTTTTTTTCATCCAAAACAGTCAAAAATCTGTTTGGGCAAGTGTACTTTACAATCTTCCAACTCGGCAATTATTGTAAACCCGAATTTATCTTTCATTTTCTCCAAATTCACAATTTTGTATTTCTTATTTTCTTCTAATTTCTATTAATTTCTTGTATTCTTTGAATGTTAAAATCACCAACCTTATTCAACTCTTGTAACAGTGCCATTTACATAGAAAAAAATTATTAATACTTCTACACTTTTAAGGTGAAAAATCAACACTATACTTCCAAAATACACAAAAAAACCGGGGTTTTGACCCTAAAAAACGTGTTTTTAGGGTCAAAACCACAGCTCTTAAGGTGCATATATACTAGAGTTTTTTTGAAAAATCCTGAAAATCTACTGAATTTCTCTAATTATTGCGAATTTTTAGCTTTAAAGTTGATAATGTGAACGATATTTCTCGAAAAAATCACTACAAAATTGAAATTTAAAAAAAATCTCTAAATGAAATTTTTTCTATATAAATAGAAGAATCAAAGGCTGTTTAACCATAAATTGTGCTGATTTGTATCAAATTTTAGTAAAAATCTGTACTTTTCAAAGTGTTAGTTTAAACAAATTTTTTCTTCTTTTAAATAGAAGAATCAAAGGCTGTTTCAACCATAAATTGTGCTGATTTTTATCAAATTTTGATAAAAATCCTTAGAAATCTACTGAATTATTGCTATTTTTCAGCTTAATAAAAAGATATTTTACTAAAAAGTAAAAACTTGGCAGATTCAAATTTTCCCTATTTAAATGGAGAGGAAAAAGATATCCTGCCCGTACTGCAAAAAAGATGTTTTCGAACATCATTTTACCCGACATTATAAGTCGAAAAAAATCATTTGAAGAACAAAGAAATTTATAATAAAGAACTAAATTATTTGAGGGCCTTGGGCTAAAGAGAATCAAATTGCCGATCACCAAAACATGTATAATATAGAAAAATTGCGTGAACTAAAGAAAAATTTTAAGGAAAGTAAAAAAGATCTCAATCTATTTAATGATGAAAAAATTCAATCAATCGCTGAGAAATTGTCCATTGAAACAAACGATAAAACTAAGTCTGAAATTATCGAAGAAATTGACAAAACTCTTAATGAGAAACCTGAAAATATCATTGATGTAGAAGTTTTATCCTCAATACATGGTCTATTTAAGCAATACATTTTAACAAATTTGAACGACAATTTCATGTCAATTTACAAATATCTTTCTATTTTGCGCCCAGAAATTAAAAGTTTAATCGAAAAAATTTTCAAGAAACTGTGAAAAATAGTAAAGGATATCTCTCTTTAGAATGCGAATACGAACGAACTTTAGTGAACGGTGAAACACAAACTTGTCCAATGTACTTTACTATAAAAGCAGACGAGATCTTTGATGTAAACGACTTTATTACTAAGCAATTTAATAAATTAACACATCGAGAACAGACAAATCATCCAAATAAGGGTTCTGGATGGACATTTAAAAAAGCTGCAAACAACTAGTTTTTGAGCCTAATAAACACGAAATAATGAACGCAGGATCATATATCGATTTGCCAAAGAAAATCAAAGATAAGAAAGCTTGTGTAAATATCAAAAATAAAGATGATTTCTGTTTTGTTTATTCTATCCGATGCGCTATTGAAAAACCTGAAAAAGAATGCTGACAGAGCAAAGCAATACGAGAAATTTGTAAATGACGAGATATTTTCAGGTTTCGAGTATCCAATGTCCTTAAAAGATATACAATTATTTGAAAAACGAAGCAGTAAAGCAAAGTATAATTATCCGAAAATGTCTGTAAATGTCTATAGTTTTGATGAAAAACTCAATATTGTTCCGTTACAAATTTCAGAAATAAATTTATGATGCCGAGTTAGAAATCGATTTATTGTATGTTAAACAAGATGAAAAATCTCATTATGTTTTGATAACAGGATTTAAACAAACTTGTATTTTCTCAGTTATCTAAGTGTAAAAATAAAAAATTTCTATGCAGAAGATGTTTAAGCCATTTCTACAAATCTGGAGATTTAACAGATCATTTAGAAATTTGCAAGCAACACGAAGTTTGTAAGCCAATTATGCCGTTTCCAGGTCAAACAACATCATTTACTAATTATCAAAAGAAATTTTCTCATCCTTACGTTATTTATATGGATTTTGAAAGCATATTAGAAAAATTCCGACATGCAAGAACAATCCACAAAGATCGATTACAACCAAGATTCAGAAGCACATTCCTTATGGTTTTACTCTATATTTAGTGTCAAATGTGACAAATCGCATGTACAAACCTATATGTTATAGAGCAAAAAATGAAGAAGATTTGCCAAATGTTCCTGCAAAATTGTTTGAAGAAACTTAATAAATTATCGAAATACATAGCTAAAAAGTATAATTCTAAGAATAAAATACCTATGAAATTGACCGAAGAAGAAGAATTAGCGTACCAAAATTCCAGTCTTTGTCATATTTGTGAATGTGAGGGTTTTGATAATCAAACAAGAAAAAAAGTACGAGATCATTGTCATTTAACAGGTAAATTTAGAGGTGCTGCTCATTTATCTTGTAACTTGAATCTCAAATTTCCTCAAAATATTCCCGTTTTCTGCCACAATATGTCAAATTACGATGCTCATTTGTACATAAAAGAATTGGCAAAACAGTATGGTAATGTTGATTTGATCGCAAACACCGATGAAAAATACATAAATTATTCAGTAAATTCAGGATATGGGTATGAGTTTGAAGATGATAAACCAAGAAAGTTCATCAAGTTTTCTTTTGTAGATACGTTCAGATTTATGGCATCGTCTATAGAAAAGTTAGCTAAAAAACCTCAAAAAAGATGATTTCAAACATACAAATCATTTTATACAAGATGGTCTGAACGCAATTCTAGATAGACAACCAAATGACGAAGAAGAAATCTTTAAAATTCTATCTGGAAAAGGAATATTTCCCTATGAATTTATCGACAGTATTGAAAAAACTTGATTACACAGAAGAATTGAGAATTCAAGATTTCTATTCACTTTTGACAGATAGAGCATATCTGAGAAAGATTTTCAACACTACTTAAATGTTTGGAACAAATTAAAAGATAAAAATCTTGGAAATTACTCTGATCTCTATAACATTCAAGATGTTCTATTGCTCGCTGATATCTTTGAAAATTTTAGGAATATTTGTTTGAATTGCTATAAACTTGATCCAGCACACTATCTAACAGCTCCCAGTCTTGCATGGGACGCTATGTTAAAATTAACGAAGATAGAATTACAGTTAATTAGTGATTATAATATGTATTTGATGATCGAAAAAAGGTATTCGCGGAGGCATTTCTCAATGTATTAAACGATATGTTAAAGCAAATAACAAATATTTGAAAGATTTTGATAAGACAATGCCCGAAAAACTATTTGTTGTACGTCGATGCAAACAACCTTTATGGGTATGGACTTATGCAAAATTTACCATATAACGAAATCAAGTGGATGGATCCTAAAACGTATACAACAGCAGAAATGGAAAGAAACAATTTTGGAACTCACTGGCGACGAAGATTATGGCTATATTCTTGAAGTCGATCTAGAATATCCAACAAATTTACACGAACATCACAAGGATTTACCTCTTGCTCCAGAACATTTTAAAAACAAACTTTGCACAACTCTACTGGATAAAACTGAATACGTTGTTCATTCGAGAAATTTGAAATTCTATCTGGAACAAGGTATGATTTTGAAACATGTGAATAGAGTTATTGCATTCGATCAGAAGCCTTTTATGAAAGATTACATTGATTTTAACACAAACATGAGAACCAAAGCTACAAGTGACTTTGAGAAGGACTTTTACAAGTTAATGAACAACTCAGTTTTTGGAAAATCTATGGAAAATGTGAGAAACAGATGTGATATTAGACTACGAAATGAAGAATTTTCAATGAAAACAGGCCAAGAAAACGAACTTCAAATGCTTTAACATCTTTGACGACAAACTGTATAGCGAGTCACATGTACAAACAAAAGGTTAAATTTAAACAAACCGATTTACATAGGATTTTCAGTTCTCGACCTCTCAAAATTGCTAATGTACGAGTTTTATTACAACAAATTAAAGAAGTTTGATCCAGATTTGAATCTGTGTTTACATGGATACAGACAGTTATTTTCTAGAATTGAAACGAGATCCTTTTTAAAATTATTAAAGAAAATATAGATGACTTTGATACAAAGTGATTATCCAAAAGATCATGAATGTTTCACTACTAAAAATAAGAAGGTAATAGGGAAATTCAAAGATGAGTTAAATAGCGAAGTTTTAGAAGAATTTTGTGGTTTAAGATCAAAGATGTACTCGTACAAATATCTAGATAAAAACCCAGTTAGGTTGTAAAGGAATTAAGAGAAGCGTTGTAAATAAAACAATAAAATATATCGAAAACTTGAAGAGATGTTTGTTCGAAGATAAAGAAGAATTTAGGGAGATGACTGTAATAAAAAGCTATAAACATGAATTGTATACCATCACTATAAACAAGTTAGCACTGAACGCTAAAGATGATAAGAGAATTGTCCTAGAAAATAAGATCGATACAGTAACCTTATGGCTATAAAAATGAAGCAAAATCTGATATATTAGATGAGTTAAATAAAACTTGGAAACTTTGACATGTAAAATGGAAGATGATTTGATTCACTGCCACAAATGCAAGAAAAAAACGAAAAATATAGATTCTAAAATCGTTCAAACTCAAAACGGATTGTATAGAATTGCTGCAAAATGTTCAAAATGTAAGACAAATAAGAGTAAATTTATAAAGAATCCAAATGAAAAACAAGTAAAGAAAGAATCTAAGAATAAGGAAGAAAATCGAGATTGAAGCTAGAGAAATTCATGCACCAGTACGGAAAAAAGTTTAAAAAGAGAAAAATTATAACTTTTAGGAATTGACGATTTATGGGCAGCAGATTTAGTAATAATGTCTAACTATTCAGATCAAAATGATGGATTTAAGTATATGTTAAATGTTATTGATACTTTCTCAAAATAGGCTTGGTCAAGAGCTATCAAAAGAAAAAACGGCAAGGATATTTCAAAAGCTTTCGAAGATATAGTAAAAGATGCCATAAGGATCAATCACAAACCTCCAAACCTACTTCATACAGATAAGGGTTTAGAGTTTAAAAATAAAGAATTTAATGATGTTTTGAGAAAATACGGACACTTCAAGATTTATCATACTGAAAACGAAGAGAAATCAAGTATTGTAGAGAGATAATAACAGAACTCAAAATGAGAGAATGAAAGTAATTTTTGAGATTAATAAAAACTTTAAATGGATCGATATTCTTCAAAAAAATCGTAAAACAATTATAACGATACAGTTCACAGCACAATCAAAATGAAGCCCAAAGTCGTAGATAAAGATGCAGAAAAGGAGTTATTAGAGACAGTTTTCAAGTTATGTTCCACCTGAAATTCACACGAAAACTAAATTTAAAGTCAATGATCATGTAAGAATTGTTAGTAAAAAACAAACATTTTCGAACAAATATAAGAACAATTGGTCAAGAGAAATCTTTGTGATTTATCAAATTAATAACACAGATCCTGTAACTTATAGTATAAAAAGATTTAAATAATGAAGAAATAACCGGAAAGTTTTTATGAATATGAATTTGAGAAAGTCAAAGATTTTTTCTATATAAATGGAGGCTCAAAAGAAATGTTCAAGGTGCAAAGAATTTTAAAGATTTTGAAAGCTTTTCATAAAAATAAGAATACCAAAGATGGATTATACTATTATTGTATGGATTGTCATAAAAAATATGCAAGAGAATTATACGATAAATTAGAAAAAATTAACGTTAGAAGAGAAAAAAATGTTGCGTTTGTAAAGAAAATTAAGGATATTTCCAAATTTTACGATTGGCATTATAGTAAAGATAACAAGAAGGCTTTTTGTAGAGATTGTGCTAGAAGAATTAAACGAGAAAGTCAAAAGAAACCGACTCTTTGCGAGTGTGGACGAATCATTCAATGGTTACCTTATCTTCAAAAACATTTACAAACAAAATATCATAATTCGAGAGTTTAATAAAATTTATTAACATTTTCATCGTGTAATTTAGATATTCTATAAATCAGTCGAGATTCTGCCATATTTGTAGTAAAAATGATTTCCGTTGTATAAAATATTCAAAGATTCTTCATTTGGTTATACAGATTGATAGAATTTGGTTCGTCATCATGAACAAAATCTCTAATTCAGGATAATTTATTTTTAGATGTTTTAATCGTTTTGGTATTTCTCTCTTTTGAGCTCTGATAACGTAATAAGGCCATTCCCACATGTGATTCTTCTTAATTAATACAAAAACATGGTGTTTTTTCTTAGCAAAATCTTTACATACCATATCTCTCTTCATTAATTCCATTCGCAATTCTTGATTCTCTATTTTCAAGGATTTCATTTGACCTGAAATTTGTAACTGTTTTATTTCATCTTTTAAACTGCTTATTTTCGTTTTTGAGTTTGTACTCACCCATATTTTCTAATGGAAGGTAATACTTCTTTCGTAACCCAATTTTTAACAATTTTCGCTTCTGGTTTATGCGATCTCAAAATTAAAGAATAAAGTCCAGATTCATTTTAACGAAAACAGTGTTATTTTGGAAGTTTTGAAGGTAAGCTATTTATAGCCCCCCTTATATTTAGATTAAAATAGAAGTTTTTATCATCTTCGTCAACGTTTATTCTGATCGTTTGCATAGTATTTTCATATTCTAGAATTTTTGCTACGTCTTTAGCCTTAAACCAGATCACATTGTTTTCGTCAACAATCGTAAAGATATGTTTGTTATTGAATTTTAGTTGATTATTGAGTAGGTCTACAACTGACTCATTTAGATAGAAAAGAAATTTAACTAGTAATTTTTATTTTGAGAATAAAGCCCAGATTCATTAATGAAAAACAGTGTTTTTTTTTTAAAGTTTGAAGGCGGGGGCGAATCACCCTACCTTCAGAATGTATGTTTTCGAAGCTTTTTTTTATATTTTTCTTTGACATGTTCTTTAATTTGCTTTCTTCGTATCTTTATATTCTAACACCTCTGCAACATCTTTCGCCTTAAACCAAAATTCATTATTTTCGTCAACAAATGTTAAAATTTCTCTTTATTATTGAATTTGAGTAGGATTCACAACTGACTCCATTTAGATAGAAAAAAAATTTAACTAGTAATTTTTTATTTCAGTATAAAGTCCAGATTCATTGATAAAAAACAGGGTCAGGATGAAGATTGTTAAGGGGCCATTCGAATAGCCCCTTGTTTTTTAAGTAAAAATATTGAATTTTGTCATCATCATCAACTCATTTTTATTCCTTTTTCAATCTTAAATATATTGTTGTTTTACTCTCATTATTTAATAGATTTCCTTCAGAGTCTTGAATAGTCCAGAACGATTTTTTGAATTTCTTTTAATATTTTTTCTAATTGGAATATAATCGATTTCAATTCGGTTTTTTCACTGATTTTTGATCCATAAGCAACATTTGGGAAAAAAGTGTACAAAATTTCAGATTCTTTGTGTAAATGTTCGGTATGATTTTCAAACTAGGTTCAACGAGATTGCAGTGCACTTCAATTACATCGACCACGGTCTAAATTTTGGCGTTTTATTTCCTAAATATATCTGATTTGGCTCAATAGTTTCTTGAACAAACCCTAACAAATCTACAATAATTGCTGAAAACATTATTCTTACTGGTGATTTTTATTTGAATTTTATTAGAGAGATAATTTTTTTGCATTTCAAAACTTGTTTTCGTCAAAGTTTAAAGATTTATCTGATTGTTTGAATGTTTTCAGATAATTTTTAAGGGAGATTTTTTATTTGATCGAAAGTATAATATCCTTTGTTTAAACCATAGTATTTTGTTATGTTCTTCTCACTAAATCCTATGCAATAAGGAGAACTTTCACTAATATTTATTACAAAATTGTCAGAATAAAAACCGCTTAAACCGATAAAATAATTTGATTCTTCCTCTAATGTATAGGATGTTCCAAGTTTAAAACTAATTTAGAGCTTTCTGAAGTCAACTTGAAACAGCTTCATTTTCGCAAGCGTTGCTTCAAGATGAAAATCTTCTATTAAATGGAGAAATTTTTAAAGCAAAAAGATCAGATAAAACTTCAAACGTTTGAAGAAAATAAGAAAGATCAACCAATCAGATCAGATTGTTAATTGTGGTTCAAGTGGATGTGGAAAAACAACTTTATTATTGAATTTTATCTACAATAGGTTGATTCCTTATTCCAATTTGTATGTTTTTAGTAAATCTTTAGAACAAGACGCCTATAAAAAATTACAAGAAAGATTTGAAATATTGAGAAAAACTTAAACAAAAAAATATCACATTTTTATAATGCTTCTGAGGACATAGTTCCGTTAAGCGAATGTAAACCCAATTCGTTAATCGTTTTTGATGATTGTATTTTGGAAAATCAGGACGTTATTAAGGAATATTTTCGTAATGTCTCGTCACAAAAAATTTCTCTTGTATCTATCTTTCTCAATGCTTTTCAAAGGTTGATAAACAAGTTATAAGAAATATAACCTGAATATGTTGTGTATTTTTAAGCAAGATGATCACTATTCGAGAAAGATTTATAACAATTATGTGGGATCTGATATGAGTTTTAACCACTTTAATGAATTATGTGATAAAATTTGGAAGGAAGAACTACGGATTTTTAACAATTAATCTACCTTTGAAGCCTAAAAATGGTAAATATTTTGAATAAATTTTCCAATATAAACGTGTGATTATTCTAGTTGTTTTCATGTTTTTACGTTCACGTTTACGTTTCGTGTTCTCGTTTTTACGTTCCACGTTCACGTTCACGTTTTACGGTCCACGTTTCGTGTTCTCGTTTCGTGTTCAAACGTTTTCCACGTTCACGTTTTACGTTCCGTGTTCACGTTTCCACTTTCCACGGTTTCAAAATTTTCCTAAATAAATGGCGAAAACGTAACTTCTGAAGAAGCGAAAAAACTTGATCAAATAGAAAAGAAATTAATCAAAGAATTTAAAGAACAGATTCGAATTGATGAAAAAGAACAAGAATTTATTCAAAAAATTAATCAACCTGTAACATCTGCAATTAAAAAATGTTGAGGGCAAAATTGAAAATGTTTTAAGCGATAATCAAAATTTAATGAATTTGGTTCCAGTTGTACGACAATTTGCTGATATTTTCGATACCAGAATCTGAGTTTGAATTGCCAAAATTAACCATCTTCAACACCATTTAGACACCTCGAATCATTGAAGACTCTACCATAGTTGAACCAATAAGTCCTGGAACAACGGATATAATAATTGGTGAAATTGGTATAAAAATTTCTTCCTAGAGCAAAGGATGATAAAATTTGGTTTGTATTGGGACAGAAAAAACTAAAAAGTTTTATGATTGGAAATTTGCTCCCGTGAATTATTAAGCTGATATCTGTTATTATAATGAAAAAAACAGCTACTTATCAGAAACTCAAGTTTATGGAGATTATTAACAGGCACTGATGTTCCAAAAGATTTTAATTTATATTCTCCAGAAAGAAGGATTTGTAAAAAGTATACAGAAATTTTACGTAGCGCCCAGTGAATCTGACTCAATTTACAAAAATAATGATCCATCAACTAAGAAACCAAAGTCAAGTAAAGGTAAAAAATATCTCATTTGATCTACCAATTTGGAAGAGACTAAACAAAGTCGAAACAACAATGATAAGCACACCTCCATCCTGAAAGATATATCGACGATTTGAACAAAACAATGTTTATTCATAAATTATATTTATGCTCAAGAAAAGGCTGGACAAACAACATTTTTTGAACGAAAAGAAGTGATGTCATGTTAAGGATAATCACAATTCATGGGCGTTACGAGCGTTGACTCGACTTTTACATACTCCTTCTTTCTGGAATTGATTTTTCAAAAATTGATTATATGAACTTAAACCTCAAATTATAAATTTAAACTTGATCTACTTATCAGTAGCTGAGGGGCCAGCAACTCGAAAAAAGGTAACAGATTACTGGTATAAACCTAGGATGAATTTAAGCAAGGCAATTACACTTGTTTATAAATTTGGTTTGTAATGGGACAGAAAAAAGAAAAAGTTTTATGATTGGAAATTTTGCCAAGTGTAAGAGCATAATGATATTTATTATTAAGAAAAAACATATAAGGAATCAAGGTTTATGGAGATTATTAACAGGCAACTGATGTTCCAAAAGATAATTTATATTTGAAGAAGATTTGAAAAAGTATACAGAAAATTTTATGGGAATCTGACTCAATTTTAACATATAAATGGAATGATCCATGTTAAATTTCAGAAAAAATCAGTAAAGAAAAAAAAAAAATCCGCTTTTTAAGAAGAAAAAATATCTCTTAAAATTTGATCAACTAAAAAAAGAATCGAAGGATCAGGTGTAAGAAAATACAATGATAAATAGATTGAATACAATATATCGAACGATTTGACAAACTCGATGGAATTATAAATTATATTTATATCAAGGAAAGGCTGGAATACAACAATTTTTTTGAACGAAAAGAAAGCGATTGAAAGGATTTTTATTTCGAACAAAACTTCCATGAAATGATTAAAAACCTGTTGGTTAAATATGTTAAAACGTAAAGTTTTGCTCCAATCGTTCATCTAAAAAGGATGTGGACTTTTGAATGATTTTATCAACAATTTACCTTTTGAATTAAAGAGTTACCAACTTACAGGTATCTGGATTAGGCCTGGCAAAAAACTTGAATTACGTGAAATCAAACATCGAAAAAAAAAACCCTTAACATTCGGAGGAAAAAAAAAAAAACATTAAACATTTTAAGGAAAAGACTACCAAAAAGTTAGGGAGAAATTTACTGGAATTGTGAATTAGATCAAGCTGCTATGGAACGCGATATTTGTTATTATGCAAAAATGAGACACAAAATTGACATATCGTATGGATAAAGTTTTGAGGACAAACCCACCTATAGAATTGATTAGATATTTTTATCAAAATCAAGCTGCTAGTTCTCAGATGTGAAAGATTTGTTGCGCTTCCAACAGCTGGAGCAATGTGTTTTTGTGTTGAATGAACTGAGTAATGGTAAAGATTTTAAAGAAGTTGTTAACAAATTATTGCTTAACTATATAAATGGACGGTGAATGTTGAAATTTCACAAAAATCAAAAGTAAAAAATAAAATCCGCTTTTAGAAGAAAATAGTTTAGATATTCAATTTAAAATAGATCAACTAAAAAATGGTGAAGATTAAGATATAATTAACAAAACCTTCCAGACAATACAATTGAAACTCGAAAAACATAAGAAAAAACAATAAAGGAACCAGAATAGAATTTTCTTATAATCAGTTGAAAAATCAAAAAATTGGACTTTGAAGAAGATTTATTAGATTTTGGAGAAAATTATTTACCAGTTGTTAAAAATGTTGTTCCTTATGTTCGAAAAAGCTGCTCATCGTTTTAAAAAGGGATGTGATTCCTATTGTTCGAAAAACATTATGTTAAAATTGGTTAGATAAAACATTGGAAGATGTTACAGGATCTTGGATTAGATGAAAAAACTTTGATTACGTGTTAACATCGGAAAAAAAATTTAAAACCTCTAAACATTCGGATTGGAGAAAGAAATCTGCAAAAAAATTTAAACATTTTAGAGGAATTTTTTATGCGCGATACATTACCTGAAAAAGTTAAAGAAATTTGAATGTGGAATTGTGAATTTAGACTCGATTAATGGGAATGGAACGCATTGGATTTTTTAAATGAACTAAAAAAAGATAAAGAATGCAATGTTATTTTGATTCGTATGGAAGAATTGAAGGACAAACCACCTATAGAATGTTGGTGAAATTAATGAAAAAAAATTAAAGCGTCCTTTTGATAAGTTTAGTTTAGATTCAAGACTACGAAAGATCCCCCAATTGTGGTCATTTATGTGTTTGTGTTGAATGAACGAGTAATGGTAAGATTTTTTAAGAAAGTTAACAAATTATTGCTTAATAAATATGGATCACAAAATATTGACGTATTTGGAAAAAAATTAATCAAAATGTAGATATATCTTTGAATTTTGATAGTTTGTAGTTTGATGCATGATAGAAAAATTTCATTACAAAACCTTCCAGATTCATATATGTTTGCTGTGAGATTGAAGATTTTTAAAGGCAAGAATATGATAACAAACTTGCAAATTTCATGAGTTCAAATGAAGTTGCTGATAAAAATAAAAACATTAAAAAGAAGTTGATGATGGTGTAAAAAAATTATTACCAATTTAATGTCTCATATCGAAAAGAGCAATTGATAAAATTACTTGAAGCGATCAAAGTTGAAAAGAAATTAGTTTGGCTAATAAAAAAAAGAATTGTCGGTGTTCGACCTGGTATTACAAACATGATGTTGTTGTTAAAGAACAAATTTTAAAACCTCTAAAATTATCAGAAAAACATCGATATTGTTGATTTACATGATCCGAAGAAAAAATGCCTTAGATTTTAAAGGAAAAAAGAATTAGCGGTGTTAGTAAAGGAATTAATCCATTTGTGTTGTTGTAATATCAAACTTTAGAAGATCCTATCAAAATGTTCATTTAATGAAACTAAAACAAAATTATGAGAATCATAAACAGATCATATGTTAAAGATTTTACACAGAAGTCTATGACAAGTTAGAAGCCAGAAATAGAAGATCATAGACGATGGATGAAATTAATGAAAAAACTTACTAAATTTAAAGAGTCTTTTGATAAGTTAGTGTTAGATGCTACGAAAACTTTTGAGAATATTGCATAAATTTGGTTGAATACAATGATTCTTATGCAGTCAAATTTCAAAAATTACAAGAATATAACTTAATAATATGGAGGAAAAGATCTTACTGAAAAATAAGGTATTCGTGTAGGGTTTTATGCTCATGAATGTTTAAATTTCCTTATATAAATGGCGCGCTCATATACTGTGTGAGGTGTAAGGCAAAAACTGAACACATGATATAAAAATACTATGCAAACATTAACGGAGTTTTTCGGGGAAAAATTTGAAATGAACTCAAAACAAAGAGTCAATTTATAAAAAACTTGATTTTGAAAATTTTTCATTAAATAGAGATGGCGGGGACATTACAGTGCTTTCGATCTTTTTATTCATGCAACACGAAAGAGATTTGAAAAAAGAACATTGGGATGGACATTTCTCAAAAATATGATTATCCGAAGATATGATGAGATTATACCTAAACAAATTGAATTTTCTAAGATTGCTAAATAAGAAAACACAATCAAAGTTCATTTCAATGAAAATATACATTAATCAATTAAAAGAACATATGTCTGTTCTTTGTTCTATTCAACACTTGAGTATTTTCAAAAGTTTTTGGATGAAAATAAAGATTTAAATTTGGAACAATTTGAAGATTGCGGTTTACTATCCTGTGCAGATTTTATTGAAAATACTGTGGCCGAAATTGCAAAATTTAAGAAGAGAATCCCGAATATGACGAAGTAGATCATTAAGAAATGCAACTAAAATGTTATATGCTTTTCTTATAAAAACGTACATTAGATGGAAAAAATGATATCTTTCTTATACATGATGTTTAATTTTTCTTATTAAATGGCGGACACAGAAAATATGCTAGTGATATTGAAAGGGCGGTGTTTAAAAATTTCTATCCAATTAGTAAACAACATTTGATGAACGAATAAAAGAACTGAGTTTAATATTGTTTTGGAGATACTTTTGCTCGTCTAACTTCCAGTTTTATATTTCCTGGAACAACAAAACAAGATGGTCAAGCATATCTTGGAAATTGATAATGTTTAGATTAATCGATAATTTTATTACCAAGTTCGTTATCATAGGTTTTCTAAGATGAAGTAAGAAAACCAATAAATTGATAGAAGAAGTCGAAAAACTGTGGCCAAGTTTATAGCACAATTAAAGGAACTATTTGTATCCAAAAGTGAATGTATTTTCAAAAACTGTTTTGAATCAATTTTAAATTTGGACAATTTGAAGCGGTCCGGTTTTTTAGCACATTTCGGCTGTAGGATTTTTTTGAAAATGTTAATCAAGATCTTTAAGGAGGAAGTTTACTACAAAAAGCAGAAGACGATGATTGTATTACACCACCTGGAAAATGTTATGCTGTTGATGGCAAAAATTAGACCCATTTCATTAGAGTTCCGATGATTGATTACAAACAAAGAGTTTGAAAATTTCAGTTGATTGATGAAATTATAAAATCTCAAAACATCACGTTTAATTATCTAGATTGGCAATGTTTGAGCAAAAAGGTTATTTCCGGAACAACTTATTCTTCGATATATATTTATAGAAAATTTTTCAAGTTCGTTATCATAGGTTTTCAAACAGAATAGACAGAATAATCAATGAAATCCTTCAAAGGTTGGAGTAAAATTGAACGGTTCTTATTATCCAGATGAATTACAAAAATTTAAACATTTCCGGAGGTCTTTTCAGAATCATGTATCAGATGTATCAAATTTTAAGAAAGTTTTACTACAAAAAAATGGAAATGTATTACAACCCCAAAGAATTTATAGCAAATAGACCCATTTATGTCATTGATACAACAAAGATTTGACAAATATTTCTAGTTCAAAGAACGATATTTTATCAATATTTTCAAAATGCTGATTACAAACGCGATTTGTTATGGTTGTGGTTTCTGAGAAATTTTTATCATATCGTGATTAAGAACGATATTAGAGAAATCTAGTAAAATTTTGATTTCTTGATTTTTTTAATAAAACAGCTTAGAAAAGTAGAAGCAGCTAAAGATTGTTTAACATTCGTGTTCAATGATTTGTTTAGTGTTCAATGAACAGTATTTTACATTGATTTTCTGACTGTCCCAAAAGTGAGCTAGAACCCTCACATTCATATCTACTTATATATATATATATATATATATATATATATATATATTACAGAGGTATAGTGTCAAATTAAACTTTCAATAAGAACGTTTTACTTTTTGAGAAATATTTATGATGTAAAGTTAATGAGTAGTTTATACTATTCATTGATTCAGCCCAGTTTACAAAATGGAGTTAACTGGAAGTGCTCACAAGTTTATAGCAAAACTGAGAATAACTATGAATTACTTTATAAGATTGATTATAAGACACATATAGCTTCTCCATCCCACTCTATTGTCAATTTAAAATATTACCGATTGAGCATTTAATCATTTATAAGAATTTTAAGGTTGTTGTATTGTAAAAGTGGAAACAGAGGTAGGTAATTGTAATCTACTAGTACGAGATAGGACCAGACATTCTGAACAGAGACTCTTTCAATGCCGTAAAGTAAATTAATTATTTTTTAGACAATCTTTATAATATTTAGTCCCTAATTATTTCAATAATTTGTAACAACAAATAAAATCATATAATATTAGTGCAGGGTCATTAGTTTTTTCACTACAAGTTTAGTGTTGATTGGATGATGGATATATTAGTTGAAATGTACAATGGCATGAAATACATTATTTCCAAAAGCTGTTTTTACTCCCTTCGATCACAGTTGCCAGCTGTTGAGTGTAAATGTGAAGTCGCACACTGCAGTAAATGCGACATGAAACATTTTTACAAAAAGCTTTTGATACAATGTGCTTTAACCCATTCACCTACTTCGACGGAGCCATTCCGCCGCTTCCGCCGCGGGCCCCGCCATACTTCGACGGAGCGCTTCCGCGGCAGTAATAGTTCACTTTAAACTGGACAGATAGCTGCACTAATCAAACTATGTTTCGTTTCTATGGTTACTTGTTTGTTTAGAACAATATTTTTTTCATTAGTTGGCTAAACTGATGTAAACAAAGAATAACAGATGGATTTACTCCATATGATACCTGTTGTTGTTAGTGTCCGTAAACATGGCTGGTAATAGGTTATGTGACAGTGAAATAAATCGTTTTATGAACGATTCTAATAATTGTAGTGAAGAATTCAGTACCGGAAGTGATCAATCAGATGTGAAATGGGATCGTGTGACACGGGAACAGTTTGAAAACTCCGATATTTTCGATTCAGAAGAGGAATTACCAACTCCTGACATCGGACCGGCAACTGACTTCGTAGGCCTTGTCAATGCAGATCAATTCTTATGAATATAAATATAAATATGGTATGGTATATAATATAAAAACGATCTAATTGTGTGTAAATATACTATGAAATATACAAAACTCTTTTGGTGTGTGACTTCTAAGGACAAATAAGGTAGGCTACACAATAATAATTCCATTTCAGGTTTTCATTTTGGGAACAAAATATTGGTGGTGGGCAAAATAAAATTGTATTTAAAAATATATTTATGTTATTACCGGTATGCTATAGGTTATATCTCATAATAGGTACCTTAATTTTTTTTTTTTTTTTTTTTTTTTTTTTTTTTTTTTTTTTTTTTTTTTTTTTTTTTATATATGCAGGGAGTTTTAAATGGTAGGTAAGCTCAAGAAAAACACTGCTACAAAATTTTTTTTGAAAACAATGATTTACTAGGATTTATTAGAAAGTTACAGCTAAATATCTGCACACCTAAATAATAGGCAAAAATAATGGAATTCCTTGGCCCAACTGTGTGCTAAAATATTAGTAGGTGAATGGGTTAAACAACTTTAAATGTAGTTGACACACACTGCACCAAACAAAAACACAATGTGACGATTAAATGTCTTTGAATGTTTTTCTCTTGTCTGACAACAGTACTGAAAGTTTCATCTTCCATCAATTCGTATCATATTACTTGCTGTGCACATGTGCCGTAAGTCACATGACCCTAGTCACTCACAAATTATACAAATGTGTATTGTTGCATAATGAAAGAATCGCCGAACATGTTCATCCACTGTTCTGGATAAGTCTTTTAGTTTTAATATCAAAGCAATCCCCCAATTTGTATCACATCTCTAACAGAGCATCATAACGTTAGTGTCTTAAATAAAATTTGGAATGATTGGCAATGAATAGAATGTGTGTAAAGTAATCATTGGTTTTTTACTAAATACAGACACCCTGTTTATACAAAATAGAGTGTCTAGCAAAGTGACTTGAAGAAATTCCCTGACTTTTCCATACAAAAATATGTCCATGTCCTATTGGCAATAAAATCAAAAGTTTATTAAAAGTTAGTTTTATTTATAAACAATATGAGTGTCAAAATGTGGTCCCAAATACTGATCGAAATACAATAGTAAGTTTAAAAAGCTTTTAAAAATGTAATATTTACATGGATAAAGTAGATCAGTTAACATTAAAATAATAATAGACTTGTATGTGCAGTATATTGGGGTGTTCGGAATTTACAACCCAACCCCAGGAAGTTCTAGAAGATGTACAAAACTTGTCTTGCATCTTCTGAATACTCAAATGTAATATACAAATTTTACTATTAAAGACAGGTGTCTACAGCTGAGGAGTAACTTTTGGAGCAACTTGGATTGGAGACACTTTTTCAGTGACCTTTGAAGCAAAAAATCTGTGATCTTATTTGACAACTAATACATAATATAATGTACAAAAATAAACATCTTCACAACGCAATATTTTAGGGCATATATTGCTAATTAAACTGGGATAGATTAAAGAAACCCTTTTTATAACAATAAATTTACATTATTGTATGTTTGTGTATGTGTATTCACGTACTTGTGTCTGTGTATTCACGTACTTGTGTCTGTGTATTCACGTGGTTATGTCTGTATATTCACGTGCTTGTGTCTGTGTATTCACTTGCTTGTGTCTGTGTATATAAATGTTCAGCAGCCCAAGCAATTTTATTACTTAGCATTTAATTACTTTAAAAAATCAAGATAATTTTGGCTGGCAAAATTAAGACAGATAATGAATTGAAAGCAAAATATTGTTAATAAAAACATTATAACTGGTTAATTTGGTAAACTACCTACTCTTTTTTATGCACAAAGTATGTTTTAGTGATTGGTATATTTGCTGATCCGCTACAGTCCGCGAATATACGCAGCAGACTCGTGGTAAATGCGTGTCATAAATACAGAACTGAACAATGTTAAACTTTTATAAAATTCTGAAGATAAATACAACATAAAATAAATATATGCAAAAAAGCTACACCGAAAAAACTAAATAAGTTTTAATTTTTTTTTAAATATAGCTACTTAGCATTTCTCTTAACCAACTGCCTTGGGATTGGAGGCCCCCCTGGAAACGATTTGGCCAGATAAACCAATATTTTTTTTTTAACTCATTATATTACAGTTTCCTGAACACTAAGTTTATACATGGATGAGTTGATAATTGAAAAAATTATTTTATTTCATTTTTAAGATGTATAGATCTTTGATTAATAAAAATATATATGTATATATCTTTTTAATGAGTTCCGTATTGATCATAATAACACTTTGGAAAAACACAGATAACATAAAACTGTACTTGTAAAAAGAGGCAATCGTCAACAAAACACAAAAAGAACTAAAACACATAAGCTAAAAGATAATTTTAAACTATACAGAAAAAAGCCAAAGCATTCACTTTGCAACATATCCTTATGAGTTTAGTTGAAACATCACTGTCTGTTTATAAATATATTCCAAGCAAAGACAAAACTGAATCAGTGTCGTAAATTTGATTACCATTCAGTTTTCAGTGATATATTTTCTAAAACAGTAATGGAAAATTAAAAATACTGAACTGGCAATATGTGGGCAGCTGGTACGGAGCACAAAAATACACACCATCACAATATTGCCGGCTTGTCCTAACATATTTTTTAACATACTGAAAACATATTGGTTAATTGCTGGTTGTCATGATTTGTTTTACATCCAAATACAAAACCTATTTGGAAACAGTATGGAAGAATAAGTTTGGAGTCTCATTACGGGGCATGGTCACCTGAGGAAGCATCTTCACAGAATCGGCATCCTTCAGGAGGATCCGCTCTGTGGAAGGTGTAATGAGCAGAAGGAGGCTGCTGAGCATCTGCTCTTTGATTGCCCTGCAATAGCAAGAGAGCGGTATGCCATCTTTGGTAGTTTGGACAGGGATGGTGAATTTTCCCAGGAGGACTTGATAGGTTGTATTCGGCGGTTTGTTGAACTGCTGAAGTTGTAGACTGGTGGACCTCATGGTGTGTTTCCGGGGTGCGCAAAAAGCCCTTGAGACTTAAGTGCATGGCAGTACGCCCCCCCAAGGGGGAAAAAAAAGTTTGGAGTGAACTGTTTAACCCTTCGAACGCTGATATAAATTTAGTATTTTTTTTAGATTACGCTCATTTAAGGTGAAAAAATGAAAATGAAAATTCCTTGAAGCTATTTTTTTTATTCATTCCTAATGACTAATAACACACAACAAAAAATAAATTTTACAATAATGTAATACTTGCATTAAAATAATCACATTTTTTTCATAATAATAGAATATTTGAATAAAAATCAAATTCAGGTTACAGAGTAATCAAATAGGCCTACATGTGATGAAAAATATTAAAACTTTGTACAAGGATAAGAAAACAAATAAAGTGTAATATGCTGATCTTGATTAGTTTATAAGTTCATAATAAGCACTAGAAAACGTAGCATTCAAACCTTTAGCAACAAAATCGTCATAATCAGAATCGTCTGGGTGATGAGCCTTAATTAGACAACAGAAAAGAAACAATAAAAACTTGATTATAACACCTAAAACATGGTAACAATAACTTTTTACAACTGTTTGTATAAGGAATGACAACGCAAGAATACTTCCCAAAGGCACAATGCGTGCTCCACTGACAGTTAGTAATGGCGGATAGTATCGTCATCGGCGTACAGACGGGTGTGGGAGAACAGCTGCCGGCAACAAAACAATTTATTGTTAACCTACTGCGGCCAGCTGACAGCTGCAACTGGATTATTTGGTCAAGCCAGTACATTACTTAGTATTGTGGCTTATATATTGAGCTTATAAATTTCAAAAACGGTAATAAAATATATTTTTATCGATCGGCGGATTATTTCGTATTCGGCATGCTAAGGGTTATTAAAACAATACATAATTGTGATGGGAGATGAAAACAAGATCTATTCAGCTTTTATTAAACAGGTACCTAACTAATACAGGAGCCGAGGGCCTATATATATTGCACAAGTACAGCCTAGATTGTTCTAAAATAGGTAATTTTTCTCACAAAGAACTGATCTTAAGTTACACTAGTTTCGGTTGGGATCAAAATGGGATGGTATTGATTGGGTTAAAAATATCAAACAACGTTTTATTCTCAGATCATACTTTTTTCGGCTCGACACATTTATAAACAACCGTCAGACATATAAGTTAAAACACCATCAGCTAGTCATAGCAAGACCAACTATTGGCTAATAGTGCTGTAACTATTATTATTTTTAATGTTTGATAGTTGGTTTTTAAGTGTATCAAGCTTGAAAAATATGATCTGAGAAGAAAATTTGTTTGATTTATTTACCTCTTTTGAGTTAAAAAAAAATAGTTTACATTTTATGTGGTTTAAGATAGTCTCTAATTCTTAATGGATTGTCATTTAGGCGATAAATTATTTGCATAAATCTCAGCAAACTCACTTTTTGTAGGTTTCATATTGAGCAGAGATGCCAGCTTGATGTCATCCTCGTGTTCTGGTACCAAGGCTATCTCTAATCCTGTCTTCTTCAACAGGGCATTGTCAATCCTCTCCTTGGCCTTCATCTCCTTCTTCTTTACCTGCAGTGTATATAAGTTGAGTTAAACACACAACCACATTAGAAATCTCAATAAAAATATTTTTGCATTCAAAATAAGCATGTGTAAATTTAAATCAAATAATGAATATCAAATCTGATATGAATAGTACTATGCTTTTATTGAACAAATAGTTTTTTTAATACGAATTTGTATTAATCTATAAGTCTGTACCAGGCAAAACTGCTGAAATATTGTCTATCACCTGATGACAGTTGTTAAGGAAAACAAATTAGAAGAGAAAGTTGTAGGATTTTGTGGTGACAACTGGAATACAAACTTTGGTGGAGTAAAGAGAAGGGGGAAAAAACAATGCATTTGCTGTTATAAAGAACGAACTTGGAAGATCCATAAATGGTATTATTTGCCGCGCTCATATCATCTACAACACTGACCAGACTGTTGTAGATGTGCTTCCCATTGATATACAGGCCCTTGTTGTGAGAATATACAAGTATTTTCACATTTATAAGGGTTACTCAAATCAAAGAATTCTGCGAATTTGCAGGTATTGGATGTCTTATGGAGAAAAGAAATCCAGTGCTACTGATGTTGTACATGCATTACAAGAGTTGAAGGAAAATTTTCAAGAGAGAAAGGAGTCTAACTTTTTTCCCATATGGCGCAAAAATAGTCCTCAAAACACTCATGGAAAAAAGCAATGCTGACTGCAGCCTAATTACCAGTGATTTTAACGAATTTTACAGTAGGTATATCTCTTACATTACATTTTGGAAAGATAGTTTTGGGGAAGCACGAGATTTCATCTGGGTCAATGAAAACAGAGTTTCATGGGAAAACATTGATAGAATTGCAGAAGTAATTAATAAAATACCGGAAAACTCAAGGTAAACATCAATGAACTTTTTGACAAAGTTGTTCTTGCCAAGAAATTTTGAGCCTCAAAAGTAGAAGTATGGAAAAAAGAAGACAAGAAGTAACCAAGTGAAGAAAAATGGATGGAACAGAATATTTCGGTACCGGATCTTGGGCTTATAATGGAATATATCTATTGTCTTGCTGGAACATCAGCTCCAGTTGAGAAAATCTTCTCCATTATGAATATTTCCTGAAGTGATGATTGAGGATTAATGCATGAATCCACAGTACAGAATTTAATATTATGCAAAGTTAACTTTGAAGTTAGCTGCACTGAATGTTATGAAAAAATAAAACAACAAAGACTTATTGTAAAAGATTTACTGTGAAAATATGAATGGTATAAAACATAAGGCTTGCTTTTAAATTATACAGCTGTCAATGTTTTTAAAGAATAGGCTGAAATATTTATCAAGAATTACGATTATAGTAATATTTTTTTGAGCTTTTAATGTTTAATGGTTTGAATTTATTTAATGAAAGCTCTGTAAAAATATAATCCAAACTGTATTTTTAGTGTTATAAGTTATAATCACTTTTTTATACTATTTAGAAATTAAATGAAATTCATAAAATTATACTACAAGTTTTTTAATTTGACTTAATCTTTATCCTCCCCCTCCCCACCCATTTTGTATAGTGGTGTACCGGTTGGCTGGTGAAAAAATATGGCAACCCTAAATAAATATATATATATATAATGTTAATAAATGTGTTATAAATACGAAAAATAATATTGTTTTCACACATCATATTGTCTTACATTGACACACTTAAAACTGACCATCCGAAACATGAATAATAATTATATCATCATCAGATAACCACCATTTAGTCGTTCAGCAAAATGTTTCTATTTTATTAGCTGACACTGTTTTAACATCTATTTACATGCCTGATAGTATGGCATAGATTAGATTTTTGAACGCAAAGAATGTGAAACCAGCTAAAATTTATCGTCAAATTGTAACGAGGGTAGACTATTTAGCTTTCATTGTTTCACCTATTTCCAATAGTGGTGAAACACCACGTGGTAATTCCGACACCAATCCTAATTATATTTCCCCAAAGGCCCGGATCGATGATTATTTTGGGACACTTGTCTAGCCAGCTTTGATTAATATTTCCCGTTCCCCACAATCCCCCATCTAACCTGCTTAGCCCACCATAATTTATAGGAACCAAAAGTAGAACCAAATTATATACCAGGAAGTCCGTTCTGGCTCAAACCCGTTCACCGATAAATGGCTCGATGCTCGGTCAAAGGTCGGCTGACTACATCCTACACACTGACCGACCCGATCACAGTGGCGGTTACATACCACAAAATTAAAGACATTCCTGGTCAAGATGCAATAAATAAGTGATGGAATGGTGAGAAAGTGGGTTAGATTTTCACTGAAGTTCGAACAAATGTCAACAATGAGGTTTGGAGTGGTCGTTCTTTAGTTGTCAACGATGATCTGGTAAAGAAAGTTGATGAAAAAATCCATGAAGACGGTGAAAAATGGTTCACAATGACGGCGATTTAAAATGAATTTCTGCAAATTTCACGAACTGTTAAATACGAGATTGTTAAAACCACTTAGGTTATAACAAAGTGCATTCTTGTTAAGTTCCCAAAATGCTCACTGTGTTCACAAAACTAAATGACTTGGCATTGCTTTGACATTTCTCACATGGTACAGTGAAGAGGAAGAGGACTTTTTAAACCAAATTGTGACGGTTGGTGAAACTTGGGTTCGTTATGTTACACCAAATCCAAACAAAAATCAATGGAGTGGAGGCACACTACATCTCAGAAAAAAACAAAGTTCCAAACAACAGTGTCAGCACAAAAAAACCATGTGCACTAGCACTATGTTCTGGGATGGGAAAGGAGTTTTGCTTACTGAATTTCTTCCTGGAAGTAAAAAGATTAATGCTGCACAAGATTATAAGACTTTAATAAACGACGGTGTGCAAATTCAAAACAGAAAGGAAAGCTAAGTGAAGGAATTGTGTAGCTTCATGACAATGCTTGGTTCCATACTGCTGGTGACACCCAAACATTGATTTGACAGTTTCGTTGGGAGCAGTTTTATCACTCATTGTACAGCCTGCATTTGGCGCCATCAAATTACCAGGTGACCCCGCACATGAAGCACAAGCTCTGCGGCAAGCGCTTTGGATCTGAAGATGCTGTGAAAGATACTGGTCTTGGGTCTCTTTTATTTTGTTGTTGATGTTTAAAGTTAGAAATATGTACAGAGAATCCCCACGTATTAGTGTTTCTAAGTACAAACACAGAGAGAACATTTTTATTTAAAATACTGTAGCATTGTAGATTAACGATTATATAACTCACTCGCCTTTGGCTCACTGGAGGTAATTCGTTCGGGTGTTGGCCAAATTCCGCAATAAATCTGAATTTGTCGTTAGTTGAAATCAGAGTGTTGGTTTTCAAGGTTGCTCAATTGGAGGGTTGAGTTGAACAGAATCATGTACTAGAGATGATTCAACTTATTTATTTGTAACAGACGTACTTAGTTTAATGGAATATTAATAAACAACTGAAGCTTATTGCTCTATGTGATATATGATAAATGTTTCTTAAAGTTCTGTTGATAGTATTGGTGAAATTCTCTTTGAAGACTGCCACATTTCCAGAAACGAGGTCTATCTAAGCAGAGATAACTCAACATAATATAAAATGTATTGAGAATTTGCTTAAGATAAAAAGATAATATGTAATTGTTGGAAAACATATGGGTGGTTGTAGAAAAGTGTATTGCTCATAACTATTAAGAAAAAATACGCTTATGTTTCCCCTTGGTTAACTAAAGCTTTTTTATTCAGTGTGATATCACTGTGATAGTTTATTATGAATAACTACTGATTATAAAACTATTGTATTTGCAGGTTGATTAACCACAGATAGCAAATTTTTATATGAGAGGGCATCACTAAATTATAACAGAAGGATGCTACAGGAAATGGGGAAGTTGAAAATTAATTAAAAGCTGATGGCATAATTTCATTCTTAAATTCATAAAACATAGAGCAACCTATATGTAAACAATTAAGGTGATGAAAAATTGAGAATAACATTTGCTGTTACCCTAAACTGTGCCCTGAGAGCACTGTTGGCAGCAAAGTCATCCTTCCAAGCAGTGTGGTTCCGGTTGATGAGTCGGCCAAGGGCAGGATTCACTTTTTTGGCTGTACCCTCATCTCCAACCCCATGCTCCAGTTTGAACATGGCATCATCAAATAGCCGTTTGCTAGTCTCCTTGTCTTCCGGCACCACTTGTCCATTCTGCGTCGGATCCCAGCGGTTCTCCTGCCTGCGTGCTCCACTCACAATCACATAGTCTAGATTCTGAGCAAAAACACAAATGTTATATATGGAATTTACTATAACCAAAAATAAAGCATGAAAAACAAATTATTTTTATAAGTACAATAGGTATTCTGTTAACTGCTATCATTTTAACTGGCCACTCTTATTGAACGAATCAATTCCTATTATTTTCGCTGTTTTTCAATAAGAATTTATTTTAACCAACAGTTTTTGCAAATAATGGTCGAATGTAATATTTAATCTATTTCTCTGACTCACCTGTTGCACAATATCTAATCCTGTAGTTATTTTCTTCTTCTGAGTAAGGGGTATATAATTAATATGGGCCATTCATGTATTCTTTTTCCCTTTTTTTACAGGACTAAAGCTTTGGCAAAAGCCTATAAAAATATGGATTCCTGTTCTCTTATCTCCTTTGGTCTCAAAGTAATATAAATAGGCCCCTAGACACTTTTTTCCTTCCTAAACAGTTAGCACAGATTCCATCCATTTGTGTTTCACTGATTCTCTCTTCTCTTAAGAATTTTCATTCAACAGTTTGGCTTAAACCCATTCCATCAGATGTTTTCAAAGAGGGAAATGTCCTGTTAGTTTTCCAAGTAAGTCTTTTAACCTTCTTAACTAGTCTAGGAATCTAATAAGCCTTTTGAATAAGTCAGATAAACAATGTAGTCAGTCATTCTGCTGAAGACACCTTCGCCAAAGTGCCGAAATACAAATCGAGCAACATCCAAATGCAACCCCGATGGATGTATTATGGGAAAAGAAATGGAGAGAATATTTTTCCGCAAGGTCAATATGGACAAAATTGAAACAAAAATCATTGTTGAATTCTTTAAATAAGGTACTGCACACACGCTTAGATTTTATTCACATTTTCATTTCATTCAAAAACTGTAAATGTTTGAAATGTATTCAGCAACATACAAATGCTGGTATTTACAAGTACAATAAAGTTGTTTCCTTATTGCATTACACTACATACATTTACTTGTTTCTACCTCAGAAAGGCGTTTTTTACTCCTCCCGATATCCGATCTTTTGGCCGTTCCTACCATGGCTCGGTCCCGTCATGGTCAGATATGAGAGGTTCCACTATATATGAAAATGTTTAAAATGTACAAATGCGTTTATTACTTTGATATCTTCAAAAAGAGTTTTCACTAGAAAATATAAGTGGTATCAAAAATCAGAATTGAGAAAAAACACATCTTGGAATCAGTATCACAATGGACTTTTTTTTAATCAGTCCATCTAGAAATAAAAGTGTTTTGATGTATACAGTATTGGAAAGTATTTTGTTTAATTTTTATACACCAATAAAGTTTATCCAAGGCTAGTATGTGTTTTAAATTAAATATTACATCTCATTTAAAATGAAAATATTAATTGCTGCAGCCAGATGTTATGAATTAGTAATAAATATATTTATTTACATTTTAAAAAAGTCTGAGAAACACAACCTCAACGTACTTCTAATGACCGGAAAATTTTAAGCTTTCTTTAGAAAAAAGATATGTGAGATGCTTTTTTCAATGTATTTACAATTAATAATTGGTTTAGAACATAAAATTTGGATTTTTGTAAGTTTAACACTTAAAACAAGAACATACCCCTGGGTCAGTCTTGATCTCAAAATGATTGTCACAGAGATGGCATTTCATGCGGAACTGGTACACTGGTGTAGAGTAGTACATGCCAATCTTCTTCTTCTCTGCATTGTATCTGTCAGATGGATATAAATTGTTAAATATTAAGTAAAAACATAGTTTACTACAATATAATATCAAGTAAAAACTCGGATAAATATTTCAAATGTAAAAAATAATTTATATTAGGAGTTTCTTTGTATATGCTTGGATATAAACCTACTTTGATCTATGCATTTTCCCCAAAAACACTAATTAAATATGTATATATGGGTGACATACACAAATTAGGATTTTACAAAAGTTGGTAAGCTTAACACTCTTTTTTCCTAAATCTCTTCAAAATTGCCATTATGGGTCAATAACATTTTGATGCAATGAGTAAAACAAATGATAGTACACATTCAGTTAAAACATTTTTAAATGAGTATTTTTTTGATAGTTCAATACGTTATTTAATTGTATAACCTATTTTATATTGGTTGTTAATTTTAACTTTCTATGTGATAATTTTTACTTTGTTCAATTATCCCTTTATTCAATTAATTTTTGTTACACATAACCTTTTAGCAAATTTCTAGAGAAACTTAAATATAATATTTATTGTTAAGTAATAGTGTTTACAGTAGACTCTCAAACATTACATGTATGTACTTGTAATTTTAATAATTCTGATACAGAAATGATATACCAACATTTTCTTAAACTAATAACATAATGATCATTTGTACAGAGACAGCTGTTACTAATTATATAACCAGCCACAAAGTCTAATAACATCAATGTAATTTATCAAAGTTACCCGATTTTGTTATTATTGATACTTGAGAGGTGATAATATGGGTGATTATGGTAATTTTTGTTTTTTAATGAATTGCTATAAAAAAAAGATGATCAGAAACATTTTATGCATGAAATAATAGTTCTCTCATCAGTGGTACATAGTTTTGATGTTTCGTAGTTAAATAATCTTGAATTAAATCAACCACTGAACCAATTAACAGAATGTGCCAGTTGCCACCCCTATGTCTATTTCAATCGACAGATTTTCTTGATAGCAGCTTTTAGGATCAAATTTCTAACTAGACATCAGAAATTGGCCTACTACGATGTATGTCGTAAAAACGTGAACTGAGGCCTTAAAAACTTTATTTTGTAAGATTTAGTCTACATCTATTTTTGTCCCTTTCAGAGCACTCTCCACTTGTTGCTATGCACTTATTCCATTTTATTTTCCACTGTTTAAAGTACCCTTAAAAAGACTCGGCGATTTGGCTTTTTAGTTTTCTTGTTGTTTCTTGTGTGATTATGTCTAAATATTCCCAATGATGTCCTCTCATCACATTTTTGCATTTTGTGAATAAGCTTTATAACATGTTGTTGCATTTAGTACACCGTTGGTTTTTCCTATTTTTGCCTTAGGGTATTCAAAAGTGTCTACCACTTATTGTTAAAACACTCTGTATAATGAGAGTATGCTGTATTCTAAAAGTGCAAATTACCATCAAATTTAAGTGTTGATTATAATTTATATATATTAGTGACCTGTGATAACAAACCAAATAGCAATGACAACATGTTTTAACCTGTTTTTAAGTAATCTAAACACATGTTTATACGTTCAGTTACTTTCCACCAGAATAGACAAGTTTATCTTCAACAACTACTCAACCTTTTTAAAGAAGTTTGAGAGAAATTATGAGATGATAATCATGTCAAGTGTTAATGATGCACTTTGGCACCTTTAACATCATTTGCAAAAGTGCCAAAGACTTGCTAGTCGTTTCCGTGAAACTGGAAATGTACAACTGGAGCTGTGGTTCAGCTCAATTCACGTAACTCATCTAGAAGAGTGGTTACCCATGCAGGAATCAGCCAATGATCAGTACTCAAGACACTTGGACAATAAAATGCACCCATACCAGATTTCACTACATCAAGAACTGCATGGAGATGATTAACTTCTAAGAATAAACTTTTGTTTATGAGCCCGTAATAAAATGTATAAAGATGAATATTTTTTTTGCTAGGTATTATGGTGCGCTAAAGTAACCTTTCAAAGTAATGAATAAGTGTACCATCACAACATAAGGTTCTGGGCTTTTGACAATACGCACTGAATACGAGAAGTAGACAACCGAAAGTATTGGACCATCAATACTTTATTATTGGTAACGAAATTGTTGGCCTGTTTTTTTTAATGAAGGGCACTTGGATGGAAATATGTACAACTTCCTCTTCCTCATTGATTACTTACCTAATTTATTGCTCAATATTCCTGAACAAATTGTCCAAGAAATGGAGTTTTTACACGATGGGGTGTTAGCCCACTACTCTAAAGCGGTGGGACAAACTCTGGAAAAAGAAAAGTGGATTGGGAGAGGTGAACCAGTCAACTACCCAACCAAATCCCTGGATTTAATGTGCATGAACTTGTGGGAAAGGTTAAAAGACAACTCAAGAGGACATGATACAATGAATCAAGACTGTTGTTCATTAAATAAACGGAGAAGTTTTAAGATCTGTAGAAAACTTTAGTTCCAGGGCAGAACTCGGTGTGGAAAACAAAAGATTACAATTCAATCACCTGAAAATAAGGTTAGTTGAAATAAAATAACTGTTGGACCTTAATAGTTGGAACCTAGATAGAGTAATTGTATAAAGAATAATTACTTAAAATTACATCATCTAACAAAGAAAAAGTTTTAAGAAAATGTAAAACAAACTAATTTAATAAGAACTTATAGCAAATACAGGAGTTCAAAACATTGTAACGCAACAAAATATCACGAAAATTAATATTTTTGGCACCATTTTTCAACCATCCAAGATAAAGCCAAATTTCTCAATCATCCAAAATAAATGAATAAATTTCAAAAACAAAATTTCAAACAGTTTTAGAAAATAATTAAAAAACTATTTAAATATATACAAAATGTAAAAAAAAACTTTTCTACATAAAATAATCAAAAGACCCTACTTGTAAAAATCTAATTTACTTTTTTTTATAAAATAGCAAATTTTGCAGGTGAGCAGAAATGATGAATTAAGTTTTTATCACAACCTTATAAATTTTCAGTGTATGTATTATGCATTATAATTCAATTAAACTATACATCAAATTAAACAGTGAATCATTCTGATTAATCTAATATTATTAATATGACCTACATGAATTTATGAATTTAAAAGTATATGAATTTAATGATCGTAAAAGTTAAAAGAAGCTAACAGAAAAAGACTTTCACTAGGGAAACATATATTAAAAAGAACTAGTGACTAGTCTTTTGGCAGTGTCAAGGTTAAGAGGTATAAAATATCCAATGATGTATTATAATTGTCAATAAATAGAGTTAATGGTTTTTTACTCCATTAATATGTATTTTTATTAAATCTCCCAATAAATAATTGTTTAGCTAGAAAAACACAATTTAATCCAACATGCTTTCAAAAACACAAGCTTATATGAGGAGGTAAGATTATGGTACAAACCTGACACCCATTCCGATGTGGTTCTTACAGCCTTCACACCAAATGTTATATGGCATTTCAAAGCGAATAATAAGAATACCCATATGTATCTTACGGGCTCGCTCCCGCAGTGCGTGGGTGCCCAGGAACTTATTGAGTCCACCTGCCTTCGGGTCATAGTCGGGAGGGTAATATTTGTTTGTACCTTTGCGTTCACCCATCTTGGAAACTGGCTAACTGCAATTTAGAAAGAATTAACAAAGACTTAAAAACGTTAAATAATTGAATGCAGAATTTTATTTTATTGATAAATTATATTACATCTGATTAACACTATTATTCTATTGAGTGTCACGCAACAATGTAACATTCTATGTAGCAGACTACCCTACATAGCTCATCAACTACGTAACTAATCCAGAAGGAGAACTGATCATGCCATGCCAGATTATATGTCAAAAGTGCTGTACAATGACATAATTGTCTGCAGGAAAAATTAGAGTATTTCACCACAAGCATCATCTCTAACATGTAAGGGGATTCATTATTTAGTCCAACAGCAAGTCTCCACTTTGTTACAAAACATGAAACAATACCAATATTTCAAAATTAATATAACACCTTGGCAATAATCCTTCGTTTAACATTTGTGGCCAAAAATCAACTTCATCACCAATAGCCTGGATTTAATACGACAGGCTGCTTCTAGCCCTTATTTTGTTTCTCTGGCTGTTTTGTTTAATTTTGTTATTTTAATTTGTGCATATTTCAGTTAAACATTCTTCCTTTGTTTGTTTTTATTAATGATCAATTCTTGAACTTCCTTATAATACAAGGCCTTCCTAAAGGCCAAAAGGATTTTTTCTCAATATCTGGCTACACTGCCATTGGCGGGAGATTGAATTGATATCTTTCACAAAACATATTATTGCATCAACAGTTCTCAAGTACTGACCTCGAACCAGTCTTGTTGTGGAGGGGAGGAATCTGGCTACACAACAGTGTACCAAACATGTCGAGAAAACAATGGCTATGAGAGCCTCAGTACACTTACTTTCTGGATATGCCTCATATATTAAATACAAAAGTGTCTTTGTTTGTTTGTTTTGCTTTCACGTGTAAACTATTCAACTGATTGTACTGAAATTTTACATGGATCTTAGAGTCCCTGGTTTGAATATAGGCCTATTTTTATTTTGTAAATCCTTCTGGGCTGCGTCTCACTGGTCTCTAAAGTAGCAAATAATCCCATCTTAATCTCAAAAGTTGCAAAATTTTATTTGGAAGAGCCTATTAAATGTAATCAACTGTTCTGTGTGAACATTGCTTTATAACAGCATAACAACGTTTGATTAATTTAACAACTATTTTCAATTTGTTTATATTTATGGTGTGAAAGAATAGAGTAGGCTTGATAGTAACAACACTACTTATTTCAATGTTTTCTGCAACCGCTATTGAGAACTGAGTACGAAAATATCCAGATAAGAAAATTAAAAGTTTGAGTAAAAATATACTTTTAACTGTACACTTTTAGAAAATACTAAGTATTATACAGGGTGTCCAAAAAGTCCCGGGTCGGTTAAATATTTTCCAAAATATTGAAAATAGAGCTACAAAACCTTACACAAAGTTACTGGACATAAAAATCTATTTTATCACATATTCAGTGATCCGCTACTTCCTCAGGGGGGCGGCCCGCTAGGAGTCAGAAGAAAATCTTAAATGTAAGCATGGGTTGATATGCATATCAAATAAAAGGTCTTTATTAGTAGAGTACAGAGCCGCAAACCCGACCTCAAACGGATAACCGAGTCAAAAATGACAGCCGTTCAAAGATAGCAAGAGTTTGGGTCCAAAAAGTCCCGGGTCGGTTAAATATTTTTAAAAATATTTGAAATAGAGCTACAAAACCTTACACAAAGTTACTGGACATAAAAATCTATTTTATCACATATTCAGTGATCCGCTACTTCCTCAGGGGGGCGGCCCGCTAGGAGTCAGAAGAAAATCTTAAATGTAAGCATGGGTTGATATGCATATCAAATTAAAGGTCTATATTATTAGAGTACAGAGCCGCAAACCCGACCTCAAACGGATAACCAAGTCAAAAATGACAGCTGTTCAAAGATGGCTAGAGTTTGCAACTTAGGTTATTGTAACAAAATACACTGATGAGCTTTTTGATTTTAACTTTACTAACATTAAAAAATAGACATGAGGTGTTTCTCAAATGACTGATTCAATTGTAAACAGTTTTGGGTTAGTAAAGTTAAAATAAAAAAGCTCATCAGTGTATTTTGTTACAATAACCTAAGTTGCAAACTCTAGCCATCTTTGAACAGCTGTCATTTTTGACTTGGTTATCCGTTTGAGGTCGGGTTTGCGGCTCTGTACTCTACTAATATAGACCTTTAATTTGATATGCATATCAACCTATGCTTACATTTAAGATTTTCTTCGGACTCTTAGCGGGCCGCCCCCCTGAGGAAGTAGCGGATCACTGAATATGTGATAAAATAGATTTTTATATCCAGTAAACAACTTTGTGTAAGGTTTTGTAACTCTATTTCAAATATTTGGAAAAATATTTAACCGACCCGGGACTTTTTGGACACCCTGTAGTTGTCTTTTGAAAAAAGTAAGCTTCTCAGATCTGTGTATGTAAAATATTTGCTTGATCAGGAGACAAGGCCAAATCAACATCACTGGTGTTCAAAATTATAATTCACTTAAACCAAAAGTGCTCATACACGTACAGCCTTCAAAATTGCGTGCAAAGCCACAGGTAACTGCTAGTTGTCTCATAAATTTTCTTCATAAAATCAAACGAATTTTTACAACCAAATATATATTTACCGTAATTTCTTTGGTTATATATGATAACTGTTAGTCACGTATATATGGTTATTTGAGTAACCCGTTTAGTTGTTGAATAAAAATGTAGTCTTGGTCATATTTCAGTAATAAGATATAGATTTTTCTAAAATACTGATGATAAAAGTGTTCAAGTGATTTATTATAGGATACATCTAAGTAATGGATCGTACTCTGACCTCAAGTGATTTGAGGAAACTGGTGGAGTAGGTCTCAGAAAGTAAATCTAGTGATGGGTCAGATATAGACAATATCTTAGTGAAATAATATTATATTGTTCTATTATATTATTATTCATTCTAATTCAACAATGTTTAGGCTGATGTAAATAATGATTAGCTAATTTAGTAAGACTCTGTATGTTGTAGATTTGTATTTTTTTAATTTGTGGACATTATACCTATCTTTATATGGTTTCGGGGGGTGCTTAGGGACTATCTGTTTCGGGCCTCGTTGGGCATAGGGTATGGGACGATGTCTTTGTATGAATGGTGATGGGTGAATGTCTGTTAATTTCCTTAATAGTCCTACCCTCGCCAATTGAGTATGTCTTACGTTGTATTCAATAAAGACATTTCTCATTTCATTTCATTTCTTTTGTAAATTTGATATTATTTCATATATTTAGACATAGTGTATGGTTTTCTAAACAAACAAAAATTCCTATAAAGTATAAACCATAAATTTTAAGATACTACAGACTTTTAAAATACCTTACATTTTGCCATAGCCTGAAAGTCTTATAAAATCTTTGAATAATGATGGAGAGACTTTAATAAGCAGCATATACTAGTTATCTGATTATTATTATCGAACTATTCGATATATTATCCAAATTCGATGTTATATATTAATCGTATGAAACAAGAATTAAAATAAATTAACATAATAATACATTACAATTTTTAATAACATTAACCCTACATCGGGCGCTAAACGGAGTTTTCCTCCGTGTATTTTTTATTATTAAAAATAGTACCACTTTTCAGATGTTGGCAGTCGTTTCCCGCAGTGTACTTCACGAGCATCTTTTGGGGAAGCGAAGCAATAGCCTCCAGCTTATCTTTGTCAAAATCTGTCAGTATGAGGTCTACTTCCGTGCGAGACTGGACGATTCCTCCGTGAGCGCCCGATGTTGTGTTTGTAGTGCTTGGACGAAATCTCCGTGAGCGCCTTATTGTGTTTAGTTTTTATGGAGTAATAATCCGTGTGCGCCTAAATGTGTGACTTGTGATGGTTTCTTTTTAAGTTTTACAATATATTTTATTTGAATTTTGTGGAATGGAGAATGAAGACGAGAGATATGTCAGTACAGTACAAGTGTGCTAGGGAACATTTCAGTACTATTTATGGAGTGAACATTGTCGTTATAAGAACCAAAAGGAACACGTTTTGAAACTGTGTGTAGGCTACTGTGTAAAAAAAGTTTCAGTAAAGAATAAATTTTTATTTCAGAGTAATAATTGACATTACAATTGTATAATATCTCAAGAATTGAAGTAAGTTGTTTGGTACTTTGGGATTATACCGACCACACCCAGACATGAATCGTTATTTCATATTTCGTTTCTACTGATTACTAGATTAGCGTAGAACAATATTTCGTCCATATAAAACAGGAATTGTCTTATCGCAAACCCCTCCCCATCCTCAGACAGAGGTCAAAGTCGAGCGTCTAGTAGATAACGTGATTGCAGAGTCTCGCCGCCCGTTCAGCTGGTGCATCGCTTTGTTGTACTTCCGTGTTTTACCTCTACATTTCTCCAAACACAAAAATTCAACAAAAACAAACATTTACCAAACTAAACTCTTTATTAAAAAAACACTAAAAACTTGTTTTTATTCTTGATCACATTCCGCCACCCAAAATGCGAGTGCCTCCGGCCATCAGCGCGGGCGTTGGCAGCACCTTCGGTGCTGCCCCGCGCTGATGTCGACGAAAGAAAAACATCCCTCGAGATAGTACCTATCAGTAAAATATCAAATTCTAGAGGGGCTAATCAGAAATATAAATTGAATTGTAATGGAAAGGCAATTATGTACCGTGCAAATCACGTGATGCCGCGCGGCCTGCCGTAATCAGGATTCTCGAGAAAGATAAGATAACAGCGATCACAATACCTGGAAATGCTTGTAAGTTTGTAATTTTGTAATTGAAGAGTTGTTTTTTCGTTCTATCATGTTTGTTTCTATAAATTTCTATTTTTGTGTTCTTCATACTAGTGTGGTCGGTATAATCCCAAAGTACCAGTTGTTTTTGTAAGAAGTTAAAAACTAAGTTAATTTCCATATATTATTAAAGTAGGTTAAACATTTTTACAATTAATTGCATTATTCCTTAAAATTAATCATGATGTTATTATACAATAACATTTTTTAAGATTTTGAATTTCTTATTTGGAAAATTCATTACATAAGAAGTAATTTTTATTTAATTTCTAAAAATTAATATTTACATTGTAATTAAATCAGTATGAATATTTAAACAAATAAAAACAGTTTAAACGACTATGATATCCATTTTTCGCTAACCTGGAGGAAACCTCCGTGAGCGCCTGATGGAGGGTTAATTTAAAAATAACATTACAAAATAACAAACCCAATAATGGCCTACAACTACACATCAGAAATACATTACAATATTTACAGATGCGTGGATAGAAGTGAGCAACCACTTTTGTGAAGGCAGTAACAAAACCCACATGTATATCTAGAAATGTATCACATAATTTCCTCATATTTATCATCATTTTCAATTCTCAACAAATTAGTTACTTCTTGCTGTTTATTATTTACATGACAAACGACTGTAACTAATAAGTAGGAATCATATGTTTTGTTAGATAAATTATGATATTGAAATATTCATTTGGATAAAAACAGTATAACCATTTCAGAATAACAATCAAATAATGAGTGTATGCTGCTTACTAAAGTCTACCCATAATGACAAAAAATAACTTTTTTTATACTTTCCAAAAAATGAGTTACGGAATTATTTCATTGTTGATGTATAGCTTAGTTTATTTCATTTTGAGTAAGAAAATATGCATATAACATATCCATGTACAATTTGTATTAGAAAAACTTTTATTACCAAACTCTTATGCATAGACCCGATTTTAATCATTTACACACATAACTGTTTTTTGTTTTATAGCTTTACTATGGTTTCATATAGGTATATGTGTATAAAGTTTATGTTTTCCTAAACCTAGATACAATTTGACACAAAAATGGCTATCTCAAATTCACATTTTTCTCACAATAATGTGATTTAATAGGCATGGTCTGCCCAAAATTTGAGAATTTTTTTGCAAAATTTGCATGTCATTAGTTTTTTTAATGGCCTACATTAAATGCAAATACAATTCTTTGTTTAGTTCCCAACAAAAAATATACATTACTCCTAATTAATATTTTAAATATTTTTTTTTAAAGGTTGCATGAACCACTATAACAGCCCGACACTACTGTTTGAAATGACCGCCAGTTGTAAGGTTAAATTAGATTACGGACAATGTGCTACCCCCAGAGCCAGAGAACACAAAAGAAATTGATTCAGTTCATAGGTCATTAGCTTTCTGTTTTTAAATTGGTTATGTTCTGTAGGCCTACATAATAAACATATTCTGTAGAACAGAACAAAACTAATTTTATTACTTAATAACAATGTATTTTATAAATGAACTACTTACTGATAATATATATAAACCTATACCAATAACCAATTAGGTCCTATATTATTTGATTTATTTTAATTACTTTTATGGTTATGCTTTGCTACACGAATACAAGAACAACACTAGAATAAGCAGTTTTTAACCAATTTACTATAGCCTATTCCTAATATCACTCAACATATATACAAAAAAAATATAACAATTAACAATAACAACAGACTGACAAGTGCAAAGTGTCAGCAATAATACACAAAGAGTAAAACATGTAACACATACCAAAGAGTAAAACATTCACATGTGATACACCTTTTGATGATCTGCAATTTCTAGTCCTTAGGCTAGATTAAAATGCTTATTAACTCGTTAGCGGGCAAAATGATTGAGGAAAAGGACCAATCCACCATTAAATTCTTGCGGTATTAATGAGAGATGCTATTAGATTCTAACGACAGATTAAATTTGGCACAAATTTGTGTATGAAAGTCCTTAAATCCATCTTTTTTTTACAAAACCCATGATAATAATACCCGAGTGTAGTATATTCAAATGCATCTGTAACTACTATTAAGATCCAGAGCTCTTGCATTTACAATGGATACGGAGGAAACAACGTATAAGCATATAATGTTTGCTTCATATTTTAACATTCAAGGTTGAACATATTAATCTATATAGAAAAAAACCATTGTCAAACTAATATTAGAAATAAAAAATATAAGTGTATAATCCTACTTCGGCTGTTATTACTAAAAACATCCTTTTAAATAATACTTATAATCGCTGAAGTAGTAAATTATACTATTTATTGGAATTAGTTTAAATAATAATTATAAAAATGTATTATTTTAAAAGTTAAATAAACTATATATTAAATAAAAACTAATGCAAGAAAATAAAGTATGGAAAGAAAAATGAAGGGGAAATTACACGTTAAAGGCCATTACTAAAATTTGATTATACTCACTTTCGCGTTGCCACACCATCCTTAGTGCCCTGAAAATAGTTGGTCTTAGTTTACTATGATATGACGCAAATTTTGAATCCAACATGACAATAATGGTTTAAGAAATGAGTTGTATTGTTTTTATGTTACATTATGTAGCATATCTAGTATACAGGGTGATTCAAAACTAAACGGCAATCTCTCGAGAGCTTATTCTATAGCTAAAAACAAGTAAAAAAGTTCATATAACCATATGCCCGGAAACGCTTCGTTAGCGAGTTACGCCTAGCGAAAGATTTCGCCCGGATTTCAGAACCCTTGGTGAAGTCAGGCCGTATAAAAATGGTAAAGGTAGTTACAAAGATACAAATACGATTGTTTTTTATGTTTTTATATCTCACAAATTTATTAAAATTCGTCCCAGAGCTGTAAATGCAATACTTTCAGAGATATCTTACGTAAAACACAAGAATTGGTGCAAAGAAATAACACATTTTTGTGTTTAACGTAAGATTACTTCCATAAATGTTAAATAAAGGTCATTTTTTTCTTAAACAGATTTGTAGAACATTTAATTCTGAAAAGATTCATGTGAATTACTTAGGAAAAAAATTAATAATAGGTATTGAAATTTAGCTTTATTTAAAAATAAAACAGACGCACAAAAATGCATAATCTTATCTGCATAAAATATTAACTAATGTTTAGGTTGTGAGTAACAGCTGTACATTTATTCTAGACTGAACATTAACATAAAATGTATTTACCTTTATAAAACTGTAATAATCACCTATAATAGTTGCTCAAAGTGTCCTCCGTTGTTAGCAATGCACGTTTTCGCACGACGAATCCACTCTTTTCTAGCGCGTTTCATAACGTTTGGAGCATTCTTGATAGTTTCTGCCGCCTCTGTAATGCGATTACGTAACTCCTCTATGGTGTTAATCCGTTTTGAATAAACAATTGACTTCATCTAACCCCATAAGAAAAAGTCTGCTGGCGTGAGGTCAGGAGAACGTGGTGGCCATTTTACTGGTCCATTTCGACCAATCCATTGTCTACCGTATGTATCATTTAAATAGTTTTTCACATCATTAGAAAAATGTGGAGGTGCTCCGTCGTGCATAAACCATGCATTTATTCTGTTTTGAACAGGAATATCTTCCAAGAGGGTAGGCAGGTTTGTTCTTAAAAAATTTAAGTACGCTACTCCATTAAGTCGATTAGGGAGGAAAAATGGACCAATCAAATTATCACCCAGAACACCAAGCCATACATTGACTGAAAATGTATGTTGAAAATGCCTCGTCGCAGTTTCATGTGGGTTGTCGTACGCCCAAGTATGGGTATTACGAAAATTTACAATTCCATTTCTAGTAAAACAGGATTCATCAGTAACGAGAATACGCCGAAGAAAATACTGATGTCGTAAACAATTTCTTCTTAACCAGCGGCAGAACATCTTCCGTTTATTAAGATCTTGCGGTAATAAGTCTTGAACACGTGTTATATGGAATGGGTACAACTGTGCTTCATGAAGTGTCCGCCATACGCTTGACTGGCAAATATTTAACTGACGTGATAATCGTCTGGTGCTTGTGGTTGGTGATAATTCTACAGCATTTATTATTGCTTGTTCATTATTATAGTTCCTTGCGCTACGTTGACGACCAGTATCTATTCGCTTCGGTTTAAAGCTACCAGTTTCTCTAAGTCGTCTCTCCACAGCTTCAAATGTTTTGCGATCAGGTGTTCTTCGATGTGGAAAGTATCACGATATTCCTGAACTGCAGCTAAACCATTCTTGTTAACTTTGCCGTAAATCAGTATCATGTCCGTATACTCTTCAAACGAATACATACCATTTACATTATCTGCAATTATTTACTAAGATAATTACATACACTTTTATAAAAATATGTAATAAAATATTTTAAAAATAAATATTTAATAAAATATTTTATACACTTGTATAAAATATTTCCAAATAATCACAGGATCTCACAAAATACAATCTTCACACGCCACAATACAAAAACCTCCATAAAGGTTATTCAAATATTACTTCATGAACTTAATTGTTGATCATCTGATATTGCCAACCTTTGCAAAGAAAATATGACGATAAAAAGTGTTGAATAAATGATCAGCTGTTACTCACAACCTAAACATTAGTTAATATTTTATGTAGATAAGAATATGCATTTTTGTGCGTATGTTTTATTTTTAAATAAAGCTAAATTTCAATACCTATTATTAATTTTTTTTCCTAAGTAATTCACATGAATCTTTTCAGAATTAAATTTTCTACAAATCTGTTTAAGAAAAAAATGACCTTTATTTAACATTTATGGAAGTAATCTTACGTTAAACACAAAAATGTGTTATTTCTTTGCACCAATTCTTGTGTTTTACGTAAGATATCTCTGAAAGTATTGCATTTACAGCTCTGGGACGAATTTTAATAAATTTGTGAGATATAAAAACATAAAAAACAATCGTATTTGTATCTTTGTAACTACCTTTACCGTTTTTTATACGGCCTGACTTCACCAAGGGTTCTGAAATCCGGGCGAAATCTTTCGCTAGGCGTAACTCGCTAACGAAGCGTTTCCGGGCATATGGTTATATGAACTTTTTTACTTGTTTTTAGCTATAGAATAAGCTCCCGAGAGATTGCCGTTTAGTTTTGAATCACCCTGTATAGCTTCGCAAATTGTCATTGTCAAGGTGAATTGCAAAATGTCAAGTCCATAGGTCATTTCATAATTGACAGACAATCAAAACGGAAAAGAACTTTTTACATCCCCAGGCAGAGAAGTTATGTCCGCGTACTGAGTAATGACTTCAACGACGTTCAGCCCAAATATTATTCAAAAGGTTATTCAAATATTACTTCATGAACTTAATTGTTGATCATCTGATATTGCCAACCTTTGCAAAGAAAATATGACGATAAAAAGTGTTGAATAAACGATCAGCTGTTACTCACAACCTAAACATTAGTTAATATTTTATGTAGATAAGAATATGCATTTTTGTGCGTATGTTTTATTTTTAAATAAAGCTAAATTTCAATACCTATTATTAATTTTTTTCCTAAGTAATTCACATGAATCTTTTCAGAATTAAATTTTCTACAAATCTGTTTAAGAAAAAAATGACCTTTATTTAACATTTATGGAAGTAATCTTACGTTAAACACAAAAATGTGTTATTTCTTTGCACCAATTCTTGTGTTTTACGTAAGATATCTCTGAAAGTATTGCATTTACAGCTCTGGGACGAATTTTAATAAATTTGTGAGATATAAAAAGATAAAAAACAATCGTATTTGTATCTTTGTAACTACCTTTACCATTTTTATACGGCCTGACTTCACCAAGGGTTCTGAAATCCGGGCGAAATCTTTCGCTAGGCGTAACTCGCTAACGAAGCGTTTCCGGGCATATGGTTATATGAACTTTTTACTTGTTTTTAGCTATAGAATAAGCTCTCGAGAGATTGCCGTTTAGTTTTGAATCACCCTGTATTAATAATGAGAAAGTGGGTATATTTAGATTGAACTGTGGTAAGACTGGCCTGTTTGTTGGAATAAGATGTAGCATGTGCTATATTGTAATGTAGGAGAGATTTTGATAAAGTAATATTTAAAATTTTAGAACTTTCTTGCAGATAGAGTATGATATTTCCGTGAATTTTCAATTCCCCTCTTCACAAGATTAAATGTCGAAGATTACTATTATACGAATTTAAAATCATTGATAATATTGTACATTTCCCTCAAACGGCTACTACCGAGAACAACCGTATCCCAGGCATGGTGGAATTTATTCTAGTAATAAGTAAGTTAATTATGTTAAAACTTCTCTAATTCATAATTAAATATTCTTCAGTAATGATGGGCTAATAATTTGTAAAACATTAGCATCTTAAAGTTTTGTCTGTTATATTTAGCATTATGATTACATCAATTTTGGTTTATTATAAACTGATATTATTTGCGAATTAAAGGGAACGCTTTTTTCGAATGGTCTCTAAAAGTGTCTCTAGAAATGTAATGTTAGAATGTAACTGTTTTAACATCTGTTTCATAGAAAACACTATTAATTTTCTTGTAATATTTTCTGAAGGTTTTATTTATGTTTATTGCTAAAAACTATTTGGTTGGTGCCTGTAATAGTTTGTTTGAAATTGTAACCATAAAGGTTAGCTAATATTGCATTAAAGTCATTTTATGACTAGTAGTATAAACATTAAAACCTCAAACAGACAAAATAGATTAAACGTTTTGCCGATGTATATTCGTGTACGTTCATTCTTTGCTACGACAGTTATTCATCGATTACTAAGTCGTATTAGTGTCGTACTTTACTAACAAAAACTCGATATTAGATAACCAAAGAAACAAAATGTCTTGCTTTACACATAATATTTAACTTTAAGCTTGTATTTTCAATTTGTATGATTGTTCATTACCGTCCGTCTGCCCCGTATGTACGCGTAAGTTAACTGCTTGGCGATAAAAATACATGGTTATTAAATTCATAAGTTATAATTTGTAAAGTTTTATATACAGTAAATATATCCTATATAAAAATATATGTCAGTTACTATCTACATATTTTTATCACGGATGGCATAGTTTGATATAAAAACATTAACTTACATTACGTATTATTTAGGTAACACAGATACATGCATTTTAAGTACATTTTGTGATATATAAATTAAAGGTAAAAATTTTATGGTGTGACTTATAGTTTTTAATGTGTAGCCTTTTCCAGAGCCTCTGTAAATCTCTATAAAATATCGTATTTTTTGTTGTGTCATCGGGCGATTTCCAAAAGATTTTTCACTTAAATTAAAGCCGTTTCATTTTTTTGTAAGGTGAACAGCATTCAAATTTTTCATTATAAACTATTGAGGATTGCAATTAATTGTCCATGGTACATTCGAATATCCAACTTCTACGAAGAATTTGAACTTTGGTTGATATGTTTATTGTGAGAACGTCTAGGGAATGTTTGCTTTCTTTAAAACTTATTGCTGGAGCGGTTACATTCCATACTGGAGAGCCAAATTTAAAACAACGTCTGAAACTAAGACATGCTAGACTTAATGGATCTCTAATACATACTATTGGATGTACATAATACATATATATACGCGCGCGCGTATGTGTGTGTAAAACCACAAGACTCTCAGGGTAGCAAATTTGATTCAAGTCTGAAAGATATGGCATATTTTTCTGTGGATTTTGTTTTCTTCGGAATTTTAATAGGATTTTTATTCCGCATATCCTTGTGTATCGTCTTCGGTCTTGGAGGAATGTAGAGAATTTCTTTGATAAGATAGTGTTTTAAGACTGCCCTCTTTATTTATTTTTAACTGAATTGATTTTGTTTTTAGTAACCATAATTTAAAAAAACATTTCAAGTCATAGCTGCATAATGTTACCAAAAACCAAAATCACTTAACATTAAAGACATTTAGGTAAAAAAAAATTATAAAAACTCAATTCAAAATTTTCGTTCTAAAATTATTTGACTAATTGCTTCTTAAAATAAAAATAGCTGCAAGTATAACATTATTTACGACTAAATTTAGACAATATTTGGTTAGAAAATATGTTTACAGTTTAAAGAAGTTCTTGAGATTATTTGAACATGAGTTTAAAATTTACTTACTAAAAATGGGGTTTTATGATTATTATTTATTGGCTGAGCTTTAGCAAAGGCTCTCACTCATGGGGCTGGAGAAATTTCATTTATGTCTGTTTGTGTATCCACGCGATATCTAGAAAACAAATTGAGCTATAGACTTGAAATTGTATGGTTTTATTTATATACGAGGAACACTGAGTTCGAAGATGGTACATGTCACTTCGCTGGATTTAGCTTAGTGTCAGCGAATATTTTTAAATTGGCATCATGGGTAAAGAGAAATAGCAGAATTAATAATGATCAAACAAACTCAGTACACTAAAAAGACACTGTAACACGACTTATTAACACATTTAGCCTATAACTAAACTAATACACGCAACATTATTTTATTGTTACTTAGTGTACGTTTACCGTGCCATTTAAATACTGATACTGAACCCGATTTTATGAAATAAAATTTAATATATCATGTGACAATACATCTTGTGAAATATTTTATCTATAGACTTGAAATTTTCACGGAAGATATCAAGGATATCAACATGATGATTGTCTACCTATGAATTATATTTTAGTTACACGGATTTGTATATTTTAGTTTGTTTTTTATTATTTTTTATAGTTAATTCCAATTAATCTTTTTATTTTTACATCCATGACTTGTTTGAGAGATTTTGTATGAATTTCTTATTAATATATTATTTATGTAGTACTGTAGTTCAATCCTTTAAGTTTTCTTTTACTATGTTAGTTTAATCTGACGTTTTAATCACATTTTGTTTCACAATTATTATGGTTTGTTTTTGTCATAAGTTCTTTTTTATTTTTAAGTTTACATTTAGTTTGTTTGAATATTGTATTATTATTTAATATATTAAAGTTTGTAATTATTTCATGATCGATGGTTTTATATTGTTTGGTGTTTTTGTTTTGTAATAATCTCTTGTAAATTTTGTTAATACTGTGAAATAAAATCTTTTTGAAATTAAATGAAAAAATGAATTTGGGCTGAACGTCGTTGAAGTCATTACTCAGTACGCGGACATAACTTCTCTGCCTGGGGATGTAAAAAGTTCTTTTCCGTTTTGATTGTCTGTCAATTATGAAATGACCTATGGACTTGACATTTTGCAATTCACCTTGACAATGACAATTTGCGAAGCTATACAGGGTGATTCAAAACTAAACGGCAATCTCTCGGGAGCTTATTCTATAGCTAAAAAAACAAGTAAAAAAAGTTCATATAACCATATGCCCGGAAACGCTTCGTTAGCGAGTTACCGCCTAGCGAAAGATTTCGCCCGGATTTCAGAAGCCCTTGGTGAAGTCAGGCCGTATAAAAATGGTAAAGGTAGTTACAAAGATACAAATACGATTGTTTTTTTATGTTTTTATATCTCACAAATTTATTAAAATTCGTCCCAGAGCTGTAAATGCAATACTTTCAGAGATATCTTACGTTAAAACACAAGAATTGGTGCAAAGAAATAACACCATTTTTGTGTTTAACGTAAGATTACTTCCATAAATGTTAAAATAAAGGTCATTTTTTTCTTAAACAGATTTGTAGAAACATTTAATTCTGAAAAAGATTCATGTGAATTACTTAGGAAAAAAATTAATAATAGGTATTGAAATTTAGCTTTATTTAAAAATAAAACATACGCACAAAAATGCATATTCTTATCTGCATAAAATATTAACTAATGTTTAGGTTGTGAGTAACAGCTGATCATTTATTCAACACTTTTTATCGTCATATTTTCTTTGCAAAGGTTGGCAATATCAGCTGATCAACAATTAAGTTCATGAAGTAATATTTGAATAACCTTTATGGAGGTTTTTGTATTGTGGCGTGTGAAGATTGTATTTTGTGAGATCCTGTAATTATTTGGAAATATTTTATACAAGTGTATAAAATATTTTATTAAATATTTATTTTTAAAATATTTTATTAAATATTTTTTTTATAAAAGTGTATGTAATTATCTTAGTAAATAATGGCAGATAAATGTAAATGGTATGTATTCGTGCTCCGTATGTAAGAAAAATGTGGAGGTGCTCCGTCGTGCATAAACCATGCATTTATTCTGTTTTTGAACAGGAATATCTTCCAAGAGGGTAGGCAGGTTTGTTCTTAAAAAATTTAAGTACGCTACTCCATTAAGTCGATTAGGGAGGAAAAATGGACCAATCAAATTATCACCCAGAACACCAAGCCATACATTGACTGAAAATGTATGTTGAAAATGCCTCGTCGCAGTTTCATGTGGGTTGTCGTACGCCCAAGTATGGGTATTACGAAAATTTACAATTCCATTTCTAGTAAAACAGGATTCATCAGTAACGAGAATACGCCGCGAGAAAAATACTGATGTCGTAAACAATTTCTTCTTAACCAGCGGCAGAACATCTTCCGTTTATTAAGATCTTGCGGTAATAAGTCTTGAACACGTGTTATATGGAATGGGTTACACTGTGCTTCATGAAGTGTCCGCCATACGCTTGACTGGCAAATATTTAAAAATGACGTGATAATCGTCTGGTGCTTGTGGTTGGTGATAATTCTACAGCATTTATTATTGCTTGTTCATTATTATTAGTTCCTTGCGCTACGTTGACGACCAGTATCTATTCGCTTCGGTTTAAAGCTACCAGTTTCTCTAAGTCGTCTCTCCACAGCTTCAAATGTTTTGCGATCAGGTGTTCTTCGATGTGGAAAAGTATCACGATATTCCTGAACTGCAGCTAAACCATTCTTGTTAACTTTGCCGTAAATCAGTATCATGTCCGTATACATCTTCAAACGAATTACATACCATTTACATTATCTGCCATTATTTACTAAGATATTACATACACTTTTATAAAAATATTTAATAAAATATTTTAAAAAATAAATATTTAATAAAATATTTTATACACTTGTATAAATATTTCCAAATAATCACAGGATCTCACAAAAATACAATCTTCACACGCCACAATACAAAAAACCTCCATAAAGGTTATTCAAATATTACTTCATGAACTTAATTGTTGATCAGCTGATATTGCCAACCTTTGCAAAGAAAATATGACGATTAAAAAGTGTTGAATAAATGATCAGCTGTTACTCACAACCTAAACATTAGTTAATATTTTATGCAGATAAGAATATGCATTTTTGTGCGTGGTATGTTTTATTTTTTAAATAAAGCTAAATTTCAATACCTATTATTAATTTTTTTTCCTAAGTAATTCACATGAATCTTTTCAGAATTAAATGTTCTACAAATCTGTTTAAGAAAAAAATGAACCTTTATTTAACATTTATGGAAGTAATCTTACGTTAAACACAAAAAACGTGTTATTTCTTTGCACTAATTCTTGTGTTTTTACGTAAGATATCTCTGAAAGTATTGCATTTACAGCTCTGGGACGAATTTTAATAAATTTGTCAGATATAAAAACATAAAAAACAATCGTATTTGTATCTTTGTAAACTACCTTTACCATTTTTATACGGCCTCTGACTTCACCAAGGGTTCTGAAAATCCGGGCGAAATCTTTCGCTAGGCGTAACTCGCTAACGAAGCGTTTCCTTGGCATATGGTTATATGAACTTTTTTTACTTGTTTTTAGCTATAGAATAAGCTCTCGAGAGATTGCCGTTTAGTTTTGAATCACCCTGTATATTGAATGTTAGTTAGTAAAGAGGCCGAATTCACAATCCTGAACTAGTAGTAAATACATTAACACAAGTAGCGTATACAATATTAATCAAGAAGGCAGTGCATCGACATTCAACTCCTGTTCGGTCACGTATGGTCACTGGACGGACTTGCAGACACATTTCAACTTATCAGACAGTCTTGATGCTATTAAAATGTCTGTCCTTATTATAGATTTTGTTGTATTATTACAATCACATTGTTACAATATGACAAGGTTCGTTGGCTAGCTTGGTACGCGATTTCTTTCCATTATGGTGACCGTTTAAAATGTTTTCAATGTACAATGCCGTCATTTTATGAATCTAGAAAAAACTTGTTTGCAGTGCGTATAAAATTGCCTAAACTTTGTGCTATAAAAGATTTAGTAATATTGAGTACATGTAATTCCGATAAGAATAAATTAATAAAATTTGAGTTATCACAAAATCTATGTACTTCCGACTGAGCCGGAAAAACTATGGCAATAACAATGGTTTCGAGGTTTGAAAACGTTCTGTGTATTTGATATTTACAATTACGTTTTTACGATAAAAAATTAATATCTAACTTTCTCTTTTGAAATTTCTGAAATTAGTTTAAACGTTTTCACCAACATAAATAATACAGACTAATACGTATTATTTTGCTAACTTAGCACGTTAATATATTTTATTATGTGTGTATTGATTTATATTTTCCGGTTTTTCATTGCACTTTAGGACGATTCAAGATGAAAATCTGCTCATTTATAAATGGTGTCTCACAAAGCAGTAACTTAGACACTGGTTTACGTTTCTTTCTTTATCAGAAAATTTCAAGAAGTAAATACGGGAAAATGTCAGATTGTGGGGCGTTCCATCAAACGAGTTTTGGAAAATACTACATATTTCTGAAAGTGGGCTAGTCCTAGTATAAAATTCAATTTATTTTTATTTTACCTATAGTAGTTACAGTGCAAATTATATTTGTAGATTCTGCATCAAACCCCGTTTGATTCCAAATCGAGTGGGTTCTCCTCCTATCAACGCCAAAATATTTCGCTCCAGCAAGCTTAATTTTTTCTTACTATAACGACTGTACCGAACGAACTAAGTCTGTGTTAAACGAGAAGAAATCCCTATAGGTGATCCTTTCTTACCCTAATGCTCTCCCTTAAAATACTACAGTTGGAAAGGAGTCATTCCATCATATGGACTTTTCTTTTATAAAGGTTAATAGTATATACCACTTAAAGAGACAATACTAATTAACTACCTATAGCAATGATTTATTTTAGTTGAAATAAAAAGAAATAATGAAGTTTTTATTTCCTGTTGTGTGACTTTTACGTATCAAAGTATTTCAAAATATTAAAATAAGAACATTGAAATACTATTTATACAATCTGTAAAATTTCAAATATTGAAATTTTATTGTTACAAAACAAGTTTTCTACAAATAAAGATGATATTTAATGTATACCTTTTATATTTATTACAAATTATTCAATGTACATATACATAACCTGTAGTACAACATATGTCGAAAAATAGAACCTTTTGTAAAAAATATATTTGAAAACATATACTCATTTAGAAATAGTAATGATAACACAAAAGTATATAAATTTAAATCCTAGTAAATACAAACAATCATTTAATACCGGTAATATTGGTGTTACAAAAGTTTTATGAAAACTATTTTATACAGAGTGATTTGCGAAAATATGCAGAAACTGTGGGACCTCATTTTATATGTAAAACTAATGAAAAAAGTGTATATAAAAATGAGCCTAGAAATGCTTCGTTAGCGATTTACAGCTAGCGGGATATTTCAATCGGATTTCAGCTCACCATGTAAAACAAGCTCTTTCTGAAATTCTGGTAAGGTAAATCTTAAAGGTCGAGTTCAATCGTTTCTTCTGGTTTTTGACCTGATACATTGAATAAAATAAGTCCCAGAACTGTAAGTTAAGTAGTTTTTGAGAAAACCAGTGTAAAACTAAAAAAATGGAGTGAAAAACCCCATTTTTCATCTTTGGGCAACAGTAACTTTGTTATTTCACCAAGAAACATATGAAAATTGTTACAAAAGCTTGTAGAAAATTTTATTTACAACAAAACGGCGTAAATAAAGTACATAGAAAGCGAATAGATGTATTTTAAGTGAATTATATTCATAATAGAGCAATACGCCTTTCACATTTTTATGACAATAACTTTGTTAATTACCCATTATAAAAAATTAAACTCCTACTAAGAAATTGTAAATTTCAATTCTAAAATTAATTCGTAACTCGCAAGCACACAATTTCCGGACCCAATTTTATACAAACCTTTTTTCATTATTTTTACATGTAGAATGAGTTTCCACAATTTCTGCATATCTTTGTGAATCACCTTATATATTATATACATGTTGTTTATAAAAGTAAATGAAGGCGTTAAACCTTTCCCTACAGTAAAATTCAAAATCAATGCACTTTAAATGTTACTAAACTGCTTATAAAATATCAGTGACTACAGATATATTATAATTGTAAATTATGGTACCAATATTTACCAAATAGGATTATTAAAAAAAGTACATTGCTTGGTTTTACCTTTAAATATTGCTACTTCATTGTATACTAATTTAATTCAAATATTTTCTGCTTAGTTGTGATACAAAAGTGTAAGAACTCTGAGGACTGAGTTGTGATTATTTGGTTTGGTAACGGGTCTGAATAAGCAATCCTAAATTAGTAGTAAATACATCAACACAAATAGCGTGTATTAATCAAGAAGGCAGTGCATCAACATTAAACTCCTGCTAGGTCACGCGGTCAGTGGACAAACTTACAGACAGACACATTTATACTTATCAGACAGTCTTGTTGCTTTTAAGAGTTTGTCCTTATTATAGATTTTTCTTATTGAGTATTACAACCACGTAGTTACAATAATAGTTTTTTCGCTTAAAGAGTGAATATTAATTTTGCAGGACGAACATAATAATACAGAAGTGCTCTGCATTCATAACTCTTGAGGTGATGCAAACATTGAAGTAGTAGCAGTGAATACGTGTCTCTACACTGGAGATCGTAATCAAGAAGGCGGTGCAATATATTTATGTTGCTTGTATTTAATAAATGCTTAAAACTCAAAGTAGTAAAATACAAGTACATTTCTAGTTATTAGTACCTAGAGCTTGAATTTTTGTAGTCAGTAATTATTTGTGGAATAATATTCATTATTATCATTGCTGATCGTTATCAATGTTATTAACTATTTATGATTGAATTGACTAAGTTGACTATATGCGTTATAATACTAAAAGTTATTTTACGTCCATTGTGGCATTGCCCATGAATGTAAATATTAATTAACATACACAATAATTGATTACTTTGTTAAAAGTTTAGTGATTATGCTGAAACCAATTCATAGGAAAGCTTGATAAAATTTTAGCTGAAATTTGAAATAGAAGCACTATTGAGATTTGGATTTTGTAGCTTTATGAAGATCCCAATTAATTTACAGAATATAATTAATTATAATTCCATCTCGTAACACGCGCGCGCGCGGATTTAATATATATATATATATATATATATATATATATATATATATATATATATATATATATATATATATATATATATATATATATATATATATATATATATATATATATTTTAATGTAACGAAATAATTTAAAGTCATTGCTTCCCTAACTATAAACACATTATGCCTACATTAAATGTAAATAATAATAATAAAGTACCTATATTCGATTTAAAGACAAATAATGTATATTTACACAAAACTAGAGAAACAAATTTGTCAACTAAATTAATAAATTTAAATGATAACGTTCTGTGAATAATATCGTAAATTTTATATATCGGACAGCTACATGAGTTCAAGCATTCATAAGTTCAGTAACACATATTAAAACCATATATTAGACAGATTTATGGTTTTTAATTTAATTTAACAAAACATCATACACCATTTTATTGTGTAAAGAGGACGGTCTAAAAATGTATTTTTGTGTTTTACAGATCAAATGGCGACAATTTTCTAATAATTTATTAAATAAACAATAATTATGTAATGAAAACATAATTGTTGTAAATTAAGAAATAAATATATACGTGAATTGAACAATGCATACTCAGAAAGTAAAACCATGCAAATAGGAATAATGCCTAAATAATAATTGCAGAAATAGTTCCGACGATATTAGAAATGTCTTTTGTATCTTAAAGATTTTTAACGCAACACAAACGTTACCTTCTTCTTTATTTATTAGTATAAATGACAATTGATTTTTATTAGATGCCATAGTTTTACCGAAACTATTGATAGATAAATCTTTATTAAATATAACGGTGCAATACTGTGAGAACTCAATAATAATTTTGCTTGTGGTGTACGTGCCAAACTACTCCGTCGATGTTATTATAGTGGCAGTGAACGGCAAGAAATTGCATATCCAAACATCACTGTCGGGTTAGCTGACTAAGCTGAGTGAAAATTCTACCATTGTGTTGTTCGTGTGGCGTAGTGTGTGTATTTTATTTAACAAAGAAATGATGTTTTATTGCTGCGTTTTAACAGTTTCGTATGGATATTTTGAGAGTCTTAGTGAGCAAACATAGTGCAATCTAGCTGTGGCGCTTGCCAGACTTGGTCTATTTACCGTGCAGAGCTGCAGTGCCGGAGCTAGCTAAGCTAGCTGGGAGTACAATAGGTAAGTCTTGCAAGATACATTATAAATATTAGTTTACGTAAGAAATTAAAACAATCAAACAAAGTGTATATATTATTGACTAGTTATAGGCCTAATCATTATTTATTTCTACAAGCAGTACTTTTACTTTGTTTAGGTATTTGGTTTCATCTTGTAAATAAACAAGGAAAATGTCTCTAGATCACCCTGAGAGTCAATTGGTAATTTTAATTAAAATAATGACTGTTAAGCAAATTCATCGTTAGCTTTTTCATAATTTTTGTTATTAATGAAGTATAATTAAGAAAATATTAGGTAATGCTAGATGCTAGATCCATAATTTTGTGTTATTACATGCTTAATTACTATGTAAGCTATCAAAGCACCATAATCCTATGACATATGCTGCATATAACTTAAAGCAGAAGGTTGTATTATATACTAGCAATGCTGCATATGGATATAGAGTAGTCACTATGGAAATCGATTCTTTCCTGTATTTTGGATGTGTTGGTTTCAGCTGCTGTATAATAAGCGGTCACCACAATAATCGAATCAACTATCGATTATAAATATCTAAACTTTGGAATATATAACAATATAAGACCTATAGATATTCATAATTAATAATATTGCTGGCTGTTTTTATTTCACAGTAAAACAATATTGTTTTAATAAAATCTTAAAAGCCTATAACGTAATTCTGTTTTTTTATTATTAAATAAATGAATTTATTAATTCATTATTATTTTGTCCAATTCATTGAAAAGATCTGGCAGTACTAATTAATTGTAAATAACTAGCCTACATTGGGAATATGTTTTATTCAATAGTTTGTCATTTATATATATAATTGATAATTTGGTACTCTGATTTGACTGTGGTGGTGGCTGCTTAATACATTACAGCCAATTTTGGTGCAAAACAAGTGATTTGGAAGAGTGTAAAGAACGTGATGATTTTATAAAGGCTAGGCTATGTTAGCCTATTTGTTTATTTGATTTATTTACAGTTTATATAGGGCAAAAATGATATATTTTCGGTTAATTTAGGAATTATTCAAAGTATAGTAGCTGTCCCCTAACCTAACTGCCTGACTGTCAGACTTACTCGAGGGCTGACAGGCCTACCTATAAGCCAACCATCATAACTTCTATGCATTGTTGCCTTAACTTCCTTATTATTTTTTGTACATTAGTACACAATATAGGAGTTCTGAACAATGTTTAGTGCAAAAGTGTGGGTGTCCCTAAGTATACCTGAATATTTCAACATATATTTTTGTATTGTACGGTATGTTGTTATTTTAGTAATTTAAGTGTGTTGTACTCTTTGATTCCAATGTTTAATTTACATATAACTTATTGATATTGGATTAAAGTGTTAGAAATTATAGTAAAAACATCTACAGAATTTTGAAAACATACTGTAAGAGTGTCATTAAATAGATAGGTATTTAAGTTGTTTTTATTTTTAACTGTCCAACTAGCCATATCATAATTTCTATATACAGGCTAGCCTATTTGGCTGATGTGCAAGAGTTTCTAAACTGTTTAAAATGTTAATGGTTAATTAAAAGGTGCGCTTATTATATATGTATATTTGCTGGAGTAACTTATGTAGAATTTTAATATTGAACTCATAAAAATTTACTACCTTGCCAAATATAGTGGTTGCTGAGCAATTTTAATACAAAATCACAAATATCGAGTTCCTTGGTTGTGTACAAAAATTTTAAGGGAAAAAACCAAAATAATGCAGATTTTGCATTGATACAAAATAAATCACTTGCCATTAAAGTGAACCTAAAGGAACATACAATGAGTTGGTAGCGAGTATGAGAGTCAAATAGTAATGATAAATAAGTATTTATGTAAATATCAATAATTTGTAAATGTTTAGGCTTGATATCTATCTTCTACCAAATTTAGTAGTTTTGGTTAGTATATGTGCTGTTTTTTTTCCTATATGGCAGTGAAACCTAACATTTGACTTAATTGATGAGAAATAAAAAATAATTTGTTGGGACCGTTTGTTGCCACGTGTTGTTTTCAGAAATGATGATTAAAAAATTTATAATTTTTTATATTTAGTAATTAGTTAATTTTTGAAAATAATATATAGTCATGCATATTATTACTTTTTGCATAATTGGTTTAATACAATACTTTTCTTTACATTGTTGACCTATTTTATAAAATAGCCTATATTAAATCCATTTTTTGTGTGTCTGATAACATTTTATACATGGGGAAGAATATTGAGCTATTGAAAGCTATAGATTTTTGTTTTTGTGAGGGAGTGTGATATAAGAAATAGTTTATTTTGAACAGGTATTGAGAAGCAATTTCTAGATTCCCTATTCAGTATATTGCCGTAAATGGCATAAGCTACAATAGCTGTTTAAGTGCCATCTTTGTTTAAGTGAAAGTTTATCAGTGATAGTAATAGTTTTATCATTTTTTTTATCGAAATTTACATTGTGGTATCTGGTACATTTTTTATAACTATACTGTTTTTTGGTGTTGTTATTTTAGGCTACCTTTAAAAATTTTAACAGACAAATATTCACAAAACATCTTACTCCAGTTGTGTGGCTTTTGTTTGTAAAATTCACTAATTATTACCAAAAATAAGTTTTATCATTTTCAAGGATGAATTGTGACATTAATTTCATGGCTAGTGTTATTTCATTCTTTTGGAAAAAGAAAAATACTCTATCAATATTATTATATCAAAATCTAATGGTGTCTGCCTGTGTATGTGTATGTTACTCACTCACATAAAAACTAATAGACTGATTTTACTGAAATTTTACATTGACATTCTTAGGTTCGCTGGTTAACATTGGTTAACGCTAGGCCTATTCCTATTTTGAAAATCCTTCTAGGCTATGCCACACTGGTCTTGAAAACTCCCTTAACACTCCATTATCCGTTGTATTTATGGACTTGGCTTAGTCAGCAGATAGTAAATGTGTTTTTAATCACCCGTCCAAGTCCAGAATTAGTATATACATATTTAGTCCTAACTGTACTGTAAAACCCTGAAACTGGCACTAATTTTTCCCCCAGTTTGCAGGCAATTTTTAATTCTTTGTACCCATACTTTAACATTTCACAAACAATTATATGGTATAAACCTACATTTGTAATCCATACGGAGGGAACGTGGAGATAATCATACAACATTCCAGAATGGATGTTTTTTTAGAAAAATTCTTTTTAACAATTTTATCTATTACAACACGTACAATAAGAATGTAATGCACAATCTTTTTTTTCAAATTATTCTATATTTTTGTAAACAGGTAACTACTACACATGATTTTTGTAAGTATGATGGTATCAACAGATGTATTTGTTCTCAATTTTTGGAATAAACTTTACAAAGTAGTTTAAAGTTATTTTTTTCAAGACTATAGAAGTTTTCATTGTGGCAGATCCAGGGTTAATACATCAAAAAAGATATAAAAGAGTCAGGTGTCAGCAATACTCTCAGTATATAGCTTCAATATAAGCTCCACTAAAAAACGTGACTGAAAAATTTGCACTAAAAAGCAGTAAAGAAGTTAACATCTTATCTTACTGCTTTCGGTAGAATAACTGCTATGAGTAGCGATTGTGATACATTAAGAGTACTGTCAAAGCAATAAGTGAATAAGGACTATTGCAGCGAAGTCATAAGTGAGCTTTCTACACACACACACGCACACGCACACGCACACGCACACGCACACACACAAGCCATAAATTCAGGATGGCTGTGTGGTCTAAGGTGCTACTCTCAGATGCGGGGCTTGGCTTGTTATTATGGCTGTTTTAAAGTTTTTGAATATTGCAAACTTGTGTTTAGTTTTATGTATGGTGTTAATAAAAAAAGCAAAGTCAAAAAGTGAATTTATTATAATTTTAATTTAAAAAAATGGTACTTTGGGATTATACCGACCACACCAGTATGAAGAACACAAAAATAGAAATTTATAGAAACAAACATGATAGAACGAAAAAACAACTCTTCAATTACAAAATTACAAACTTACAAGCATTTCCAGGTATTGTGATCGGTATTGTTGTCGCTGTTATCTTATCTTTCTCGAGAATCCTGATTACGGCAGGCCGCGCGGCATCACGTGATTTGCACGGTACATCATTGCCTTTCCATTACAATTCAATTTATATTTCTGATTAGCCCCTCTAGAATTTGATATTTTACTGATAGGTACTATCTCGAGGGATGTTTTTCTTTCGTCGACATCAGCGCGGGGCAGCACCGAAGGTGCTGTCGAAGCCCGCGCTGATGGCCGGAGGCACTCGCATTTTGGGTGGCGGAATGTGATCAAGAATAAAAACAAGTTTTGAGTGTTTTTTTAATAAAAAGTTTAGTTTGGTAAATGTTTGTTTTTGTTGAATTTTTGTGTTTGGAGAAATGTAGAGGTAAAACACGGAAGTACAACAAAGCGATGCACCAGCTGAACGGGCGGCGAGACTCTGCAATCACGTTATCTACTAGACGCTCGACTTTGACCTCTGTCTGAGGATGGGGAGGTGTTTGCGATAAGACAATTCCTGTTTTATATTGACGAAATATTGTTCTACGCTAATCTAGTAATCAGTAGAAACGAAATGTGAAATAACGATTCATGTCTGGGTGTGGTCGGTATAATCCCAAAGTACCAAAAAAAATGGTCCTCTAAAAAAATACGGTTACATTCTTCGCTCTTATATTAAACAATTACTGTTTATAATGAATAATTTTATCAAAAATTTTTAGCTTTTTGTAACACTGTAATATAATTATTGACTCTTTCAAAAATTTCATGTTGTGAATAACAAGATTTTACAGTCCACTCACACTTATATAATACGCTGTTTAAATTTTTTAAAACTTACACTTTTAACAGATACATTTATTTAATGTGTATCTGCTTGGAATTGACAAGAATTATCTTATGACAACAATTCAAATAATTTGGTCTAAGTACTGAATAGGTATCTATAGGTATATGTGGTTAAAAAAACGTGATGGTTTCCAAAATAAAATTAAGTCATACAACATAATATTTACAACCCTTTTAACCTTCCAACTAGTCATATAGTAACTTCTTAATTGGCAAGAGCATTTTTCCCGATTTGCAAGGGGTTTTCTAAACTGCTATAACATATATATGTTTGTCGCTTATTATGTAATATTTTGCAAAAGCATGTAGAGTTATAATATTAAACTGGATAAAATATTTCTGAGCAATTTTAGCGGAAAACCACTTATATAGGGTTCCCTGGTCGCAAACTCAAAATCTTTTTGGAGAATTTCAAAATAACCCAAAGGCAAAGAATTTATTATTGATAAAAAATATCAATAGTATGAATCACTGTAAAAATATACATAAATTATACTAACACAAGTATATACAAGTAAGTAGCTAATAATTCAACGGTCTTTTGATTGTTTAAATATAAAATATTACTTTACATACAGACTTATCAAATGTTATATCATAGTAATCCCAAATATATATTTTCTATTAGGTAAATACAAATTTATATCAATAGTGTAATAATGGATCCATGTTTTATCACCAGTAATGATCCTGTCTAAGAAGTTGTCCTGTTTGTTACCGTAGCGATCCAAATGTTTTTGGCAGATGATCAATTTAATAGGTCAACATAGACATGGAAATTGTTCCCAAATAACCAAAGCGTAGCAGTCACAGACTTACTGTACCTAAAAAAATTTCAACAAAATTGGTATCACTTTCTCATTAAAGTTTCTTCAAATATTTCTAAAATAGTAATATGCTTAAGTGCTTTGAGTTGTTTTAAGTGAAAATTTTGAAATGGCCACCATCTTGAAATGCATAGATGTAAAATTTCCTTTATTAATTTAAAAAATAGACATTATTAATGATAACATCCATGCACAATTTTATTCATGTGTGTATAAGAGTTTTAAAGAAAAATATGTTTCAATAAAATACACATACGTAAATACAGACAGAATGCCAAAAACTTAAAATTCAAACCATGAGTTTACTATAGGCCTAACCCTTGGAACCTAAAATAACCACCAAGAGTTCAACATTTCTAGATACAGTTAACCAAAAGTATCTGCTGCGTAACATCCATATTCGATTCCTCCGAGTTAAGTTTTTGTCTAGTGTCAGATTTTAGTCGCTGCACTGAACAGAAGGTGAAATGGAATTAAACTGAACATTTTCATTGTTCAATAAAACAAAAATAGCAAAACACTACAAATATAACAAAACAAGCGTAATTCCTTACACAATTTTTTTTATGAAATAGGATAAGTTAGAGATTTGAATTCTGAAATGGTATACAAGGTGGTACCCAAAAAAGTGAAAATTTTTTAAAGCTGTATATTTTCAAACTTAAAAAAATTACCTCATTTCCTTCAAAATAATCTTTATTATAAGTAATATGATTGTCACACCGGTGCTTCCATTGTTCGAGACACTTTTTGTAGTGATCTTTAGAAATGGTTGACAGCTCCTGTCTTGTTTTTTACTTAACATCTTCAGTGTTGTCAAATTATTATGATTTTTCATTCTCCTATTACCAGGAGGTCAAAATTTTAAGAAATTGCCTGAGACCAGTTTAATCTAGTAAGGTGTGTGGGACCATGATGTCACTTCTAGCCAATAACTGTCTAACAGAAATGGCTATTTGTGCAGGGCCGTTGTTATGGTGAAAGAATCACTCTGCTTTCCACAAATCGGATTTCTTTGAGCGAAAACTGTTGCTCCATCTTCTTAAAAAACTTCTAAATAAAATGTTTGATTGATGGTCTGACCTGGGGAAACAAACTCTGAATGAGTAAAGCAGATCAGCATAGTTACGATGATTAATTTGACAACTTTTTTTGGATGGGGTGACTATGACATGATGTCTTTCATTGGCTTGACTGTTGCCTTGTATCTAGGTCATAACTATAGCACCGTGGTCATCACCATTAATGGATTTTTCACAGAAAACCTCCACTGGTTTCTATCTGTTGTTTTAAAACACAACATGTTTTAACTCAATGTTCCTTTTGCTTGTCAGTTATAGAACCCAAAGAACAAACTTGCAGCTTCCCTCTTCATTCTTAAATCTTTCATGCAAATTTGCTTAACTGAGCTCTAAGATAACATACTAATCTCTGATAGTAGACCAGTTGTCTGTTGACGGTCTGTAAGCACAAGCACAAGCTCTCCAACTTTTTCAATATTTTCATCTAATGTGTACAGTTGATGGATGTTTAGAGCAAGGTTTGTTATAAATCAACATAGCCTATCATTTTTAAATCGAGCAAGCTACTTTAGCACTTAGGTTTTCATATAGCTTCATTTTGGTAAACAAAAAGCAAAAAAATCATAATTTTAAAACAAACAAAATTTCATAGTTGCCTGTTGGTCACTTAAATCTGCATTATAAAAAATAAAAATAATTTGTAATGTATAATAATAAATGTATAGTAATAAAAATTATTATAATCTATCTATCTATCTATATATATATATATATATATATATATATAAATGAATGTTTGTCCTTTATGGAATCGTGAACTATGTGGCCGATCATTATGAAAATTGGTATGTATATGTATTTTTCCGCTGAGAAGGTTTTATATGCTACGCCCATTGATGTAACTCGCCACCAGACGGTGCTGCAAAAGATAAAAGTTTTCAAATCGCCTGCACATTATAAACTGCAATTGCAAGGCAGTTACGTATATTTAACTGCCAAATACTATTTGAAGGCGCTAAGTTATGATGTATATTTGTCTTTAAAATAAGTTTCTGGTTGAACTTAAAGGTTGAGTGTTAGACCACTTTATAATAAAGGACATGTACGTGTACAATACGCTTTTGATAGAGTTTCATGATCGTGACATCAAGGCAAACTCTACATTGGAGATGGAAATATAATTTACTTGAACCAGAAATGCTCTTACACGGGCAAAGCTTACGAAAAGCGTGCGAAGCCACGGGAAACAGCTAGTGTATACATAAAACAAAATCAAAACAATTATAGTATAAACAATAACTGCAAATGAACAGAACAAGCCAGACAGACAACACAGATGACGTTGAACTGACAATGAGTTGCACTATACATGTCTAGTGGCAATACTATACAATTTCTGCTAATAGCAATGTTGTTCTGGACTTTTGAGTACCTATAGTAATGAATCATTTTATACTTTTATTTTTCAGGAGCAAATGGAGCCCCTCAAGCCAACATTGGGGCTCCCCCGCATCCAAGTATTTCGGCCTACATACGAGGAGTTCAAGGACTTTGCCAAGTACATCTTATACATGGAGGCACAAGGGGCACACAAGGCAGGGATAGCTAAGGTAAGACCCTTTTCCAAACCTGCAGGTGTTCTATAAAGTACCCTCCCTTCAGAATGATAGTTTTATATCTTTTGTTTACTTTCTTTTGTATTGTATCTTTTGTTATATTAAATATTATTTTTTAGTAAAAATGTAATACAGATAAATACCTTCCCATTTTTATAATATGGATAAAGGGAGCATGTCTTACTTATGACAGGATATATTAAGACCAGTATCCTATTTCCAAATTTGTCAGTACAATATTTTGGATATACCAATAACATATTTTGAGTGATTTGGAGACAAACAAAAATAGTAAAAATGTTTAATGAAATGGAGAAATTATATTATTGAGAAATACTCATTTTAATTTTTACTGTTGGTTCCCACAGGTAATTCCACCTCCAGAATGGAAACCTCGTAAGGAAGGTTATAATCTTGAAAACCTGGACGTAACGATTCCTGCTCCCATATGCCAGGTGTGTATGGAACAATTTTATTGTGATATTTTATGTATATTTGTTGCCAGCTTTCCATTTTTCTGTACCATCTTGATAAGGTTTTTTTTTAACCAGACTTGCATTGTTTGTGTGTTTCAACATCAAAATGCATCCTTTATACAGGGTGCGGCAAAATAACCTCCCTATTTTTAAATGCTAATAAAAACCACAGTTTTTTCCAAAAAACAAATTTATTCATTTTAACTTATTCTATGACATGGGAAGTTTTTTCTTCTTTCTTTTAAACAGAATATCAGATAAGTGGTGGTCGTGGTTATCAATACATTGTTGCAAGCGAATTCTGAAACTGTCGTGGACTCTCTCGAGCATGGCTTGAGGTATGCGCAGAACTTCCTCCCGTATAGCTTGCTTCAAGATTCAAGATTCAAGATTCAAGGTTTTTATTGTCGTTAGGCAATCCATAGAAATGCAATTGACAAAGTCATAGCTAATTATCTACAATGATCATAGCATATAAATCTTAAAAAATACATATTAGGCACATATTTTTCCTGTAAGTCAATTGAATAAATATGACAGTCAATAAATAATCTAAACTAAGTACATAAATTATTTACTAAAGTTAATGTAAGGTTTAAAAGTTGAATCTACACACAGTTAAAAAATATCATAAATAAATGAATAAATAATTTAAAATCTTAGGCTACTAATATCACAGTTCAAAAAATCATTCACTGAATAAAAAACATTTTGTTTAAACCACCTTTCTGTTATTTTTTTAAAACTTTGCAGGGGTACAGTCCATGCCTTTTCAGGTAATTTGTTAAAAAAATTTAAGTTTCATTTTAATGTGACTTCTATTGGTTTTCTCTAATTTTATTTGAGGCAATTCTAAAAAATAATTTGATCTAGTTGGATATCTATGTACTTCCTGCCGTACTTTAAACAACTCAAGACTCTCTTTAACACTAATTAAACAGCAATATATATATAAATTATAAAGGGTCATTACTTCTAGTTCTTTAAAAATTTCTACACACGACGCCCTAGGTTGAACAGTTTTTATCTTGCAGGTTTCTGGGGCGATGTTTGAACACCTCGGCCTTTAAGTAACCCCACAGAAAAAAATCACATGGGGTTAAATCGGGTGATCGCGCTGGCCACACAATGTCCCCTCCCCGAGAAATCAACTGGCCAGGAAACATTTGCCTCAAAATGTTCATTGCTATTCGGGCAGTATGTGCTGTGGCACCGTCCTGCTGGAACCACACATTCTCGAAAGCCCTCTGTTGTAGGGCAGGTTCAAAATTCTGCTAGCATGTTGGCATACCTGTTTGAGTTCACAGTAACAACATTGCCATCCTCTTCAAAAAAATGAGGGCCAATGATTCCACATCGTGATAACGCGCACCAAACAGTCACACGTTCAATATGAAGAGGCCTCTCATGGATTTCCTTCAGGTTGTTTTCACTCCAATAGCGAAAATTCTGTTTATTCACACTTCCAGACAGATGGAAATGCGCTTCGTCACTGAAAAAAACAACAGCGTCTGGTGGGAGACTATCCAAGATTATTTGACACACTTCCATACGACTCTGCCAATCACGTTGAGACAGCTCTTGGACAACAACCATCTTGTAAGGATGGAAATGAAGATCCATGTGTAGAATTCGACGAACGCTACGGTCGGACATTCGAAGGGCGGCTGCATGTTTGCGAGCTGATCATTGAGGAGACTGCAAAACTGATTGCCTAACCGCATTAATGTTTTCTGGTGTACGAGCACTACGAGGTCTTCCACCTCGTTTTTTCACAACAGAACCAGTTTCTCTGAAGTTTTTCACCCACAGCACAATAGACTTGCGGTCCGTTACTGAATCACGAGGAGGAATTTGAAACCGCGTTCGGAATTCGCGTTGAGCCATGATAACTGATTCATTGTTACGAATAAACGCTTCGACCGCAAACGCTCTCTGTGCACTCGTCCACACCATGATGGCGACTGACGACTGGTGCCTACGGGCGGAGCGTCACTTAAATTTCCCCCTCTCCTGCGTCGATTGCGGCTATCCCCACCATTCTGAGTGCCTCCCTCTACTCACAATAAAGCAATGAAAATAGGGAGGTTATTTTGCCGCACCCTGTACATACCTTTACAAAATAATTGATTTAGCTTATTTAATTCTCATAAAGTATTTTCCTAAACTTGTACTGTCCTGCTCTTGCCCAACCTTTGCATATTCAATATTGTGTTAAATATTTGATAAAACAACGATTTCTATTGACTCGACTGTGTACTGCTAGAAATACATGTAAACTTTAACTTAGTGATTTAGGTTGATTATAAAGTATAGCACATAACGTAGGTATGGTTGGAATAGCCAACAAAATCGAATAGACAACAATTCGTTTTTACATGTTCATTGAGAATAGTATTAGTGTCACGGAAGGGTTGATTGATTATTAATGTTGAGTTCAGCTTCAGTTCACTTTCTTCTTAATGCAGTGGCTGGAATCTGACACTGTCACTCTTCCAATCTTGTTCCAAGTCATGTTCTTCTGATGAGAACCAAAAGCAGTAAAATATTGCTTGGTACATTTTAGGAGCTCAACATAGTGTCTCATGATTGTGAGTGAATAGAGTTCCTGAGTTCAGGGTTTGGTTAAGTTTCATGATCACTAATCATTGAAACTGACTATATCCTTGAATACAGTATTTATGTTAAGAAAATTGTATATCAGTTTACGGGGAATCTAACTTAATTGTAGAGTATCACACATGTTTAATTATAAGGGAGGGATTTATTGGTACGAGTGCCTTTTTCACCAGAGTTGTTATGTTGTTGCACAGGTGGTGACAGGCAAGCAGGGCCTGTACCAGCAGATCAACATCACAAAGAAGTCCATGTCCGTACAGGAATACAAGCAGCTTGCTGAAAGTCCCAGGTACAACACTCCGCCCAGCTTCGACTACGAAGACCTGGAACGGAAGTATTGGAAGAACATCACTTACATTGCTCCTATCTACGGTGCCGATGTGTCTGGTTCTCTCACTGACAGCGACGAACATGTGAGACTAGTATTAAACTGTGCCAGCTATAAATAAACTTTCTGCTCTTAAATTCTAGGTTTTTAGAAGTTTAGCTATCTTAAAATGTTTAGATCCCTTTGATTAAAATTGATATTTATACAGAATAAAAATTATCATAAAGGCAATTCTTAGCAAATATGGTTGAAAACATTTTCAACCATATTATGAACCAACAGTTGTGTACACCTAACAAAATCTAGTACTTTCAAAAACTGTCCCTTAATAGACCAAAAATATGATTTTTTTAAAGTAAAATGCATTTTTAGACATTAAATATAGTCTCTACCATAGATTAAATTGCATTTGAGTTCAAACTAAAATTAACCCCTTATAATTTCTAGTGAACATTTTTAGGCAAAGGTGGTTATTGCCATTTTGGCTATAAATAATTAGTATTTAATAAAAATTATAGCACTACATTTTTAGTTAATAAATACTAAAAAGTAAATATTATTACCTTTTAAAAATGAAAAAAAAAAATATTCAGGTATCAATAACTCTGACCAACACCAAGTTTGGTCGGAATCAGTCTGTTCATTTTGATCATGGCTGATGCTTACATACTCACAAGCTTGTACTTGATCCTCCATATAATTGTCCAAATACCACTCTTTTACTAATAATGAGTATCAAAATAGATATTTCAGCTGTAAACTAAAATTAATTTTTTTTGCCATTACAAAATATTCTCACGCCTTATGAATGGGGAGAAGTTAAAAAGAAGAAATGAAGTAACCATAATATTCACACATGTGATGAGATTATTGCGATGGAATATAGTGCAGTCATTGAAGCATTATTGCTCCGAATTTTTTTACTGTGAACCGAATTGCATACAATTTTGGAATTAGGTTCATCTTACCCTTAACTTCAACAGTGAAAATGATTTGTACTCCGCAACCACTCTGGGGGTGGTTGCCACCCCTTCTCGGGGGTGATTTTTTGTTTTTCAAAATAACCTTGGATATCGATAGAAGGCCTAATTTTAAGCAAAAAATCATCTATACAGTTTTTCAAAAAATCCAATACTTTTCAAATTATTGGCAATTGAAAATTAGCAATTTTTTCACGTTTTTCATCGGTTTTTTGCAAATATCTCCAAAAATATACGTTTTATCGAAAATTGTAGCAGGTAAAAAAATAAACAATTTGGTTTTTTATAAAGTATTCTAAGTGCAATATTAAACTAGATATTAAAGATCAAAGCTGTTTTTAATTTTGTCTGAAATTTAATCGATGTGGTCAATGCCATCTAGCGGCGAGCAGATGCATTTTAGGCATTCTAATAAAAAAGGGTTTTGTAGTGCTTGAAATAAGCTTTAAAATGAGCACTATTAAAAGTCTTTTGCACGTAAAATAAGTGAGCTGTATTGTAAATAAGAGGAGCATCTAAAGTTTTTTTCTTTTAAATCAATGGGTGTTTCATAAGTGCCATTTCCACCTAAATTAAAATTAATCGTATTCCGCCTAGAATTAACTTTATTATGAAGAGTTTGATAGATTTTATCAGTTTGGCTGCTTCAGGACACAATATGTTTAAAAAAAGTCACGATTAAAAACAAATTCAAATTTAAAAAAAAACCACCTTTTTTCATAATATCTCAAGAATGAGGACAGATACGTATAAAAGTGTAGGAATGAAAAATTTAGGTATTTTTCTGACAAACAATTTGGTTTTTTTGTTTTTTCTGTCAAACAAAAATTGACAGCGATATGATTGTTTAAAGAGCGCGTGGCAGCGCAATCACAGCCTCTCTTAAGCCCTTTAACCCTTCACCGTTTGAGAAAAAGGTTTTTTACTGTATATTGCAATAAAGGATGTTGTAGCTCTCTTAAGTACCTTTACAATGGTTTTTTATAAATTGTGATAGCATGAAAATTGACGGAGTTATGGTCCAAAAACTTATCATATTTTTTTCTACTTAGTAACTGAAAATTTCGGAGTGTGAATATTTGGAGCAATGTGAAAGTACGCAGTATAATAGAGACCCAAAACTATTGTAATGTGTATATATATATAGATAATATGGCTAATATATTTTGGAAACATAGGCATGAATACACACCAACGTTCTTATATGTATATGTAACACATGTGAGTAAATTTTTTATAATTTGTAAATATTTTATTCAATAAATGGCAATTTTTTACTCTAAATTAAATTATATTTAAATTTATGTAATCATATATATTTACGGTTTTAATTTAGGGGTAGTTTTAAGGGTAGAAAACTTAAGAATATGATAATCATTTTCGAGAGTGTGGAATAATATTTAAATCCTTTTCATTTTATAAAAAAAAATGTTTAACAATTTTTTATCAAGGGGTAGTTTTCAAGGGTTGAAAAGGGGGTTAATAATTTGATAATTATCATAGAGAATATAAAAAATATTTCTTACTCTATACTTACATCTTTTTATGTCGTACCAAAGTAGTTTTTGTGATCTTTTCAATTTAGGGGTTGTTTGCAAGGGTTGTAAGATTTTCAAGGGATTGAAAATGATTTTAATATGAGGTAATTGTGTTATAAAACACTTTACAATTTCACCACTTACTATTAGACATGTTTTCTAGTGATAAAATGGCTCAATGTCAATTTTTCCATTAAGGGGTTGTTTACACCCCTTAAAAATAATAGGCGGAGTTCAGATCATTTTTACTTTTGAAGTTAAGGGTAAGATGAGCCTAATTCCAAAATTTCATGCAAATCGGTTCACAGTAAAAAAATTTGGAGGTAAGACCGTATTTTTCGCTTCAATGACTGCACTAATAGTGATAATCCATTTTGTGTTTTAGGTCTGGAACATAAATAGGCTGGGTACTATCCTGGACTATGTCAATGAAGACTATGGTATCAGTATTGATGGAGTCAACACAGCTTACCTCTACTTTGGGATGTGGAAGACCACTTTCGCTTGGCACACTGAGGACATGGATCTCTATAGTATTAATTACCTACACTTTGGGGCCCCCAAGACATGGTATGTTGTGTTTATCTGTAGACTAATAACATAATACTGACATTTAACATTCAGAGTACATCATTAAACCTTTAAGAGACTAGACAATACATTATTGGTGGTTAATTAAAAAAGACTGGTAGGCGGCATATTATTAATGATAAAATATGAAAAGTCTAGCCTACTTCATATTGTTGATAGTTCAGTACATAAAGCGATACGATAGATACTTTGAAATCATTTTTATTATGTTGTAATTTTATTTCACACTAAGATAATTACATAAACAAGAATTTTATTAAACAATACTAACAATGGTCAGTACAAAACATCTGATTAAAATGAAATGTTTGTCTATAAAACCCTTCCTATATTCCCTTCCACTGTTTTTAGAGTTGTACTTTACATTGGAAATTTGTTTTTTGAGGTGGTCTTATAGTCCATCCAAAGGAAGAAACATCTTTTCTTTTTTTTTGTGCAGAATCTTGAGAATTAACTGGAGGTAATAATCTCAACATGGCTTTACTACTAACACACTTGTCATTTGTATTTATTGTGTAGGATCTTGGAACCACTTTTAAAAATGTATTTTAATTTTGTTCTTAAACTAATTTTTTTATTTCTATGTGAATTTGTTTCTGTTTTATATTATTTTTAAATAGTTTATGGTTTAAATAGAAGAGAGATCTACAACCTTACATAATGTACTAATATTTTTCAAGTATACTTTGTCTATAATTAATTTAAACATCTAACTTCATAATCAATAAATATGTTATAAAAATTAACTTGTTTGTTTTTTTAAGAACTAAATGCAAATCCCCATTTCAAGTATATGCTGAGTATTTTGATCTAGATGTAAAAGTCATCGAATGGTCATAAATGATCTTGTATCATACACTCTGTCTTCGCTTATTTGGAAGCCAGCAATAAAGATACAAATATTAGACCTTTCATTTTGGATTAGCTGTACAAGGCAATGTTGGTTTGAAATATTTAGTTTAATAGTTCAAGAATAAATTTATTTTAGTAGTTTTCTTTAAATATAATTATTTTTTCTGTATCTTATACGAACTGTAGCTCTCAGTCAGTTTTTTACACCTTAAACATCTTATTTTTTTGTGTCTTTTAAGAACACTTAAATTCATGATAAATGCTTGTTTCAGGTATGGGATACCTCCTGAACACGGCAGACGTCTGGAACGCTTAGCGAATGGATTCTTCCCTAGCAATTGCAAATCTTGTCCGGCTTTTCTCAGACACAAAATGACCATCATATCCCCCCATGTCCTCAAGAAATACTCTATACCTTTCAACAAGGTGAGTTTGTTCTTGTCATTTAATTTAATAATCTACCTGTAAATAGCTGCTCTTTACAGTTGATGAGTCCTATACTTAAACCTTTGATTTACAGATAACGCAGGAAGCGGGGGAAATAATGATCACTTTCCCATATGGTTACCACGCAGGCTTCAATCATGGTTTTAACTGTGCAGAGTCCACAAATTTTGCTTCGCCTCGTTGGGTTGAATATGGAAAACGAGCAATGCAATGTCTTTGCAGGTCAGTGTGTTTTTCCCTTTAATTTTTTAGGATTTGATCTTGTTTAACTTTCAGAAAAAATATAACTTTGTAGTGTTGAATATTACATATTAACACTTGAGTTTTGTACCCTGAAATATATGGCTCTATTTGAACATTCATGGTTTTTAGATATTTTCCAAAATAATAAAGGGTGCGGCAGAATAACTTCCTTTTTTTAAATGCGCACCATTCAGTTAGTTGATGTCATAGTGGAGCGCTAGTGGTCTCATTCAAGAGGGGGTACTCTAAAGTTTTGTCCCGACACGGTTCAGTCACCATCATGCGTTGGAATAGTGAGGAGCGTGCCTTTGCCGTTGAGGCCTACTTTTCAAGCGGATGTTCGGTTATTGGAACACAGCGTGCATTTCGGAATCGCTTTAATTTAGCCCTGTTGGCTCCGGTCCCAGACCGCAAATCAATTTTTACATGGGTCACTACATTCAGACAAACTGCAAGTGCGACAAAACGAAGAACTGGAATCCCTCGGCCCGTTAGATCACCTGAGAACATTGAAGCAGTGAGAGCGTCAACATTGCGATCACCACGGGGTCATGCGCGCAAACACGCATCTGCCCTTGGACTATCCGATCGTTCTGTGAGAAGAATTCTTCGTGATGATCTTCATTTTCATCCATATAAGATGGCGATAGTGCAGAAAATTTCAGAACGTGACTTCAATTCTCGGATGAACGCGTGTGAGCTTCTTCTTGTTGTCGTTCCCGAGGGTGCTATTGTTTTTTTTAGCGAAGAAGCCCATTTTTATTTGAGTGGGTCGGTTAACAAACAAAACATGCGCTACTGGGCTGACACCAACCCTCGAGAATTGCATCAAAGGTCTTTGCATTCACCGGAAGTCACAGTGTGGTGTACAATTTCCTCAGCTGGAATTATTGGTCCCTGGTTTTTTGAGGAAAATGAGGTTACAATGACAGTGACTTCTGACCGGTATGTAAACATGCTACAGAATTTTTTTTCCCTCGGCTAGAAGATTTCCCTCGGATTTGGGGGACACTTGGTTCCAACACCCCTGTGGGTGGTGTTGTTGCGTATATTTCCAAAACCCCATAGAAAAAAATCACAAGGTGACAGATCGGGAGAACGTGCCGGCCATTGCAAATCGCCTCTAATTGAGATAAGGCGCTCTGGAAAGTTTTCCCCAAAACAGCCATCGATGCTCTCGCAGTGTGTGCTGTTGCACCGTCTTGTTGAATGTAGTGACCCATGTAACAATTGATTGCGGTCTGGGACGGGGGCCAACGGGGCTAAATTAAAGCGATTCTGAAATGCACGCTGTGTTGCAATAACCGAACATCCGCTTGAAAAGTAGGCCTCAACGGCAAAGGCACGCTCCTCACTATTCCAACGCATGATGGTGACTGAACCGTGTCGGGACAAAACTTTAGAGTACCCCCTCTTGAATGAGACCACTAGCGCTCCGCTATGACATCAACTAACTGAATGGTGCGCATTTAAAAAAAGGAAGTTATGCTGCCGCACCCTGTATAATCCATAATATTTAATTAATGACATTACAGTACTTCAATGGCAAGAATTCCAATTTTATTCTTTCATGTAATGCAAAAAGTATGAAAATGTATTATTAAAAGTTAAGAAATGAAAATATTTTCCAAAAATATATACTTGATAAAGAACAAAATAATGCTAACTTTTTATAATAATTCATGTTTACATAAAAACTAAATAACTTTTAACAAACAAATTTACAGGATTAAAACAATGGTGATGCTGAGTACAAACAATATAAAGCAGAGGTTTCTATACCATACTGTAGACAAGTGTAAGTAGTACAGCGTGCCCATTAGTGCCATTATTTATTTATGCAAAAGACCGACTTTTCAAAAATTGCATCCCAATAATTAATATTCTACACCATTAATAATAATGCGTTTTGGCTTAAGTAACTTATTATTTGGAACATTATTTGCTGAGTGTTATCAAAGCCTATCACTCAAGGGGTTGAACAATTTTTTATTTTTATCTGTTTGCACAATATTTTAAGAACAAACTTAACTGTAGACTGTAAATTTTGCTTGAAACTTAATTTCTATAAAAGCATTGTGTTCGATAGTGATGCATGTCACTTCATGGGATTTCGCTGAGTGTTAGCAAAGCCTATAAATCAGGGTAGTATCTCGAGAATTAATTGAGCTATAAACTTGAAAGTTTAGTTATCACAAAGGATTTCTGACCATATACCTCCTCTGTCTCTCTGTGTCTGTCCATTTCTCTGTTTTCCACTGGATATCTCAAGAATGAAATTAGCTATGGACTTGAAATTTTGCATGTAACTTCATTTATAAATAGGCAACATTGTATAAGATGATGGGTGTGTCTTTCTTTGGTTTAGCGTTTACATAGCCTAACTGTACACAGGATTTCTAAAGAATTATTTCATCTGTAGACTTTAAATTTTACATGGAACTTCATTTTATACATAGAGAAGAATGAGTTAGATAATGGTGTTTGTGTATCGATGGGGTTTTGCTGAGCATCATTGAAGCTTATCGATCAGTAGGCTAGATGTCTTGATATTATCTGAATCAGGTAGAATTGCAAAAGAATCTTCTTTATACTTTATACAGATACTCCCTATCCTTGGGGATTTACCTAATATGGGGGTTAATATAATATGAGTGTACTAAATAATGGACAGAATAATTCCATTTTTAGCCACAAAACACATTACAAGTGTAAACTTAAACAGATATAGTTGTGTTTTATAACTTAAATCTGGTAATACTAGCAGGGTTGACAATTTTAAAGGATGAGTAATTCACATGGAATGTCTGTTATATTTGTTGAATTTAAGTTTATTCTTTGCCCATTCTTGGCCAATGTTTTTGTAACTGTTTGTGAAAGCACTGTGATAAAATCCAGCTTAGCTAATTTCCTATCAGCTGAGGATGAACTGTACCCATAATATCCTGTTCAGAAGAGTTACATTTGAACCTTGGCTGAGTAACATCTAAGTGAAAGAAACGGTTGTATTTGCAGACCTGACAACGTGAAGATCAGCATGGACACGTTTGTGAAGAGGTTCCAGCCAGAGAAGTATGAGCTGTGGCTGCAAGGCAAGGACATCGGACCTCATCCTGAGGATCCTGGCAAGCTGACGGCTGCTCCTGCCCCCAGTGAGCTGGACATACTGTGTAATAAGAAGTGAGTAGCAAACAAAATGTATAGTTTCTGTAAATTTACCTTCATATAAAAGAAAGTGTATCAGAGAATATGGCTTGGGTCCGGCCAATAGTGAGACAATGCATTGTGGGTTGCTCTAGTGCCTTCCAAAAATGATCTCATTATGGTGGCTTCAATTTTGTTACAAAATTTATCTGAGGGTTTCTGGCGTCTTTTAAATTTTTTTAAGCGTAAGTAAGTATTACTGAAACCTATTATAATTTCTGTAGTACAGGATCCAGTACAATGTCATTATTTTGGTTCATATTATACACTTTTATTGGATGTAACTTGTCACTCACTGCCAACAGAAATTAAATATAAGTATGCAATATAAGCTTGCATACACGTCCAGTTCCTCTCTATCCAAAATATAAAAAGTCAATTTAACTACTCAATTGTTCATACAGGATCACTGATCCTTCCTCAAGCATATAGTAAGTCTGTTAACGATTCTTTGAATGGTGTTATGTTTATCTCGTCATAAAAGTCTTGGTTTATAATTTTAGATTGAAAAATCCACTTAAATTCTTTCACAAATACTTCAAATGATGAATGATTAGATGCCTTCCTTTTCCATTTCAATGAAATATACTTGTTGATTGTTATTTTATACAAATGGAGGCAAAAGGCAATAAAAATAACTGAACCCTGCTTCATATGTTTATAATTTAATCTAACATGAACATTATATTTTTCAATATTTATTTATAATATACATTACCTGAAAGGATTTACACACATTTGGTACTGAGCATTAACACAAGCAAACATAACGCATAAACTCCCAATATCCTAAAGCTTACAAACTGTACTAAATCCTAAGAAATGTCAGCTTATGTAATTATATATTAGATTAGTTCTTTACCTGAAGAGAGATCAGATTGCAGATCTCGAAACATAGTATTACTGATTTCTTGTTTCACTGAACGATGGCAAATGTCCGGAAAAATCCTGTTTCCTTCACAATCCTTCCATTGTCAAAAATAACCTTCAAACAAAGAAATGTCAGCTAATATCAAATTTGTACTTTTGTTAATATTTATAAAAAAAAGTAAAACAAAGTCGTAAACAATATTATGAATGAATAATTATTTAGTTTTTTTTTAGATATCAATTAAAACATATTATCTTATATACTAATATTTAAAGGCTTTAAGACATAAATTGGTGTACAATTATTGCATCTCCGCATCATGTTTGTATTGGAATAATATAAAATTATGAATTTATAACATATGTGAACAATTTATTTAAATTTTGGAACAACACTAGTCTGGCATTACAAAAATCTAATATTTTATGGCAAGAAAATAAGTAGGTACATTTTAAATTTAATCAGTGTTCAATTAATTAATTACCATAGTTTTGGACCTAGAAAAATTATGTTTTACCAAACATAGGCTTTTTTAAGTTTCTTATTTATATAGTGTTTGATTAAAAGCAGCTCTCATCTTCGAAAGTTAAAAATTAACAACGTCCCTGAGTCAAGCTCTGTGTCTATTTATAGGATATAGGCAGTTTGTCTAAGTGGTGGGTTGTTCGCTAAATACCGTCAACAGTCTTCTTTTCTATCAGGTTTAGATATGTAATTAAATTGAATTTTGATTGATTCATGTGTGTTATTTTCAGCATGTTCACAAAATACTACACAGAAATTTTTAAGAAAGCTTTTAAGTGAAGTACACATAACATTGAAACTGTTAGAAAACAAAGGACTGTTTTTTTAACAAAGGAATAAAGGCATAGTACATGAATTAAGATGTAATGGGTTGATTGTAATTTCACCTTAAAGTTTTTTTATTGATGAATGATTTGAAAAAATATTGGGATCAGACATTTACCTCCATTGTTATTTTCTACAGCAGAAAACAGTATTTTGTATTGCAAAACAATAGTCATGGACTATCTTCTAAGTTTACCTGTTCACAACACATCAAAACATTCGTTATTTAATTAGTTTTATTACTGAGATATTTAAAACAATTTAATTAGTTGTTCTATGATATTAATTAAAAAGTAAATGAATTGCATAAGGAGAAGTGGCATAGATTTTCTTCTCAACAAAGTAGGACAGAACTAATAAATCATTAATTAATTTGAATAATTTGATACTTATCTCACTAGATGTCTCCCACACAATTCACCATTTAGGGCAGATGTACTGTTTTAATTTAATTTTGTGAAGTATGTGAATAAACTCTGTTATTGTTAGTGGGTCTGGACAGGCTCCTAGGTATGTGTTACATCAAATAAATAAATGAAAATATGGCATAGGGAATATTCAGATTAAGATACACAAAACTACTTCAAAATAAATTACTGGACTAAAATTAATGATCACTTAATGTGTTTAGTATTGTCAATTCTAACTGCCATGAGAAATCAAAAGTTTGAAAGTTCATTAAGATTTTGTTTGATCTTTTGAGCAGCTAAATTAATTTCTCCTATCAGAGTTGACGTAAAGAGAGTAAAATTTATTCAACATTTCCAGCAACCCCGAGATCCCGGCAGTGTTCTTAGAGGCAGGCAAGAAACGACAACCATCAGTGCGCAAACCCAAGGTAGAGATACCTCCGGATGTGAAGAAAGTAATGGACGAACTGGAGCTGGAAGAGGAGATTCCAGATGAGCAACAGCTGGAAGTGCTGGAGGACATTTGGTTAAAAGCTGGAGAAATGGGTGAGTCATTCTTCGCTTCAATTGTTCTTGCAGAAACATTTATTTATAGATTATGTCTAAATACTGTATAAACAAACAATTCTTTATGGATTAATAAGCTTCTTGTCAATATGTATCCACATAAGAAGCTTACTAAAAGTTATCATGAAATTTTGACAAAAATATGCAAAGGCAAAAAGATACTCCGGTGCAAGTAAATCCTGGATTGATATCATATTAATTGTAGTGACAGCTTATGTAGTGTATCAGTTGCTGACTCAATTAAGTATTGTAAGTCTGTGAATGGTTTCTTTTAATTCTCAAATTATAAAATAATGAAACTAAACAAAAACAATATGACTGAACTAAAAATAATGAATAAAAGGATTTTTTTCTGGATTTTTGAACCTCTTATTTTAATTATACTAAGAAGCTTCTTTATCTTCTAGTACTGTTTCAATATGAAGAGTAGGTGAGAAAAGAAACAATAATTATTTGTCTTTCTTTACCATTAACCCATTCGAGACAAAAGACAGGCTTAGCCTGTCATTCAATATCATTTACATTTTTTGTGTCATGTGTTTTACAGTGAATCTGTATTTCTCTCAGTCAAAGAGATATCAAATTTGGTTGATGAGGGGTTTCTGTATTTGTAAAGTTCTTTTTGTAGCTAAATATTTTATATTATGTTATGAGATGACTGACTGCATTGTGTAAAGAATTATACTAATTTAGCTGGCCTTTGTAGAATTATCACTAATAACACATTTCTAGAGAATGTGTTATAAGAGTGTACTCGATAGTTTTATCTCACAAAAATGAATTAATGTTTTTTAAACTAGTTTCTTTGTTTTACTTTTAGTAGTTAAGCATTTTTATTTTAGCTTTTGGTGTATTTTTGATGTTAGTGAATTTACTGTTGTATCAATTTTCCCCCTACTTAATTTATAGTTTTATAGCAAGTATTCACTGCATATTATGCTATAAACCTACCATTTGTAAAGCTTATATTTTTACGCTTGAACTTTGCACATGCTTGTGTTACTAAAATATTGTTGTGTGGAATTGTGTTCAGCTGTTAAGCTGTTAAGCATACACTAGCTGCTACAATGAAACTTGGATAATTCAAACCTCAAGAGTCTTATTCACACAAGTATATACAAGTGTCCTAAAAGAGGTTAAAAATGATTTAAAATCAATAATATATTGAAATAGCAAAAACATCAATACTATAAACATATTTAAATAACTTTAACCCTTTCCGCTCGTATGTCGGACGTCGTCCGACATTGCTATTTTGCCGTTCCGCTTGTATGTCGGATGCCATCCGACATTGCAGTGACGTCAGCTTTACTTTATTTTTAGCCGGCCCACGATGTTTCCGATTGGTGCTGCGATCGCACGGCATTCTCAGGAATTAATAAATTACAGCTGAACTACGATTAGTCGGCTGCTGATTTATTTTGCTTTGTCATTGTAGTCACGTTTCCTAACCAATTTTCAGACGCGTTCGCATTAGTGACTCGATATGTCGTTACCAAGTACCTCTTTTCTTTCTGATTCACAAGTTATTGCTGAATTACTTAATTAAGGCAAGGATAATCAAATAAACATACAAAAGCCAACAGTTATCTGTCAGTATAACAAATATATGGGTGGCTTGGACCAAGCAGACCACTATATTGCTTCCTACAAATTTCCCCGTAAATCTCTGAAGTAGTGGAGAAAGCTATTTTTCTGGATGTTGGAAAACACGAATAAACAAAACCATGGAGAAAAAACAATTCAACACAGGAATTTCAGAGAAATCCTTATCACTGAACTTGTAGGCCATGTCCGTAACCCTATGAGTTTGAAGCGGGGTCGTCCTTCATCAGTAGAAAAAGAAGAAAGGCTAAACAAACAACCTCACTTTCTTGCAGCTCATCCAACAAAAAAAACTAAAGACTGTGCTGTTTGTAGCAATAGAAAGGTGCCAGGAGGAAGAAAGGAAACACTTTACTATTGTAAAACCTGTTCAAAAAATCCTGGTCTTCATCCTGCAGAGTGTTTTGAACGATACCATACCATGCTAAAATATAAAACTTATTAGTGTAATTATCAAATTTTATATCTCTAAAATATAAATTAGAAATAAAATAAAATTATTATACAATATAATAATGTATATACTTTATTGACTTCCAGTTTGCTAAAAATGGGTTTTTACTGAAAATATGCTAAAATAAATACGAGCTGAGGGGGCAGACTAGTGAAAAAAATCCGAGTGGAAAGGGTTAATACCGCATAATTAAAGCACTGCAAGACAATATAAGGAGGAAGGGTCGTGCATTGGAGTGCTAGGGGACAATTAATTAACTTGACAGTTGTGAAGCAAGATACAGGGACATTCAGATTGTGCAGATTCTCTGTGCTAGATTCTTGGAAATCAAACTGTCAAGCTAAAGATATGGTATGGAGGAGATTCTTATTAAACATCGTGTGTCTCACCCTACTCAGTCAGTGTGGTAAAGGCCTTTGCAGCTTTAAATATAACCACAGTCAGTTAACTACAATATTAGATAGAGAATTGTTATGTTGCTTCGATTACTCAGAAATGATGTATGACAGACATAAATTTCAACCACCGCCCGTATTTTGACATTATACATAATTCAAATGTCAAGGTACCAGAAGAAAAGTTTGGATTATCCAGTTCCACTGTACTTATTTATTTAATTGCATTTTAGTTTGTAAATTTCCTTCTTCTTTCTTTCACTCACTTTAACTCTTGCATTCTTGGTGATCTCAGATATTGTATTCAGGACTCTACTTTGGCATGCAATTCTGAACAGCGTGTTTTCCTCGCTTTACTTAGAAATAATAGTAACAAATTATATGTTGTAGTATTATGGAGTGCAGTCAGTGAACTCCATGGATCCATCAGACATCCATAATTTAACTGTAATCATAACTGATTAATAATTTGATAGCAAAAGTTGATTGATTTGCAAGGTTTTACATCTGAGAGGCTGGTTGGAGATTGAAATCTCCATGAATGTGTATTTTGATTTGTACTGTCTGTTGTTGGAAACTTATCTTGTTTTCATTAAATCTTTTTCAATTAAGTATTCTATAATACCCAGCCACCATTCAAGGAGGAGGTGTGAAGTTAAAATTTCCATCATGGCATTGGGTGAGGGTCTTAATGAGTACCAGTTTTCAGTGGTTAAGTAGTGTCTTTTGTATGCTATTGTTGTATATTTCAGGATCAACTGAATTGGTCATGGACTTTTGATGCTAACATAGGTATTCCTTTGCAAAAAAAACTGTTGATACATTCTACAAACCTTTTAATGGTTATACTAAGAAAATAAAATTCAGAATACATTTTTAGTGAATAATTGTATGTTATGGTTGGTTATCCACTGAACTGTAATAGTCATTACATCTAATGCAGCTAGTTTTACTACGAACCATTAATATCTAGTATTCATGCAATCAATATACATTTCACCTGATATATTCAGTCTGCCAATCCGATTCATGCTGCAACGTGAAACATACTCGATCTACAATCTAGTGATGAAATATAAACTCTAACCATTTGATGTGTTAATTTCAGTAACTATGTCCTATGTGCTTTACTTTTTATCTAGTGAAGTTGTTTGACAAGTTATAAGCGATTTTTAAGTTTTGTGTTATTTATTATATTGGTATGTTATGATTAATGAATAGTATGTAAAATGGACGAGGAAATTGATGAAAACAGTGCTATAAATGAATAATTTAATTGCCAATTTTGGTATTGAACGCTAAAAATTTGAGTAAAAATTACAGTGTGGACAAAGAATTAATTTTTGTGATTTCTCTTGATAGTGCCAAAGATATTTCCAAAGCATGAATAATTTGACCTATCATCAAAAAACAAAAGTTTCTTTTTACTTTCATAATTACAACACGAAACATTTACCAAATATTAGGTTTTATAAAAGGATTACTTTTAGGACTAAGGAGGTACTTGTTATCAGATCAGATAGATCAGAGTTATGCTAAAGTAATTATTACCCTGACAAAAATAGTACAAAAATTGTATAATTTTAATATAGTACTTATAATGAGTATAGGTTTGGTAAATCAGCTCATGTTAAAGCAGTGACATCAAAACGAGCTCATGTAGGCATCATCAATGTGTTTGATTAAAAAATGGTATTTCCATAAAGAAATTTTCTGTAAATCGGTGTATAGTATGCCTAGACTCTTGGCTAATGTCAAATTCTTCAACATTAATGTATTGTCTTTTAATGTACATCACTCCAAATCGTATCTGTAAGTTTGGTTTCTGTATTATTCTCTCCTCTATCTTTGACTTAAGTGTTATTCTTATTCGATTCCTTTATAGTTTCTTTCTATGTCCTCCTCCATGCTTCTGTTTGTTGATTTGCACTTATGTTTTCTTTGTAAAGTTATATTTTCGTTCTGGTAATTGGACGTTCCATATTCTGTCTAGATCCGAGACGTAGTGCTGCCCGCATGAAGCTGAACCCATCCGGTATGTTTCCAAATTTTATCTTGGTGCTACTAACTTAAAATGAATATCTAAACATAACTCTTAGCCGAGCTATTTTTGTGGGTTAAAACTAGAGAATAAAAATAATTCTATAAAATAGGACGCATAACATTACAAAATTAAATCATAGTTCATTTAGTTTTTAACTATCTGGTGGTAAATAACAAGTATTGTATTCTTTAGATATGTTTATAAGTAATTAAACATCTTATGAGCAATATTTTATTAACTCTCTAGTATATTTAGATAACCAAGGTCTGTCCAATTATGTGTAAAAGGCAGATAAATTTTATTTAAGTACAAATTAGTAGAGTTTGTGTTATACCCAGAGCTGGTGTTAATTCTACGTAGTGTCCCAGCTTTTAGGCCTACCATGTATGATTTTCTTGAGAACTTCCTCTAGGATTGCTTCAAAATGTAACATTTTACATTAAATTGTTATTAGAAAATAAAGAAACACTGTCTTCAACATGTTTTATTTTTTATTTCAAGCTTTACAACATTATCGTAATAATTAAAATAGCACTTTTTGCAATTCAGTAATTTTAAATGTGTAGAGAAACTACTCCAGTAAATGTAGTTTGTACAAAATATCACTCTACCACTGTCTTTGATATTATAGTATGTGTGTGTGTGAGAGAGAGTGTGTGCGTGTGCATGCATGCATACATGCGTTCATATATATCTACATATATAGGCTACATATATATCCACACACATTTTTATTTTTATTAACCTATAACGCCTTTAAATTTATCTTCTGGGGATATATATACATATAGGGTGGCGCATATTTCAGTTTCCCCAGAAGATAAATTTAAAGGCGTTATAGGTTAATTAAAATAAAACACTTTTAGGCAAGAAAACAAATTTATTATATGAAATTACTGACATATTACCATACAATGTTATAGTAGTTGTTAGGAATGTCCACCTTGATTTTGTATAGACTTCATGTAACGACTGAGAACAGAATTGCGAATGTTTAGCAATAAAGGTTTATCCAAATGCATTTCTAATTAGGTTTCTAAGTTTGTCAAGATTTTGCTTATTTTAAGCATACACAGTTTCCTTTATAATACCCCACAGTGAAAAATCACATGGGGTCAGGTCTGATGAGCACACAGGCCAATCAATTATACCGTGCAGCGACCAATCCATTCGAGTTATTTAAAAAAATCTCTGACTTGGATACCTAAATCTGCTGGGGCACCAACTTGTTGCCAGGTGAGCAAATGAATATTGAAAACAGGATTGTTTCTGAGCTCGGGAACTACTACTTCTTGCAGCAACTGTAACTTTCTGAGTTAACATTTCCTTGAAGAAATTCTTTTTTAAGGACCAATCATTGCAGTACTCGAAATACCTCCCAAAACCATAACACCAGGTACATTGAGTTCTGCTTGGATTACGTTATGAGGATTTACATCTGACCAGTAGACACAGTTATGCCGATTAACACTTCTATTTAGTTTGAAACATGCCTCATCACACCAAAAACTGATCGCAAGAAATTTGGTCAGACCTCTGAGCAGATAATTCACAGAATTCCAATCGTCCATCGGAATCATCCTTGTGAAGCGCTTAGAGTAAAGATAGACGGTATGGCTTAAATTTTAATTGCTTTAACATTCTTTACACGCTTCTTCTTGATATTTCTAGTTCAGCAGGTGCCTTATGAGTCGATTTACCGGGACTGGCTACAAAAGCTTGAGCAACTGTCTGCAGGTTTTCATCGTTGCAAATTGATCGTGGACAACCACACTTTGTGGCATTTAAAACGCTTCCTGTGTTTTCAAATTTCTTATTTAACTTGCGCATATACTGTTGTGTGGGTATCGCGACACCTGAATATTTACCACTAAATTCTTTAATTATTATAGCAGTATTTTTTATTATGCTTCCACTACAACTGAAGGATGTAAACTTGTTGCTGGGTTGTAAACAATTTAAAAACACACACAAACAAATAACAGATATAAAGAGCATCACTTTACACTTCTAGCCAGACAGACAACAATGAACTTACTCTGTGTTGCTGCCAACTTAACATTGTTACCCACCTATCGAAACAAAATATCCCAATTTGTGGGGAAACTGACATAATAGTTTTACTTAATTCATTAAACAGATGTACAGAATAATACAACAATTGTGCCAGTTTGTTTACAGCAAATAAAAAAATTAAGTAAAAGAAAATTTTAAAAATTCAGTCTTTTTATTGAATTAAAGATATTTTTTTTCATCACCTAGGGGCTGCTACTTTCACAGATGCCTCTGAGTAAATGCCAGTTCTATGGTTAGAGGTTTGACTTTGTCTATATTAGGATTTGCTAGACTTATTGTTTTGTTCACCTTTTTTACTTGTGCCATGATATATCTTCAAAGTGGCATTCAAATGTGTGGTTTATTGGTTTTACTTTTACCTTACAGTAGAATCATACTGATTTTAATTAATTGAATTTTCTAGTAACTTATAGTCCATTTATAGTGTTAAGAGTGAAGTGCCACCAAACACTGCCGTGATGTGGTGACAGGATTGTTCTCATGCGGTCTACAGCAGTGCAACTCAACTGTCTGTGAATTTGTAACCACTTATATAGCAACATTATTGAATTGTTGTTTTCTTTTTCCGTTGTATATTTCTTTTTTGTTTGTTTACTAGGCAAAGAAGAGAATTTCGTCCTCAGGAATTAAGTATTACAGTGGAACCTCGATAAGTCGGATTAATCGGGACCGGGACTTAGATAAAAATTAATAAAATACGTATACTTATAGATAAACTCCTTTATAATTGTAAAAACATCAAACATATGCACATTTAATTATTATTAATCCTTACAGTACATTTATAACTGTTCATTTCCTGGTAAAAAACTCAGTCAGCTTTGGTTGTGCCAATGTCGTCTGCCGTTTGCGTGCTGTGCGATCCCACAGTCTCTTCAACATGAGCAATTCAGCCGGCGATGTTTCTCTGCCCCTAACCACAGAGTAATGTAATTTTCATCGACTTCAGAGAAGCCATCAATATTTTGGAACATATCCAAAAGTTCTTGGGGCTGGACATCGTCTGGAGAGTCATTTTCCATATTACGGTTCCCCACTGGTTGAATTATATTTTTAGGCAAGTCGCATACACCCTTCTACAGTTTTTTTCCAAGATTTAATTAAGCTGATTCTAGTCACTTGTTCCCAAGATTCTGCAATCATGTAAATTACAGTTTTCATATTAAATTTTTTGAGAATCTCAACTACACCGTGTTTTCCTTCATTGTCAATGATTGTGCTTAGCATCTGTCTTCTGTAAACCTTCTTGATTTTCTCGAGAACCCATGGGCTGTAATAGCGCTGTTATATTATGCGGCAAAAACTTGACGGTAATGTCCCCACTGACCAGCACATCTGCAGACGGATGTGAAGGAGCATTTTCAATTATTAGGACAGCTTTAATTGGCAACCCACGATCTTTTAAATATTTCGTCACACCTGGCACAAAACAATAAAAAAACCAGTTTTTAAAAGTGTTACTGTCCATCCATGTACTTCTTTGAGACTTGTAGACAACTGGTAGAGAATCCCGATTTATGTTTTTCAGTGCTCACGGATTTTTCGCTTTTCCTATTAAGAGTAGAGGAAATTTATGCTTCCCTGAAGCATTGCTGCAGGCCATTATTTTCAATCGGTCTTTGCTTTTTTTTGTATCCCTTTGCGTCTTTTTCAGTTTTTGAGGCCAAAGTTTTGCTCGGCAACATTCTGTAAAACAGACCCGTCTCACCGGCGTTATATATTTGATCTACCGGTGTTAAATTTTCTTCTTTAACAAAATCCAAAAACTTGTTTTTATAGTCATCAGCAGTGCTGTTGTCCCCAGATAGACTTTCTCCTGTGATAGATAGTTGGCGAATACCATGCCGTTTTTTCCACCTATCCAACCATCCTTGACTCGCAGTAAAATTTGGTTCACAATCAGGCAACTGTTTATTCAGCTTGATTGCCTTTTTTTTAATGATAGGCCCAGACACTGGTAAACCACGTTCCCTTTCCGCACAAAACCAAACATACAAAGCATCGTCAAGAGTCTCGTTTTTAGCTTTCTTAGCTTTGCACCAATTGCCCAAACTGTCTTTTGTTATAATCTTGAAACAAAATTCTTTGATTTTTGTCCTATTTTTTTTCCAATCCGATACTGTAGATGTACCGACACCATAAGATGCTGCAATTGTTTTTAAAGATTTGCCTTTATCAATCCTACCTAATGCCTCTAGTCTCTTTTCCATTGTCACTACAACATTTTTACGTTTTGTTGCCATCGCGTAGATAAAAACAAACGCACAACACAAATGAAGCACACTATCTGAAGCACGATTGCAGAACAGAAGCAAACAATACAGTACACTACACATACAACACGGGCACAAGCGAGCGGAACGAGGTAGGAACGGTACTGAGGGGCCAGGCGTGGGAGAGGATTTGGGGAAATACGCGTCTGTTATTGTTTCCGAGAATCCGGGACAATGACCGCCACTCGGCCGCCGTGTGCCATGAGTCACACACTCACTGTCGTACAGTCCCATAAAATACTGATGCAACATCGATTTTATGGGAAAAATAAATTTAACTATAATGAATTAATAAAGGAATTTAAGTGGATTAATATACATGAAATGATAATTTAGTATACAAATATATACATTTAATTTATATTGTAATGGTAAGTAAAAAAAAAATTAATCAGAAGTTAAGGAGTTAAACAAATTTAATTTGAAAACAATAAGAAAAATTACTATGATATAACATAATAAGAATTATTAAAATCCTTAATATTTCTGTGTTGAATAGATTATTTTATATGTTTTCGCCAATTAAGTATTCTTCCAAGAATGTGTATGTGTTTTTAATGTTGTTTTTGTTGTTCACTTAAACAAAAAGCTGAGAAATCACTTTTTATACTTATTTCTAAAAGGACCTGTGCACTTGATTCCGGAGTAAGAGGATATTCAGGATGTGTAAGGTTGCTGGTAGGAGCTACATCCTGTCGAGATCCCATGTTACATCTACCATGGACAGATAATAGGCACAATCTCAGTTGTCATTATGGAAGACAGGAGGTTTTGTTTAAGTCTCTTCCAGTAAAAGGGGGCAAGGGAGATAATACTATCTCATGTTTAAGGTTGCAAAATCCTTGTCAAACCCATGGCTTGTCTCCGGTTTTGCGTCTCGTGATCCTCCTGATCATTCTTGTAATGTCTTCCCAGGTGTCTTCATTTTATAGCATTTTCTTAACTGTTTCCTACTGTCATGTGCTGCCTACCATTGCCTCTCTCTGGTTGCCACTGGCTACTTGCATAAAGAGTACGCTCTACTCTCCAGAATGAGTGTGGCCACATTTTCTGTAGAGATCAGTCTCTCCTGCTATTTTCTCATGAGCTCTGCCCTGGCCTCCTCTCTTCTCATGGCCCCATGAATGAACCTTCAAACTTTCTCTGACCATCAGCTGCATGTGATTGACACTTGTTATTACGAATCCTGTCTCAGTGGATACTGCTATATCTGCTGCACACTCTTAGGTTCTATACCTTTATTGAGATAATAACAGATGTGAGTAACCGTCTTGAGTCCTGCTTTGGATTTCTAATACTAGCCATAAGTTACCCAAGAGCCATCGCTCATACCTTTGCTCTGTGGAACACTTATGTGTTCCTGAACATTCTTACGCTGGTCCATCCACACTCAAATACACCAGATCTCCTTGACATTATACTGTGAAGCCATTTCTAAAACAAGTGATAATGGTGTCTGGAGCACTCCACTGATCACTATGTCTGTCTTCTGAAGAGCAAACTTCAGCATGTGTTCCCTCATCCAGATGCTTATTCTATTCTTTGTCTTATTAGCAAATGCACTTTGTTCGTGTTCAGTATTGCCAGTTTCAACAACTGCTAGGTCATCAGCATAGTCCCCCACTGGAGACTGTTAGTGATATTAATTGTTATCACATAAATATTGTCTAATAAAATGTTAATTACATTTTATACTAACTTTTACATATTTAAACAATAAATACATTTTTTAAGGCTGATCTTCAGTTTACCGTATTTTGTCTACCCTCATGTGCTACTGGCTTGTGTGAGGATCATATCAAACAGAATAAAGAGAAGAGGTGTTACAGTACAAGGTAGACAGTACTGATAAAAAGTGCAACAGTCTATGAAGTTTGTAGTTTCTATGACTATGTTTGTTCATTGCAGTGAATTTGCTAGTCTACTCAGACCCAAAGTCTGATGCCTTAGACCATGCGTCCTCCATCTCCACCAACTGGCTGCGAGTCTCTATTAAATCAAGTAGTGTTTCTATCAGCTCATGATAAAAGCCCATGAAATTGAATATTTTCATTTCAATTTGTTATTTAGATTTTCAATATGTCTTCTCACAATTAGGAATGGGAAAATTATAAATACTATTTTTAAGTGGATTGAGGCTATTATTAATTTGAATCAAAATACACACCATGGTGACCTCTTGTTTGGTTGGAATAGGCAAAAATACATCATTCTGATATTGAAGAAGGAGAGTTATCTTCAATTTCTTGGCTGTTGGCTGGCTCGTACTAAGCATATTTTACTCCAAATGTCTCATAGAATGTTTTTATGTATAATAGTAGAATGCTTGTAATTTGCTTCTTACCTGCTTGCATTTTGGTTATTGTACTTCTGTTGTATTTATTTGTAGTTTTGTTTGTTATAGAATAAGAACACATCAATGACATTATGAACCTAAAATGTTAAAAATGTGCACTTCTATTTAAAACTAATCAATCTTCTACATTGACACGTTACTTGCTATCAATACTGGTGATAATATATTAATTACCATTGAATTCTGGTTACTAGTAATATCTTTTTTATTTTAGAAATTGATGACGCTTTCATGTTGGATGATGGTTCAAAACATGCTTCAAAGAAGAAAGGAAAGAAGAAGAAAAGAAAAGGATCGGATGATGACGATGATGATGATGAAGAGAAGAAACCGAAACAGCGAAGAGTGAAGAAGGAAGTGAAAGATCCATCAGAAAAGAGGAAGTGTGGAAGACCTCGGAAAATAAAAGTGGAACCCAACGAGCCAAATCAAGATGGTATAAAGAAGTCAGTGTCCGATAGTGAAAATGAGAGTAAGTTTATGTCTGGTAGCGAAAATGAGATCAAAACTATTGGAGGCAGTGAAAATGGAAGCAAGTTGTTAAATGAAAGTGAGTCTGAAATATTTGGTAGTGAAGGTAAATCAAGTTTTCCAAATCAACTGCAAGAAGTTAAACATGAAAAATTCCTTGAGCAGTATGTCAAATTTGTGAAAAAGCGTGGAAGACCTCCTGGGTCTAAAAATAAAGTGAAGAAAGAAAAGGATCCCAACAACCCTGACACTAAAGTAAAAGTTAGAAGGAAAAGGAAACCAAAAGAGCCTAAGGACCCTAATTTGGAACAAAACAAGAATGCAGTGGTTGGTAATAATCATATTGCCTGTACTAACCAATTGATGCCTCCTGGATTTACCACCTATGGGCAACAGAACACATCTCTGACTGTCTCTCCTCCAGAGAAGAAATACTCTCCACAGGCTCAAGAGCACTCATATTCTTCATACGGTCAGAATCAGACATTCATGAACCAGCCTCAAACTTTCCACACACAACAACAGTATGGACAGTATTCCCAGCATTACAACCACATGGGTCAGACTGTAGGCCTACACCAGCAAAGCAACATGCAGATGTCACAAACTCAGATGCAGCCCCCACAGTCACCAGTACACAACCATCACATGCAGCAGCAAACCATGAACAGATCACCCATCCAAAGCCAATGTCAGATGCAACAAAACCTCAACCTTTCACCGATCCACAACCAGTCCTTTGTCCAAGGCCAAAATTTGAACCGATATTCAATGGAAAGTCCCACTCATACACCGATGAGATCTCCAGTACAAAACATGAACCAAAACCAGTACCAGATGAACAGGTCACCTATCCAGAATCAGTCTCAAATGCAGGGTTCTTCTGTTAATCGATCACCAATTCAAAGTATGGCCCAGATGACTAACTTGATGGTCCAATCTCCGGTGCAAAATCAGATGCAGAGTCCATCTCCCACCCACATGTTATCACCCAACCATAATAGTCAGGTGATAAATCGGTCCCCTCCTCAGAATCAGATGACCCAAATGCAAGGTCAATCTGTGAATCTGAATCGATCACCAATGCAGAACCCACAGATGCCGGATCTGTCCCTGAATCGATCATTGGTTCAGAATCACAATGTCAACCAAATTCACAATCAGATGCCTCAACTGAGCAACTACCAACAACAAGTAAACCAGTACCAGATCTCCCCACAGGCTCAGAGCCCCCAGAATAATGTACCACAGACCATTACAATAGTCAACGTCAATCAAAGTCAAATAATGTGCAAGAAACCCCTGTTGGTATCTGTATCCGGGAGGATGACTCCAAACCAGTCTCCCCTGCACTCCCCAGTGATCCTTAGGGCACTGGGTACGCCCAACGGCTCCCCTCAGTCTGGAGGTAGTTCTCCTCTCCACTCTCGAGGAAAGTTGCAGACCACTGCGGTGATGAAGACCATCAGCAACAGTGTCAGTACCTTACTCACAGCAGGCAAACCCATCCAGATCCGCAACGTTCCTCAACAACGTGTAATATGTGTGAAAGTTCCCAGCAAATCGCTTAACGGTAATCGAGAGAGTGATGACAGTGAAATGTTGTCCCCAAACAGGACGTTTGCTCCAGATAACAATAGTTATGGTAGTGACCGACAGAACGATAGTGACCGGCAGATCTTCAACATGGACCACGGGACCGTGATCTCTGAGACCACTGCGTGCCGTGTGGAGACGCTACCATCAGCCGTTGATCTGTATGAGAGTCAGGAAGAGCAATTCCATAGCCAACGACTACCCAGGCTGGAAAACTACCAGTCTCGGAGCGAGACGAGCTTTGACAGCATGAACAACTCATGGAACAGCATACAGAGCTCACCCACCTGTGAGTACCAGCATTTGTAACTACCAGAAGTGAAAAAGTAACCTTTAAATTTCACTTTTGATAGTTTTCAAGTATATTTTATGATTTATTTCTTTATTAGTAATACACTGTAATTGATAAGGCTATAATATGGGTTTTACTTTGAGTTGTATATAAAGTTTACCTCTTTTAGTGCTAGGGAGTCTGACCTGTTGTCAGAAACAAAATTCAAACTATTTCTTATCTGAAGTCATATTTTGTTACTTTTTTAAAAGGAATAATTACAGAAAAATATAATTACATTTTTATTTTTATTTCTATAAAAATGGTTTTACATCATAACAAAAGTTTCATCTTTTTTGTATGTGTACATAAAATTCCAGTATATTATTTTTTATGATTTTCTCATACAATCATCATAAAGAGCAGAAAAAACAGAACACATTTCATATACCTTTTTAATTATTACTTTGAAATACGAGGGCTGTTTTTTAAGTAAGGGCCGTTTTTTTTTTTTAAATAAACAACAATTATTTTTTTCAAAATACATTTATTTTCAGAATCTACATACTTTTTTTATTTTTCTACATAGTTGCCTTGTTTGTTAAGGCACTTATCATATCTTAAAACTAAGTTTTGAAATCCCTCTTCAAAGAAATTTGCCGCCTGCTCTGACAACCAGGAGTTCACGGCCGTCTTGACTTCTTCATCGTCATTGTAGCGCTTCCCGCCAAGATGATTTTTCAATTACCGAAAAAGGTGGAAATCGCTCGGAGCAAGGTCGGGGCTGTACGGCGGATGATTCAAAACTTCCCAGCCAAAAGAGTCGATCATTTCCTGTGTCCGAGCAGCGGTGTGAGGCCTTGCATTGTCGTGGAGGAGCAGAATTCCCTTTGTCAGCATGCCGCGTCTTTTGTTCTGAATGGCGCGTCAGAGACTGGCCAGGGTTGCGCAGTAGGTTTCTGAGTTAATCGTCATTCCTCGCGGCATAAAGTCCACTAGCAAAACACCGCGCCTGTCCCAGAACACAGTTGCCATAACTTTGCGCCGCGGCAGCGTTTGCTTGGCTTTGACTTTGACTGGAGATGTTGTGTGCCGCCATTCCATGGACTGTTGCTTTGATTCAGGAGTGATATGGGATACCCATGTTTCATCTCCTGTGACAATTCGACTCAACATGTCGTCTCCTTCCTAGTCGTAGCGGGTCAAGAAAGTCAAAGAACTGCTTAATCTCTTTTTTTTGTAATCCTCAGTGAGGAGTTTGGGTACCCATCTTGAGCACAATTTTTTAAAGTTTAGGTTTTCTGACACAATTTTGTACAGTACTGACCTGGACACTTGAGGAAATTCCATAGAGAGAGTGGTTATTGTGAACCGTCGGTCCTCATAAATTTTTGCGTCAACTGCAGTAACCAAATCTCCCGTGATCACAGATGGCCGGCCTGAGCGATCTTCATCGTGGACATTTTCGCGGCCATCTTTAAATTCTCGGACCCATTTCCGCACTTTACCTTCACTCATTGCCTTGGCACCGTACACCTCACAAAGCTGACGGTGAATGTCAGCAGCCGACATGTTTCTTGCAGTCAAAAATCGTATCACTGACCGAATCTCACACGTGGCGGGTGATTCGATAATCTAAAACATTTTATAAAGATCCACAGTAATGCATACAGGTTAGCTACAGAGCCGCAACTGACATGAAGTTGTTCGCTAGGAATGCCGGGAGGCGGGGCGCACGCTCGTTACGGCAGGAACGCGAACTACTACCGTGTACGGGAGAACGGCCCTTACTTAAAAAACACCCCCCGTATATAAATTATCATCCTTGCAAATATTATTCAGTATGTGACGTTTTAATCCTTTGATTTGCAGTCAGTAATATTAATAATTTTGTCTGATATATATATAATTCACAACTACCACATAGGCTTCATAGCACTAATAAAAGGGTTAAAATAGTTTAACATTTAATATTGAGGATAATGCTTAGACATCAGTATGTGAATTTTTTTAAGTACAATATTATTAAATTATAGAACGGAATTGTATTTCCTTAACTAATGTACTGAGTAAAGCTGATACCTTTGAAGAAGTATTAGCAGGAATGCAGGAAAGTGTTGGATGTAGGTCTGTTAATGTAATTATATTTTGGTTATAAGTACAGGCAAATCCATGGTAGAGATTAAAACTGACTGACTATTTTTGATGAAGAGAATTGTCGAGCTTGATGTAATTCTCACTAGACTGATTAGACAGTTGGGGGATAAGAAATGGTCTCACAATGGGTGTCTGAAAAGTCAGATTAACTGATTTGAATGGTTTTCAGTATAGTGAAAAACAAAGATTAACTTTGCCGATTGATGAAGTGGTTCATACTTATGTACATTCCATCATCACTGACCAATTGAATTTCTGTTAAGTCTATGCAGTACAGGTTCCTTATCTATTGACAAAGGACTGTTTTCAAGTTATCAAGAATTAAATGGAAATTATTATAAGACCTTGAGAATGTCTTATCTGTAGATGGGTATTTTGGGAGAATTTCACAAAGATTGACACTATTACTTTTTATCTACCAATGCACGGATAGCTAGGCATATCACTTGGTACACAACATGCTTGTTAATACTTCAATAACTATCATACAATTTAAATATTTCATAGAGACTAAATTACACCTTTAAGATTTTATAAAAGTGAACAACTGATTTCTAAGACGAGAATATTAAACCACTTAGGACAGTACCTACATTGTAAATGTTTCAAATTTAAATCAGTGTAATTTTGTAAAAAGTGAACCTTTTCATGTTGGATATGCGGCATTATACTCTACTAATAGAAACTTTTAATTTGATGTACTATTCATATGCTCTAATTTTAGATTTCCTTCTGACTCCTTGTAGGCCATCCCCCTGACATGATAAATAAATGGTAGTTACTTCAAAAAGTAGATTTATAGGAGCAGTACTGATAAACAAAGTTTTATTACGTTACCTGTAATCGTTCGGGAATTATCAAGCCCGTGTAGGACTTTTAAACCCTGTATATTACATAAATATGCAATAACAAAAAAGTAAATTTAATTTATTAATCAAATTTTCCATATTTTTTATTGAATGTGATGTGTAAAAGTTATTTTACATTTAATTTCTTTATGAGCCAAGAGCAGAGATAACTTACAGGGCCTGTCCAGTAAATATCCAAATAAAATTCAGCAATTTGTCACATAGTGTGTAATAACAATGATCAGTTTTGATTTAGTTTAATGGTGAATTACCTGTCAGTATTTGCTAGACTGTGTAAACTGATTTTTATGGTTATCAGAAATAGATACAAATTACTGAGCTTTTACTCAACAGCTAGTGTTTGGTAAAATTCATTATTTTAGGAAAACTAGCACTTAGCTCATATGTTAAGTGCTGAAACTTGTGGATTCACCAAGAAAGCTGCTATTTTTGAGTGGATTACATTGAAAAACCTTCAACCTTTTGTATTTATGAAAACGGAATGCTTTACGCTAAATAATTTTATGTAAAAAATATCATTTTTAACAAAGTGCTTTGCACAAGTTGTAAACAAAATCTTATTGTAATTTGAGTTGATCTTAAACGGATAAAAAAATTACCTAAAAATAAAAAATAAAAATGGACTATAGGCTACATGTATTCACAGCCAGTAGAGTTCTGTTATGTACAGATTGAAATTCTGTACATAATTTCAATTGTGCCAATGGCACAGTGTAGTGGGTACAGCGGTTATCGCAAGATAACCAGATCAAGCAACGTCGAGCGTGGCTGCTGCTTGGATAGGTGACCGCTGAGCGATCCTGTCCTTGCAAGTGGCCCGCCTGCCCGGCCATTGGTGGTGGTTCGGAAGTCACCTATAAGCCGTTGGTCCCCAGGTTAAGTGTTAGAGAGGGCTTCTTAGCCCTAACTTCGCCTGGTAAAATAAGACATTCTTTACTTTACTTTAAATTCTCGTTTCTTTGTCTGTCAACGTGGAGGTTGTATTGAATAGTTAACCCTTCTACCACCTTTATACAACATGTGAAAGAAAGAGGAGACAGCTTATTTAAGACAACAAATGTTGTATACAAGATTTCTAAATCACACTGTCAGTTGATCCTCTATTGTTGCTGTCATTATTTGATGATATAAATTTGATGTTAAAAGAACATGCTTTTCTGGAATAAGTCAAAACTTCATAAAATAACTAAAATTTAAAAAAATAAAACATTTTTACATGGTTGTTAATGCCTTATTTCTTATCGTAAAATTGCGCTTCTGATCTAGTTCTAACAGTTTTCTCCAAAAAAAGTTACATATGGGACATATAGGACCTAACTTCATGAGGATTTGTTGACAGGTTATTCATGTCACATTTTATTAAATTTTTAAAACTAGTATTCAAACTTATGATTTAATAAATTATTACTCCACATCTTTTGTGCAATTAAACAATGGTAAACACGAAATACATTATTTTCAGATAAATCAGACCTAAGACTTTTATAAAAATTTATTTTGTCAGTTTAATATTTCATAAGACACCATAATTGTTTTGGAATTTTTATATCATTAGTTGTTTAACAAGAAAAGATTAATGATTTGAGATTTTGCAATCTGTTGATGTGGATAAGTTTTTGATCTTTCTTAACTTATTTGTTGTTATAGTTAGTGTTAGGTTATTGTCATACCGAAAGGTGAATCCTTTTGCTGTAACCCTTCACACTGGGAAGTGTCTGCAACATTTATATTGTCTTTTAAAATTAACAATGAATTATGGTTGGGTTTGTGTTTTAATCCTTACCCAGTTATAATATGTGTAATTTTACCTTATTTACTTTTGAGCTACTCACAATTGAATACTATTAAATTTTTTTTTAATTGGTAAAATGAGCTAAATTATATTTTGTTTATGAACATGAAAACGAAATATAATTTGTGTTTACAATATATTGACACTAACAATACTGTGCTGCTCCAGGCTCGGACCGTTCACCCCCACTACTGATGAGAGCGGACCAGGACTGGACTGCCACTCAAGCTGGCAATGACGCGAATGAACGTGAGTAGATTCATATAGCCTTGAGTGTGCTAATCCTTTTTATAATCAAAATTTATTATATTCACTTGTATCTATTCTCTTCCTCAAATGAGAGAAAACATTATAGACTAAAGTATTGTGACACTAAAACAATCAAATTCGGCTGTCATTTTATTTTGGGACATGTTAGTACATTAAAACCTCTGTTCTCCGAAATAAAGGAGGGCAGCCATTGTGGATAATCAATATCTTGATTAACCCAATTACATCTAAAACTAACCTATTAGAGTGGTTGCATAAGGGAAATGAATTAAGTACAAATGATTTCTGTAAGTGAATTGTGAATACAAACTTTAGTAATTGTGGAAGGAGATTAATAGCAGTGGCTTGAGTCGGTCGGCACGGCAGTGGGCACTGGCAAAGTGCAGTGAAGCAGCAGTTGGTGTTGGTGATTTATATTAAGGACATGTTATTTACCCAGCTAGTCATGACAGCAATGTGTCACGCACACACCCACTCTTCTGCCCGAATCTTTTTGGCTGACCTGGACTTTGATTGGCCCATATTCATTTCACCAGCTTTTTATTATAAAAAAGTTGGTTCTTCAAAAACATCTTTCTGTACACATTTAAGTTTTGGCTATGTCCAAAGAAACAGGCTATTTTTTACCAAATTTGTTGCATCAGATTTTATAAAATGAAAAAAAAACTTAATCAGTATATTATTTACTGAATTCATTTTTATGCAAACAGAGAGGATAAAATCTTTTAATGGTTATACAATATAACCCCGCTAATCTGTTACCTACAGTGCAGACAGTAAGCAGCATTTATTTTTAAACGATGATAGTAATCCAGTGTGATGTATATTCAATGGTTTAATCCACTCCTGATTTTCAATAGTTACATTATCTATTTAGTCTACAATGGTTATTTAATCTTAACATGTTCGAGCTAACTGTCCTCGTTTACATTAAATTGTTTAAAATATGTATTGTGTAAATAAATAGCTGCTAGCTATAGCATCTGTTTGCACTTGTTCAGAGCTCCACCTAAGGCTGATGATGTCCAACAACACAGACCTGGAGCTGGAGAGGACCATCAACCGGTACAACAGCCACGCCAGCCCTCACTGTTCCCTGTGTGTGCTCTTCACTGCCGATAAGGTGAGGAAATATCAAAGTTTAGTTTTATTTATGAGTCTATTTATAATATTAATATAGTAGGAAATTTGTGCAAAATTATGCTGGAGATACCAGGGTTGTCGGTGTATGGGAGCATGGATACCGGCAACAATGTAAGTTGAAGCAATAACGGTAAGGGATTGCAATAATGAGTCTATTGGCTGCATCTGGATAGTAAGCCACATGATTTATTATTAAAAAAACCACGAATATAAATCAATATTGAATTTTTCTGTATATTAAAATATTGTATTGGAATTTCTGTTTGATTAGAGTTTTTCTATATGAGAGATACTTGTGGTCCATTTAACCCAGTCAGAGAAAAGTAGAGTCGGTTTTTTGGTGTTAGTAAAAGTACTGTAACATGTTTTGGCATTCCTCATCATTACAGTATTTATGTATTACAAGTTTTAATAGTTAATTTTTTGTAAATAAATTATATGTACTTTTTCCATTTCAATGTAATATTTTAACACTTAAATACATTTTTAATGTGTAATAATATGTACATTTCGGTCTCAAAGAGATCAAGTACTGTTATACTATATGTACTGGTATCTAATTATTTTCTCTTTGAGACCTAAATCAACATAGTACACATTAAGACTGTATTTAAAACTATTAATTATTCCTCTTTTATTTTTACTAAAACTTTAGGACTAAATTACTAAATTGATTCATGTTTTCATGCTTTTTCATGCATGGGCACAAGTTACAGCTGATCTGCAATGCCTGAAATCTATAGTGATTAAAATTGATATCCCCTATTATTTCTCGAAATAGCAAACTTTTGTGAAAATTTAAAATATTTTAGAACCCAAGTATCTTTAAGTTTTATGTTTTTAAAATATGTATTCGATACATTTTTGTAATCTATAACCACATTTTCTTCTTATATCTTTTCTATTAAAAACTCAAAATGAATAAAATTACAATTTTGAAATGAAGATGTGGTTTCAAGCTCTTTTGGTAAATATAAACCAATTAATCTTGCGTTACAGATTGTTAAGTTTTAAAATCATGTAATTAACCTTACTGTTAATAACAAAATTAAATTATAAGTACAAAAACAATATCAATCAATAGACGGAATGAAAAATTGAACTAGTATTAATGGGAAATAATTGTTAAATGAAATAAAGGCAATTTTTTATAAATAGAAAAGATTTTAAAATATAAAAAATCGTGACTGCTGTAAGTGGAAATTGTACGGAAACATGTATTCTTAGATGTAACTTGATTCTTAACACTGTGGTTGAGGATTTATGAGCGATTGAGTGTTATTTCGTACTATCATAACGGATATGATCTTCATAAAAGAGCTTTCCATCTTATTTATTTCAATCTAATTCACCTTTATATGAACATTGTAATAAGTTTTAAAAGGAAATAAAAAAAATATTTTAGCTCTTGTGTCACTGTGTGTATGACACCAGACAACATCCTTGATTCTATAAATAAGGATGGAGATAATTAATATCAAAAGCTGAATGGATGCTGTGTGTGACAGTGGGGAGGCAGAAATACGGTGCCAGACTGGACGACACGAGAGTGGAGCCGAGAGTTACCGTCGGAGAGTCAGGTGACGATGCCCAGCTATACACAGTGCAGCCGCCAGACCCCGCAGATTGCCCCCCTGGTGGTGTGTGCGTCATGCAGTGTGTGTGTGCACACTACCTGCTACCCCTCGCCACCACCCCTTGCTGACTGGTTGTGTGACAAGTGTCAGGCTAACCAGTGCTACGCTGTGAGTAAAGATAACTTTACTATTCATTTTAACTCAAAACTTTATAGAACCAACAGATTTTTATTGATTAGTTTTACAGCTTATTAATTTTTGAACTACTTAGAATATACTGATTTAGTTGAAGTTGTCAAAACAACTTAATTATAACGTACTAATTTTAAAAGATTATCTTTGAACAGACTAAAAAAGTAAATTGAGGGCTAATGCATTCACTTAAGACAAGATTTTGTCAGGGCATAGTGAATAGTCATTACAATGATTTCCAATCTTGAAAAGAGTGAGGAAGTGGAATTCAAATAAACATTTCTTAAATACTACTTGCAATAATTAATTACATCCCTGAACCATTTAGGCATTGTACTGAATAACTTATCAAATTAATGGACTAATACATTTCTTTTCAACTTTACTAGTGGCAAAAAACAATTATCTGATTTTATCAATTTATCTCAAATTTATTTGCTATACTATGTAAAAGTAGTGTTTACAGTAGTTATGATTTAGACGCAAACAGAAAATTTAGTTTCAGCCATTTAGCCATAGAGGATTTAAGGTAGCACTTCCCCCTGTCTTTCGGTTTCTACCTAATGGCAAAGCATTGGTTTAACCTCTTCAGGGATCCAATGCATGTGATTGACCAGTTAAATAATGAATTATAGTTTCTTTCATAAAGTGTCTACTACAGTTGTTGAAAGAGGTGATTGTAATGTTAACCTCTCTCAGCAAATGTATTTGAAGGCAACTTGACTTTTGTTATGCTGGTCTCTATATGCTTAATGTTGTTGAATGGTTAGCTGATACAACTCAAACTGAGGATATTTGCTAATTTCTTAATTTTCCACTTTCTGACAAAATAAACATTTGTAACAGGCTGTGCACATTTTATTTTCAATTGTTATAATTTTAATTTAGTTATTTTTCTGTGTTCTAAATTTATAAATCACAAATTATTTTAAGATTTTGCACCAAACAATTTGAATGTATGTGTAGAGGTGCTGTCTGTGTCCTATCCGTGGTGGTGCGCTGCGGCGTACTACTGACTCACGTTGGGTCCACATTGTCTGCGCACTATTCATGCCGGATGCAAAGTTCCTCAACCATGGCAAAACATCCACCAGCGAGATGATTGAACTTCCTCAATTTGCCACCTACAACCTCGTAAGTTTCATTATTCATTTAAATACAGCTTTTTATGGTATTTGTTTTGCAGGGTGAAATATCAACAAATGGCTAAACGCTTCTTAAGTTCTAGTAGTTGCCCCTCTCTTCATAGCTTTAGAAACCACCTTGAACCAGCACAACCAACTTGCCAAACTAATTCTGTAATATTTTAAAATGTTAATTCAAAAACATTATAAATATCCCACTTATTTTCATAAACGTATTTGAATTAATTATTATTTTCAAGTCTAATTATTGCAATTTTAAAAATTGTGTGTTTTTTTCTTAGTTAATGAAGTTGAATTATCTTGTTCCAAAAGTGAATTTTTTAGGAGTAATACAACACAGAATATTTTGTTTGTAACAAGAAATGTATATCTAACAGTGTTTAATTTAGACAGATATGTAAAATAATTTAAATAGCTTTTGGAAAAGACTAAAATACAACATTATTTTTAAATTATAAGCTAATGCAATGTAATCAGTATCACAAGCGTGGTCCGAATTCAAAGTTGGAACCGAAATTGTGCTCATTTACTCCAACTAGGCCAAAAAACTTATTTTTGTTGAGAATATTTTCTCAACAAATAAAGAATCTGATTCAGTGAGCAAAATTACTGCTCACAGGGTAAACAAACAATTAATTAGCTGCTAGGTCTCACAGGACCTAAGTAATCCGCAATCACATACTGCTTCTGCAATTTGTTTTGAACAGGGTATACGAACAGGGCAACTAATTATCTTGAGCTCTCAACTAGTAAAGTATAGTATTATAATGGTGCCTATATTATTTGTGACAATTAGTACAACATGTCATACATTAGCAAATGCCAGTGTCCAAATTATTAATAAAATGTTTAAGGATGACAAATAACATTGAATCATTGTTTAGATTGAGAATTGTATTCAGAACACATACATATCTAGAATACAAATAAATATACTTGCATTTTAGTTATTATATAATACTGAAACCATAACTTTACAAAATTTAATATTGGAGAATGCTATGAATATGTAGACTATCATACTTTAAAATTAAACTTTCTTATAATATAACAATAAATCTATTAAAATATGAGTAATAAAACATTTAAACTTTATATAGCTCCTTTTACCCCATATTTATTAAAATTTACATAACATAATATACCCATTACTATCTTAACCCTGGAACTGGCGGTCATATTTCTCTCAGTGGCGGAGTGTTTTTAGTACTTCATACATTGCCTTATATTTATTTTATTATTACATGTTTACTTTAAAGTACCTATGTCATATTATATATTTATTTATTCAGCATTGTTCAAGGAACATTTTTCATATAATATAATTAAAACAAACAAAAAACATCCTTACTTACCTCTATACCTCTTCATGAAAAAAAATTTTATAAAAAAGAAAAGTTAGTTCAAAGTTTTTGATTTGTAAAATTGTTGTTGTTATTGATATGAAAAATCCAAAATATAAAAAAGAAAGAGCATTTAATTCTGAGTAAAAATAATACAACACGTAATTTATAAGGTATTTATTTCTACATGTGGTAAACGATACAAAAATCATACACTGACATTCGAAAGTGCTACTTACCAACAAAAGTAAGAACTTCAAAGCTCACTTGGGTTTGTACAATCTTGTAACTATTAGTTCATATTAGTTTTCTATTTTTTTTATTTTGTATTATATATTTTTTTAATTATGTTCTGATTGAATGTCTAAATCGGAATCCTCATCGCTGCTTATTTCATGTTCAACTAGTCATGTCGAATGCCACTTGAACGATCGTGGAAATTACGATCCATTATGTAAACACGCACAAAAAACTTACTATTATTGTGTCATATACACAGCCATCATTACAACGAGCTCAAACAAACAATAAACCAGACAGAACACCATGCAGCTGACGAAATAACAATAACCGAATGAACCAGTTGACTCATCGCTGCGCGCGCAACTTGCGCGGTACGCGGAAGAATGTAAACAAAAAGTTCAGAGATTATAAAACGTATGGACGTGTAACGAAATGATAAAATTATTTATTAGTGTATTATTTACATAAATTGAACCTTCCTCTTTCGATTGGTATCAATACCGATAATCTTTGATCGTTTTTTTAAGTACGTAATATTGAGAAATAAAAGACATGTTAAAACGCCCGTGCTGCCATCTACGATGCGACTAAAACGCCCGATATCGGGCGTTTGCCAGTTCCAGGGTTAAACAGCAATGTAAATTTAAAGTGAACATTTATTTTTAAATAATTATACACATATAAAAGTGTTTCTATATATATATATACACTCTCATTCTTGGTTATGGTAAACGGACCATCAAGTTTCTGTTGATTCATGAATATTTTTCGGGATCTTTTTCCACTTCTTAATATTTTAATATGTATTTCACACCAGGTATAAATCATAAAATTGAATAGTCATCAACAGCAGATTCATCGTTGATCCTAAGACTCATTCTTGTGTGGTTGATTTTCTTGTATGTCCTCAAATGTCAGAACTATCAGCAGTCAACACATTGTAAATCACAGCGTCATCACATAAATGTGGTCGCATCACCATATTGTAATGGTGTTAGGCACACGGTATACACTGTACCTCACTGCATTCAGCCTAGTTACTAGATACTAACCCGTATGACTCGACTTCTATGAGACAAAGACCTACAATAAAACCAAATTAATTGGGCTAGATATATTAGAATTAGAATTAGAATAGAATTAGAATATATCTTTATTGAGCATATTCTTAGAGAATAGAACAAAGGTCAGTGTTTGTCACAATCAGTGTATGAGTCAGTGTATGTAAATTACAAAGCGCTTGTCCTCCACTGAAGGAACTCCTGGACACTGTAGTATGGATGCTCCAGCAGCCAGCTTCTTAAGGAGGTCTTGAAGTTCTTCTCTGGAAGCTTTCTTAGGTAGTCAGGTAGATTGTTAAAGAACATGGCTCCTTTATACGATGGTTTTTTCTCGAACAGAGTCAGATGATGAGGGTCAAGGACGAAGTTGTTTCTATGTCTGGTGTTGTAGGGGTGGATGTCGCCAGTTCTTGCGTGCCCTGTTTTTGTGGCAAATAAGATCGTCTCTAGGTATAGAGTCCTATGATCGTCAGTATTCCTATATGTCTGAAAGCTGCTCGGCATGAGTCCATTGGTCCTAATCCACTTAGAGTCCTGACAAGCCCTTTTTTGTATAACGAGCACCCTTTTAAGATTTCCAATTGTCGTACCTCCCCAGGCTATCCAGTCCATATCTGAGATGACATTCAAATAGGGAAAGGTATGCTGTCAAAGCTACTTGAGGGCTACTGATTTGTTTTATTCTTCTCACTGCATACAGGCTACTATTAAGTTTGTGGCAGAGTTGATGATGTGAGGTTCCCATGAGAGGTTTTGATCAACAGTTAGACCAAGGTACTTTCCTGATTTAATTGTAGTTATTTCTGGGAGCACGTCATATTGGTTTGGGTTAGGTGTAAAAGACTAGCTGTTGGGTCTTTGAGTCATTTACTAAATCATTGAGGTGGCAGTATTGCTTAGCCAGTACATGCTTAAGTATGCAACAAAAGAGTCTATATCTAGCTGAGCTTTGTTCTTATTTGCTAAAATCAAAGCTGTGTCGTCAGCATACATTACAATTTCACAGTGGTTTTGGAGATAATTTGGGAAGTCATTTGTTAGGAGAAAGTACAAGACAGAGGGTCCAAGCACGGAGCCTTGAGGTACTCCTCTGCTTACTGGTAGTGGCTTGGAACTTTCGTGTGTTTTTTCGTAGTGTTTTTTACTTTGTTCCCGTTGGCTCAGTAAGTAAGTTCTACTACTTGTTCCCTGTTGCTCAAGTAGTCTTTAAACCAGTCAATTCCTTGTCAATGACTCCAAGAGAGTGTTAACTTTTTCAGTATGAGTTCATGGTCAAGGCAGTCAAAACGCTTTACTAAAATCCAAAAAATATGCTTGTTGCAATTTGTCCTTTTTCCAGAATTGTCGATGATTTCTTCAATTAGTTGAGCTATTGCTGTTGAAGTTGATCTGTCTTTTTATAAAACCGTGTTGTCTAGGGGTGGAGAGATTGTGCTGCTTGAGGTGGCCCAGTAGTCTCTAATTTAGTATTTCTCGCTCCAGTATTTTAGAAAAAGTAGTAGAGATTAGGGAAATTGGCCTGTAGCTGGTGGCTTCATTTGTTGTTCCACATTTGAATTTCGGATAGATTTTTGCGAGTTTTAGTTCATTTGGAAAATTATTCCTTGTGAACAGTGATTTATTAATGATGTGAGTCAGTGGGGTGTGTGATTATTTCGTGTTTGCACTGTTTGATCAATTTTGATGAGATCTCATCCTCCCCTGCTGATGTTTTTGCTTTTAAAGAGTCAATGATTTTTTCCAATTTCTTGTTTGTTGGTTTCAGAGAAGGCTGTTGGTGTTTGTGTTTGTTTGTTAGTCTGTTTGGTGCTATTACAGTTGTCGATGTTATTTAGAGGTAGTTGTTCCTGGTCAGCGACTGTTCAGCGACTAGCAAAGAAGTAATTTAAATGATTGGCAATAGTTATTTGGAGAGTCAACGATTTCTTCCTCTATTTTTAGGATTCTAGTGGAGTGGATTTTTTGAAGATTTTTCTTTTCTTTCATTATTTATTACATTCCACACAAGCTTTTGATTTGTTGTCCGACTGTTCTATGAATGAAGAGTTGCACTGTTTACGAAGAGTTTTGAGTTTATATGTCATAACATTTTTTCCTTCGAGCTGTTTCTTTTTTGTCATCAGGGTGGCCAGTAATGATTTGTTTATTCAGTGCTTCTAAGTAGTTGATAATTTTAGGGCCCTGACTTTCATTGTCCCATATATTTTTGTAGGGGTTTCTTTTCTTCTTTACTATCTTGAGTGGACATGCTATGTTCAATGCGGTTTGAAAAATTCCACTCAATAAATGCTTTATAAGCAGTTTCCAACATTTCTCGGTGAGAGTGACTTTAGTCCAGTCTTGGGATTCCAGATTGTGCTTCAATTCTTGCACTGTTCTTGCATTAAACTGTCTTCTTTTTGTTTTTTGTTTGAGTCAGTGGCTGTTTCGTAGAATCTGTGAGAATCGTACATAGTTGGGCCCGTGTGGTCTGAGAGGCCTGTCTGTGTTTATTTTGGTAGCTATTTCCATTTCTTTTATGTTCTTGATATAAAATCTATAGAGGTCTGGCTATGATTTGTTATTCTGGTTGCGGGTAGATGAAGTCTGCTCAAGCCATGCTATGGCTATCCATTTTATCTTCTGTTTTCATTGCTTTCATAAGATTGTTACATTCAGTACCATGTCATGTAATGGCTACAATTTTGTCAAGCTCAGCTGATAAAATGTCTATTGCATTTTGTAAGTTGCTGCAGTAAGTTGCTGGTTGTGGCGTTAGCAGTTTGTAAAAATCCTTGTCTCAGCTCAATTTTCAGGAGCATCGTTTCACAAATGAGTTCCTATGTATTGCTTGATATTGATACTAACTGTAATCTTTTTTTTAGTCTTAAGCTTAAGCTAGCAAAAAACACCACTCCTTTCCCGGTTGCTGGTCTGGTAAAAACCACCTAGTAGACTGTAGCCAGGGATTCTTGTGTTTTGCCAACTTTTGACTACATTCAGTCTGAAAGCTGGATTAGAGCTGTAGGAAATTATGTCAGTCTCTCGATTTTGTCTAGCGATTTTGTTTGAAGGCCATCAATGTTGTGCGTGAGCAATGATAAATTTGTGTTGTTTACTTTTTCCTGTTACTGGTTTTAATATTTGTACTATGTTTTTCAATCTTTGACTTGTTTTTTTTTTTCTAAAAAAAGTGTGTGTTGGTTTGGAGCTTGACCTAGAAAAGCTGTTGAGCAGGGTTATTCTTGGAGTTTTAACTTTTGCAAAAGACTGTGTTCTGTAAGAATTATACCTGGATGATGGCTGTTAGAAGTGTGTAATTTCTTTTTGTTGATCAAGTTTTGCGTACTGGTGAAAGGGATGTTTACTTTTTGCTGTTACTGGTTTTTAAAGAATATGGTCGGAGATCTTTGGTCTGGCTCCTGCACTGGGGGTGAGCTCACTGACCTAGGCTTTGAGATGGACTTAAGTGCACTATATTTGTGAGTTGTGATTATTTGTATTTTCCTTTCAGAGGTTTCTTCTTTGCCATTTGTAAGTTCTTAATCTGATGAATTCTTGATGATGCTTTCTAGGGGGTGAATTTCTCTTGTAAAGTGAAGTGTGGAAGGTTTTTTTTTAGCCGGGAGAATGGTTGTGGAAGGGGGGAAGAGGAGTTGGTTGATCAGTAGAGAGCTCAGTTTGGGCTTTGGGATCTACTATATTTGGCTTTGTGTGTGTTTGTGATTTGCTTGGTATTTTCCTTTCAGCAGTTTCTTCTTTGCCATTTGTAATTCATTAATTTCTTGATGGATGCTTTCTAAGCTTGAGAATTTCACTTCAAGTGAAGTGTTTTTTTAAAAACTGCCAATTTCTTCAAAAAATATTGGAAGGAGGAGTTTCTGATCAGTAGAGAGCTCAGTTTGGGTTTTCTACATGCTATGTTGTGCTGTTGTGTGATTTCCATAAGATACTTGCGTTCAGCATTGCAATTGTTTCCTTTTGGTCTTTAATTTTTATTTGTACTTAAAATATATCAGAGAGTTTTTGTCATTTTCTTCAAAAATATTGTGCTTCCATGCATTGTCTATCGTTAGCTGTGCTTCAAGGCTATTTAATTGTAGTGACTAGCATATTGGATACAATGTTTTGATTCATTGTATTAAGCTCCTCTATTTTGGCTTTCAAGTGCAGATATATTTTAGCTGCACATTTTCTTTTTTAAGATTATTGTTTTTCATGTTCACTATTTTTGCTTCTCATTTTCTTCATATTTTGCTTCTCATTTTTCAAGACTTCTTTCAAGTTCTTTAAGTGAGTCACATGGGGGAGTCATTTTGATGTTTGAAGTCTTGTTTGAAGAAACAGGAGTGGAATTCTCGGTTTTCATGTAGGGAAGTGAAAATCCACACAACTGCTACATTCCAAGTTGTTGAATGTGTTTTGGTCAAGTTTTTAAACTCTTTGTTTGAAAGATTAACACAGTCTGCATGGAACCACTGTTTGCAGTTTCCAGTGCACAGTATTCCTTTGTGTTTCACTCCTATGGTGCAAGCTCCACATGGATATTTTGACATTCTGGGGTTTTCTGGCACCTGTTGTCAGTATGTCAATATATTGTCAATATAATGGTTCTGGAGAAATAGAAAGTTAGCAGTTTTTTAAAGCTTGGTTTGTCTGGCTCCTATTGTCAATATAATGGTTCTGGTGATGATAAAATGGTAAACAGTTTTTTTATTCTAGCTTTGGCTGATTGCTGTTGTCCTGATGAATAAAATGGTAAACAGTTTTTTATTCTAGCTTTGACTGATTGCTATTGTCATGAATAAAATGTTGTATTTAATACTTAATTAGTAAAAAAAAAGTGTTACAATTTTGTTTGATTTTGAGGAGTAATCTAGTTCCTTGTCAAGTAGAAAGATCCAGACAGCCTAAAACTAGATAGGTGATGGAAGTCAGATGTAGATAAATAACAGCCAGAGTGTTGGTTGCCGGTTGTCAGTTGCACAGTCAAGTCTCAAGGTCAAGGTCAGTGGTCCAGTGTCACACAGCGCAGCAGCAGTATGGTAGGTCAAGTGTGAGGAGTTTGCTGATGTTTGCACACAGTCAGCGATGTTGTTAGCACCTCACGGACTACTTGTCATACATTGATATATTACCACACAGTTTCAAAAGTAGGTCACCGTATGACGTGTGTACTGTTCCATATGGTATGTCTAATTTTTATAGGCTTGTGAATTCATGGTATAAATTAAATATTTTGCAAATATCATTAATAATGATAAACAATTGTTTTGTAGTGAACGTTTATGCTTAGATTGATTAATTTAAGTAGCTTAAAATTTTTTTTCCTTGAAAAAAAGTATTCTCGAGTTCTTCTAAGTGTAGTTTTTTGGTAAATAAATGGACTTACAGTTTTAAAGATTGTGTTTGTTGTGAAGAAAAGTAGGCATTTTGTTGAATTTCCCACTTAAATCACACTTTAAAACTGGACCACTTTCATGTAGAATGATGGGTGTCCGCCATGTTATCAGTCTATGCGCTTAATGAAGGATTAATAAGAAAATTATATTCTTGTAATGTACAAGTCAAATAATACATAATAGATAAGAACCTATTTAAAACTTACATCAATAAATTTATTTTTATATTTGATAGTATGTCATTTAACTGAATAAATCCAATTTAATAAGAAAGATAAACTGGCAATGGTAGTGGACTTTTATTTATTTTTTTACTTTATGTAACAACTTAATGTGTGAATAGTCAACAATAAGGAAGTGCCTTACTTCTCTAATGTAGAGACAATCTTCCTCCAATCTGGCCTATAGAACTGTGTAAGGTTATTCTTTTCCCAGTCTATTCAGTGATCCATATCACTTGTTACAAAGTCTAAGCACTTGTACATTCTGAGCCACCAACATTAGCATTCCTGAGATAAATGGTCTGTTAATAAGAATCGGACATGTTGACACAGTGTGTCTTTAAAGAAGAGGAGTGAAAAAACCAGATTTTTAGTCCAAATATGGTGTATACATTTTGTAATATTGAAAATGATGGCTTCACAGTTAACACATTTTGTGGTTTGTTGCAGTGTGCTCTGTGTCAACGGGAGCAGGTTTACCTGCGGTGCTGCGACACAGCCTGCGGAGCTTGGTATCATGTTCCGTGTGCCGTTTACCGTGGTGCCAAGATACGAATAAACAATAACGCTGGCTCCCGCTTCCTGCTCAACTGCCAGGGCCACAACAGCAACCATCGCCACGACAAGGTACTGTTACTTGAAATGTAATTATTCTTGATTTTCAAATTTATTGGTATTGTAAAAAACTTAAAATTATTACAAATACTGTGGTTGTGTGCAGATGTGTGGGGCGCAGGTGGGCCAGTGGGTTTGGGCTCGACACGAGAATCAACGCTACTACAAGGGTCGTGTCATAGACATCACTCGGTCCCCGTTCTACATGGTCTCCTTCCCAGATGGCTCCTTCACCGACAAGATGCACCCATCCCTTGTCAACGTGAGTTCACTTAATCTATTTGTGCCGATGTTCTTCAGTACGGACGTTGGCAGTTTTCCTAGAAATGCCGACATCTATATTGTACTGACACTCAGTTTTATCAAGATTACAGGCTGCATGGTTAACCAAAATGCCAAGTTGCAACAATGTTTTATGGTCTCGCTTACAAGTGATATATTGCTTTATAAGTTTTGTGTTTTTGTCCATGGCCTTGAATAGGAAAGCTCAGGTGATTAGGTCTAGCATCAGTGCAGACTGCTGTGTAATTTTTACCTGTTTCTATATAACAAAAAGATAGGTACTTTAAAAAGAAATATGAACAGGGGTCTATCCAACTTGATAAAGTGTTTTTTTGTTTTATCTTATAAATAATGCACATTCAGTTTAAAGTAAATATGTGTTATTGTCATGAACCAAATTTTTATTTTATGCTAAAGTAGTGTTTGAGTTGCTTTTGGAGCAAAAATGTGTATAAAACAAACTCTTCTAAAATGTGCAAATCTTGGACAGGTGTAAAAAGATGGAAAATTTGCTGTACCTTATCTAAGAAAGATTATCAATTTGTGTGTATAGGTTTTTCAAAATATATATAGAATATTATGCTAATCTCAGCTAAGACACTAGATTTTTATTGAAGATTTTAGATGAAGCAAAGGGCAATAATGTTTTTTAATAACTTTTTTACTGTTTTATTTACTTAGTTATTTATTTTTGTAAAGGAAATATAGTGTTGAGTTTACATATGAATGTTCAGTTAATTTGAAGTAAAAATACAACCGTAAAAGATTAACTTAATATCTTTAAAAATAAAAAAGTTTAGAGTTTTAAGTAAAAGCATGCATTATGCCAAAAACATATCCTGACATATTCCTCTCATGTACCTATGGTAGTCAAGGGGTAATCGTACTGTTAGTAACATATAGTGTTTAATTATGTTTATCCTAGTGTGATTCCACCATGTGTTAAAGTTTTCTGCTGTGAAGTGCAGCTTATATCTACTAACTTCTGTCTACCCTATTTTAAGTAATCATTTATACAATACAGATTTGTTCTGTATTATAAAAGTACACATATTTATACACCACTTATAAAAATTTATTACACAAAACAAGACATTATATCAATATTAAAAGTATTAATGTACTTTAAACTGTAGTGGAGCTGTTGACCATAAATAAAAATAATATTTAAGCAAACCTCTATAATACCATTCAGTTAATCATACTGAAAAGTTATGGATAACCACAAGCAAGAACCTGTGTCTATCACATCTAACCAGACATTGTCAGCACTACAAGTAACATCTCTAATTACTCACTCAGTCTTCTTATCTTGAGTTTCTTCGTTTAATCACATTTTATAAATGTTTTGTTGTTTCCAACATCTCCGTTTTTTCTGATACTATTCCTGAAAAATGATGTTAGAAGACAACCCTAACCTATTGTAGCTTTCAGACCAGACATTTATGTTTAGTTTGTTCAGAGTTGTTCCATAGCAATGTGTGATACTGATGATCTGTACAGACACATGAAGGAGAGGATGACACGCCAGTGGTGGGGATGCAGGTTAGAGTACGATGGAATGATCAGGAGTACTATGATGCAGTGTACCAGGGTTGTGAGACAAAGATCATGTACAGGGTTAGTATTCTATCCTAGTATTCTTTGGCCTGTGTGTAAAAAAAGTTAAGTTCATTGTCTAAACTTAACATGTTTTACGCAAAATTAGTTCTTATTACTTTTTATAGGCATTTCTGTTTTAAAGTAACAAAAATTACAAAATATTTACAATATATGCGTTATACACAAACATGTGTTTAAAAATAACTGTCAAATTTAAAATGGAACATACATTTTTAATTAATAAAATGTTTTTAATAAATGTATGAGATCTTGTTCTATTGTTTCCAAATAAGATGAATCAATTCCAAACGAATACTTAATATTATCATTACAAATTAGTAATATAATTTCATAATTTTCTGAAAAAAACTGACATAAAATTTAGGATTCTTCAGCAAGGAAATATTTTTTCTGATAATTGATCACTGAATCATTACCTAGTGATATGCACCACTGAATATAATATCAATAAATTTGAATTAAATCGGCCCAGAAATTTCTACAAAAAAATCAAACAAGTCATCTTAAAACGTTTGATTGCCACAAAGAAAATATGGTGTGTGAAATTCTATACCGTACATTATTTATTCACTTCTACATGCCAAAACTGTTAGGCTTAATAATGAGTTTTGTCTATTTGGCAAAGACTACATACAGAACTGTATTTAGAATAACCTGTTTCAAATTTGTATAAATATGTATGTTATGTATGTCTAGTATGGGACAACCCTATAATATTATAGGCCTGCTATCCTGTTTATTAATATATTGTGTAATTAAATATCTAATTTAAAAGTGAAAAAAACAAGTAATAGTGTAATACGAGGCATGTTTTTAAAGTAAATACCGTTTTTAAATTATGCCGCCACAGCGCTGCAGTTGCCGTTTAGCGCATGCGCGTAGTGTAGCTACATCAGTTGGGAAGCCACAGACACCATTACGACGCCGTTTGATCGAGTCTTCGTTTGTTTATGTGATTTTAAAATGCCGCAGACTATCGAGAATCCTGCCGACTGTGAAGTGTGTGCTGTGATTCGTTTTCTCTGTGCTAAAGGCAAAAGCAATTGATATTCATCATCAAATCAGTGAAGTTTATGGTGAAAACATTATGAGTGAAGGAATGGTGCGTAAATGGATTAGGGCCTTCAAAGATGGCTGCACAAACGTTCATGATGAGGAACGAAGTGGGCGACCTTCAGTCATTACCGATGATTTCATTCAAAAAGTGGACTGTAAAGTGAAAGAGAACAGACTGTTCACAATTTCGTCCTTAGCTGAAAAATTTCCTGCTTTATCAAGAAGTGTTTTCTACGAAATTGTGTCCGAATGTTTAAATTATCGGAAACTGTGTTCATGGCGGGTACCGAAAATGTTGAATGATGAGTACAAAACCAAACGATTGGGCAGTGCATTGAGCTTTCTCAAGCGTTACAGTAACGAGGGCAATGATTTTTTAAGCCATATTGTTACAGGCGATGAAACGTGGGTAGCCTACGTTACACCAGAATCGAAACAACAGTCAATGGAATTGTGGCATTCAACATCCCCCAGGAAAGTCAAATTCAAGCAAACAATTTCTGCCCAGAAAATCGTCGTGCACTGTCTTTTGGGACAGACAGGGTGTGTTGTTGGTCAATTTTCTGCCTCGTGGTGAAACAATTAACGCAGCCGCATACTGTGAAACTTTAAAAAAACCGCGCAGCGCAAAAAAACAAAAGGCATGGCATGCTGAGTGCAGGCATAGTTTTTTCCACGATAATGCTCGTTCACATTCAGCAAATCGAACGCAAGAGCTCATCACTTCATTTGGCTGGGAACAATTGGACCATCCTCCATACAGTCCTGATCTAGTGCCTAGCGACTACCATTTGTATCTGCACTTAAAGACGCATTTGGCGGGGAAGCGTCATTCCAATGATGAAGTAAAAACGTCTGTGCAACAGTGGTTGTCCAGTCTGGTGGCAAGCTTCTTCGACGACGGCATACAAAAGCTGGTCCCAAGATACGACAAGTGCCTTAATAATAATGGAAATTATGTAGAGAAGTAGAGGAAAGAATGCTCTTTCAGGTAAATAAAATTTTGTTTGAAAAATTTACTTGTTGATTTTTTTTATATCAAAACTGTACTTACTTTAAAAACATGCCTCGTAAAAATTTTTTTATGAATATATAGTAATTTAATTTAAAAAAAAGAAAATGATCAGTGTAAAATATCACATCAATATTGTTGTTTACATTAGTTGTATTATCGTGCAGGTGGAGTTCTCAGACAAGTCTGTGTTGTGTCTGGTGAGAGAGGAGATCTATGGTCTGGACGAGGAGTTGCCCAAGAGGTTGCGGATGAGACTGGTGAGTCAAGTTTCAAATATTATTGTGGCCTGAATTCTGAACAGGACTTCAAGTAAAAAACAGTTAAACTTGTATTTAACTTGAAGTCTGGCTGTTCTCATCTTGTTATCGAAACTAATGTAATTTTACAGAGATACATGTAGAACAAGTAAGACTTTTTACTATGTGTATTGTTTAAATGTTGGCATTAACATAATATTTAAATGTTCAGATATTTGTCAGTTGTTTGTTTTGTTTGAGGTGTATGAATGCTAAAAAAATAGCAGACTGCTCTTTATGGGTAATTAATGAAACTTTAGAAGCCCTAATAAAAATCTAAGTACATTAAAATTAAAGCATTCTTTTTAATTACAGTTTTAAAATTTCCCATGTTATAGGATGTGCATTAACAAGAATCATTTCTTAACATTGTAATGATTAGGTATTAAATCACAGATATCTATATCATTGTTTAAAATTAAATGAGCATTATTTAGCATGGTCTCTTAATGATCTGAGAAATCACTTAATGTTACGGTGTAGCTTGGCTAACCACAAAAACTTATATAGAATGTTTTGCAACACATCAACTGTTTTGATTTTTTTTTTTTTTTTTTTGAGGTTGTCAAATTTGTTTTTTATAATGCAGTGTAACTTTCTATGACCTCAGTGCTTGGAAACAGATTGTGAAACTCATTTTTCAATTTGCGTTAATGATTTTACAAATAACATCATTATAAGTTTGTTTTTTGAATGTAGAAAATAATCTTGTAATTCCAATTTTACAGAATTGAAATATTTAGGCACCAAATTTCTTTAATGCTGCACCCAGATTGAATTTAAAACAAATACTCATTTAAATAATATAATAACAATTAAATTGTGGCTACTTATTTCTAAAACAATACGTAATTTTAATGCAAAAGATCTATTAGGATAAAAAAGAACACCACGGAAACAAAAGAAAAATATTTTATATTTGAAAGATATCATTTAACATATTGTCATCGTTGTGTCACCCTCAAGCCTCCTCAACTTGTGTAATGATGAACAGAAAGTAGTAGAGAGAGATGGCAGGGTTTAAACTCCATAATGCGACAGTTCATGCATATTATTTAAATAAGTATATAATAAATGTCTGGTTTGATGTAGCCGTATAAATGACTCCAAATATTAAATATTATAAAACACTTAATAAACTGTGTACCAAGAACTACTTGTTTCATTTACACAAAAACTAGAGACCGTTCTGTTATATATCAATCTAATATTTTATTTGAAGCTGTGTCCATTTAGGCAAATTATGTTAAGTTTCTTTATTGTCTTAACCTTTCTAGGCTAGAGCTTGCTTCTAACATGTTTTCTTATTTAGAAATTACACTTTTTTGAAAAAACATAGACTACGTCTGACAAATGCTCATAACTAACAACATTTTAATGTTGCAAAGACAAGCGTAATTCTGAAGTTTATGACTGAAGTCTTGTATTCTTGCAGCTGTACAGATAATGAGGAGATGGGTGAGTGCATGATAGCATGCCTTTCCCTCACCCGCATGCCCCCTTCATGTTGTAAGCTAACATGTCGGCCCTTGTATGTTGTGCGTGATGGTCCCTTTGTACTTTTTCAACCAAATCAGAAGCCCTATGAGTATTTTACATTTTTTATTTAAATTAAATCTATAAATACTTCATTTTATTTGATTTTATAATATGTTTACTACAAAATCCTGTTTTTATAGTTAATACAATTTGAAAGGGAACTACCAAAACTTACCTAAGTGTATCATTAGTAATAGTTGCAGTAAACATATCAATCAGTAATATTTAAATAATACTAATATCTTGAAAGAATAATAGAATTTTGGAAATCTGTCACTATTATACGAGGCATGTTTTTTTAAGTAAGTACATTTTGATTTATAAACAATGAAGAAATTTGTATAACAAATTTTATTTTTATATGAAAACCCACACTTTTATCTACTTTTCTACATAATTGTCAATATTAATGCATTCGTAAAACAACCTTTTGATGAATACCGTAGAATATTACTAGCTAATTTAACAGTGACTGCAACCCGATCATTTTGACGCTATTGTCGTTGTTGCAGCTCTGACCCTCAATATTCTTCTTCTGATGGAAAAACAAATGATAAGCAATAGGAAATAAAATGGGGCTGTTCGGGGAATTAGCAAATTGTTCCTAGCAAAAGGCTGAGTGAGATCTAGAGTTTGTTTTTACCACATGTAGGTAGACATTGTTGTGCAGTAAAACATGTTTCTCAATAAAAATGTCTTAGAGAACATTTCTTGAAACTTGAGATAGCTGTTTTGATAGCAAGAAATTGTTAAAGTCCTTTTAGTTTTTACTTTATCATTCGCTTTCTGCCTGAAAACGGTGATGTGGGCCATCCACTTCGTTTCTTATCACAAACATTCTTTTGACCATCTTGTAAAGTTCCTACCCATTTGAATGCCATTCAATCACTCATAATGTTTTGCCCATACACTTCTCAGTTCTGACAATGAATTCATCTGCTTTCACACTTTCAGCGCCAAGAAACAGCACATACTCTTCAGTTGGCGGGATTTTCAATTGACAGCGGCATTTTAAATATGCAACAGCATAAGTAAAAACAATCTATTTTCGCTGTAATTGCATCTGTGGTTTGTTAGCTTAGACGTTATGAAAGCAAGGGTCCCCAACCACAGCACTACAGCGGCAGAATTAAAAAAAAATATGCCTCGTACGTTACAGAAATAGACTATTACATTTTGAAAATTGAAATCTATCCTCTTCCTCATCAGTTATCAAAAGAAGGATACGGTTAAGTCAGCACAAAAATTGAAACATCAAGTAATTATGTGACCATGGACTCGCCGAAAAAATTGTACGTCAATAAAAAATCTTCAGTGACACTTGAGGACCCAAAGAGGTCTGAGCAAGCACCAACCATGACACTGCACAGAATAAATGCACTGAATACGTTATCTGTAAAATAACACACCAGTAACCGACCAGAGTCCTTCACACCATCGTTCTGTACAGTGCCATGGAAAACAAAAAAAAATGGCTACCTGCCAATACTGATAGTGAAAGTGGTCCCAGGAAACAGTAAAATAGTGAAGGTTTTAGGTAAAATCAACAAATTGCCTCTTATCAACACCTTACCTGGAGTACTGTAAGTCATTTTACATATGATTTGACACATCCTGATTCAAGACTCAAGATAATTTTTCATTTTACTGACACTCACACAGCTGTTCTGGATAGTGATGCCACAAACACCTGGACAACGAGCTGGCTGATATATTACAGCCACATCACATCTAGATATCACAGCTTATGAAAAGATCTTTTTACAAAATAAAGTTATATTTACAACTAAGCTAAACTAACTTCAAGCATAACTGAAATATAGAGTATAAGCACATAACCTTATTTAGTCAACCATATGACATCACTCATATGATGTCAACACCTGACAGTCACGTATTACATTCCAATTGAATAATACGGCTGGCAGCCAGACAGACAGTGCAAGTGTGCCACACAGACAGGAGCATTGCCCGCCACCTGCTGACACTGGCAACCTCTGACCTCAGACGCAGCTGTACTGACAAACTACACTAAGTAATTTACTGGCTCACAGTATGTTACATTTCGACATGGTTGTTGACTACCTCAAATCAACCTAAATTATATTGTATATTTTTAGACCTGGACTTCGTTGACATAAAGAAACAGCCAACCTTTTAAAAAACTGATTTATCCTCACAATTGAACCTCAAGATTTTTGACATAAAGAAACAGCCAAACTTTTAAAAACTGATTTATTCACATCTGAAATTTTAAGATTTTAGACATAAAGAATCAGCCAAACTTTTTAAAAACTGATTTATCCACATCTGAATTTTAAGATTTTTGACATAAAGAAACAGCCAAACTTTAAAAGACTGATTTATCCATACATCTGAATTTTAAGTTCTCGACATAAAGAAGTAAGCCACACTTTAAAGAATTGATTTAGTTTTGACACCTTAACCTTTTCATTTTTCTTTTTTGACATTTCAGAATGCCCACAAAATATCCCTGTGGCACATGTTCAGTTGGTGTGAGATACTCTGGGTTAAAATGCAATGGTCCTTGTCAGCTATGGTACCATGCTGGCTGCCAAAGTATCAGCGAAAAAGCTCTGAAAAAAATAACTTGTACTGAAATAAATTACTGGAAATGCGTCACCTGTAAAAAAGACTCTTCAACAAACACCTCCAAAGTCGAATCTCTGCCATTGACTAGTCAAATTGAACTTCATAATGAGATAGAGGAAGTTCATGATAAGATTAAAAATCTTCAAGATCCTGACGACTTGGAAACATCCCTCACACTAGCTGCTGAAGCTGGAAATGCTTTGTTAGCTGAAAATAGAAATCTTAAAAGAGAATTGTATGATATGACACAGAAGAATTCTCAACTAACTCAGCAGCACATGAGGGTCACTTTTGAGCTTGAGAAAATAAAATATGAGGCCAACATTGAAGAACTTGAAAGTCAGATTCAAACCCTAGAAAACAGAAAATTCCAGGTTAGCTGAATCTTTACAGGAAGCTGAACTTCAATTTTGTAGAGAAAAAGAATCACACAACAATCTTATACAGGCTTTCGAAGAACAGGATAGGGAAAAAGAATTGGCAATTTTAAACTATGAGAAAGAAATAAAACAATTACATACAACCTTAAAAAATCTTTTAAACGGTCTCATCAAGAGAATCCTGACTCAGATAAGGAAAATCAAAATTTATAAAATCTCGGAAACTCAAACAGAAAACATACAATCACAGTTACTGGTACAAAATTCTGGAAAATCAAACAACCTTACTCTTAATTCAGGATATGATAAGCCTGAAAAGCCGCCAATAGCAAACGGAAAAACTCAGTGAAAGCACTACAGAACCAGTTTCAGAGTTATGCCAACAAAATTCAAGACTGGCCACAGGCACGCATACACTCTAGCAGAAATAAAAGAAAAACAAAGACCCATTTTAGTGTATCCCTACAAATGGCTAAAAATAGGTCAAGTAATCAAAATCAAGTTGTAGCTCCTGCAACACAGATATCTAACTCCAAGCTAACAGAGCAAATAGAAAATACGTCAGTGGTTTGCTCGGATACTGTCTTCAAACTGACTTAAAAGCCCGCCTCTTAACTCAAAGCCACGAGCCAAGGATGAGACATGTGAGGAGTTTTTTGCCAAAAACATTGTGTTTTTTCAAGGACCACATGATCAAGCATTACAACTGCTTGACAGAGAAAAATAACTCACTGCCTATCTTTCATCCTCGATCTCCTGTGCAGGCTGAAGTCCACCAACCACACAATTTTTTATGCCACAGCAACATGACAAACAGCAAAATTAAAATCATAACCAGTCCTTTGATTGAAATCCCTTCTCAAAAAGACCGTATACATCATTTAACAGTCCTTCATCAGAATGTAGATAGAATTAGTAATAAAATTGACCGTTTAAAACCATTTTCTCCAAATAGTGAAGCCACACTTAATTGTACTAACAGAACATGGACTGACTCAAGATCACATCAGTAACACTCGACTTGAAGATTTCTGTTTGATAGCAGAATATAGTCGACAAAATCATTTGAAGGGAGGTGTTGCAATTTTATTGTAAAGCATCTCTAAGCGATCAGGTGGAAATGGTACAAGTGCAGAAATTTCAGTATTGAACTTGTGTGCGAGATAGCCATGGTGCGAGTGAAAACTTTAAACCAATATGTCTATATAATGGGCATCTACCGTCCTCCTCAGAGCTCACTAACTGAGAGCATGGGTGTGATTTGCTTCAGTGTTAGACACGGGTGCCAACCTGGAAGAAGCCCAATTGTTTTAATAGGTGACATTAACATCAACTGCCTTAAACTCGAACATGACCAAGTGCTATTTGATGAGACACTTTTTAGCTACAACATGACAAGAATCCCTCTTCCTCCAACTAGAATAACACCACAGTCACAAACATCAATTGACTGTGTATGTACTAATCAAAAAGGGGATGACGTGTCAATTAAGATCTTAAATTCTGGGATTTCTTGACCACACAGCCCAAATTTGCACGCTCAATGTTTTTACAGAAGATACTGGTAATGTTAAAGGACAAAAGAGAAATTTTTTAATGATGACAATATCCACAATTTAAAACTGGGCATTGTCTAATGAAACCTGGGAAAGAGTCATCAACTGTAATGACACTGAAATCGCTTATAAAAATTTCTCTAACATCGTTACATCAGCACTGAACCAAAACATGTCCTTATAAAAAAATATAAGAAATGCAAAGGCAAAGAAAAAACTATGGGACCCTGAACTGCACACTTTGAGGCAAGAATTCTTAGGTGCCAATGATCGTTATCTTCTTATGGGCTCATTAGAACACAAGCAGGAAGTTGCTACTAAGAAAAAGAATTATGACTTGAAGATAAAAGAACTCAGACGTCAGTCAGTCAACGGTCGACCGAATAGCACATTTCAGAAAATAAAACTAAAGCCCTTTGGAATATTATAAATAATGAAAGAAGAACCAAGGAATTGTCTGTAGGACTGAAAGAACTTAAAATTGACAATAAAACTATCAACGATCCTCAGCAAATTGTGGAACATTTCAAACACTGTTTTTTACGACCATGGCTGACTCTGCTATTTTAAACAAACAACACTCTAAAGAACAGAACTCCTAGTCCTATTCAGCAGCTTGACACTTGCTCTTTTTATCTCTATGACACAACAATTGAAGAAGTCATCAAAACGATCAACTCACTGCCAGCTAAAGTCTCTGCAGGTATTGACGAAATCTCACCAAAGTTGTTGAAGGCTTGTAAACATGAAATAGCCTACCCTTTAACCACTCTAATAAACATGTCCTTCCAATCTGGTAGATTCCCAACATCAACTAAAACTATCTAAAGTAATCCCCATTTTTAAACAAGGTGATCAGTCTGAAGCATCAAACTATCGCCCAAGGTCTCGCAAATTTCAACATTCTCTAAAGTTATTGAAAAGATTGTGCTTAATCGTCTCCTAAACTACATGACAATACAATAATCTGCTTACTGATCAACAGCACGGTTTCACCAAAAAATAAATCTACATCGACAGCTTTAATTAGTTTTATTGAATACGTAATAGATCAAATAGAAGCTAAAAATACAACAACAGCAATATTCTTAGATTTAAGCAAAGCCTTTGACACCCTTGACTATGAACAACTGCTGACCAAACTAAATACCATGGGAGTACGGGGCACTGAAGCTGAGTGGTTCAGGAGTTACCTAACCAATAGAGAACAGGTAGTTGAAATCCCGGCATACTCAAAACAATAAAATTGCACACATCAGATCCAGTCCACTTCCAGTTCTAAGGGGCGTCCCCCAAGGATCAGTTCTGGGTCCTGTACTCTTTACTCTATTTACGAACGATTTACCTAAGTACTTAGATGAATTTGCTACAACTCTGATGTATGCAGATGATACCGTTCTACTTTTAGCCGATAGAACCCCAGAAAACCTGGAGATAGAGTCCATTCACTGCAATGAACATGGCGGTACAGTACTGCCATATTAATAACCTGGTAGTTAATGAAGCTAAAACCCAGCAACTCATATTGGGCCCAAAAAGGAACAAACTGTGCACCTGCCTAACGTCCAAGCAGCATCAGAGGCAAAGTACTTGGGAGTGACAATAGATGGAAGATCTCAAATGGACAACGCACATTGACAACCTGTGCAGGAAATTAGGTACTTGGACTGTATGTTGTTAAAAGAATAAAATCAATAAGTGATGTACCCTCTGCAAAAACAGCCTACTTTGCTTTATTTGAATCGAACCTTCGCTATGGTCTCCTGGTCTGGGGTAATTCATCTGCAGGAAATCTCCAACGTGTGCTGGTAACACAGAAAAAAAGCAGTGAGAAACACTTGCTGACTGACTTACAGCCAAGAGAGAGTTGTCGACCAGCTTATATATCAACCTCTCAATTCTGACGGTTGTATCCTTGTACGTGCTGGAGGCAGTAACCTGTGTGCCACGAGAGAGGTTTTCCCAGAGGATGTAACACACATCATTACAACACAAGACGAGCGACAGATTTTCATCTTCCTGGGCATCGACTTTCTCTATTTGAGGAGAAGCCCTCTTACATGGGTTTAAAACTGTGGAACCACCTGCCAGAAGACCTGAAGGGACATGGTGCGGCAAAATTCAAGAAGGAGGTGAAGCTGTGGCTGCTGCAAAATCCATTCTACTCGTTAGAAGAATACCTGAACAGAGAGCAAAACTAACAACCAAACTGGACATTTACCTGTAAATTCATTGTTTGTAAACTACGCAATTGTATTTATATGATCTGTAACAAATTTTGACGAGTTACAATTCTCAAAGAATTTGTAAATAAAGAATTTGTCTATTGTCTATTGTTGGTGCTTGCTCCAGTCATTCGGATCCTCAGGTGTTGTTACGAATGACTTCAATGAGTTCATCACCAAATATTTACTAGATGTTTTAATTTTTTGTATACTTAACCTTACATCTTATGGTTTTTTTTTTTTTTTTTTTTTTTTTTTTTTTTTTTTTTTTTTTTTTTTTTTTTTTTTTTTTTGACGTCTGATGAAGAGGTTAGATTCTAATCCCAAACAGTGTCCTATTTTTGTAACATATAACTATGGCAGCTGTCTGAAATTCATTTATACTTTAAAATCCATCGCCAGGAATAAACTTTAATCAAAGGCCTTAATATCTAGTGTGGAGCAGATAAGAAAAGAGGCATTTGACAAATTCATTAGTATTATCAAAATATAATTAAATATAGTTTTTATCTTTTTTTGTATTCTTTCCATTATTTGCCATTATCTTTCGTAATACATCAACCCTCTTGCTATCTGTTCAATAACGTAGGTAACTGTTCGATAACTATTTTTGTGCAACAATTATTGTAAAAGGATTGTTATCTGCAGTTTTGGGATGGTTTATATTGTGAATAATTAGAGATTTAGGGAAAATCAGAATGTTTGTCAGTTTTGAAGTTTGCAGTTTTTTTAGTCATTTTCCATGTTTTTTTTCTATGGGGTTTGTTTGGAAATCGATTTGATACCAGAGAGTTGTGTTATTTGTCTTATTTAAAATGAATAATTAAGATATAATACAGAAATTCTTATTAACTGCAATTTGTGCTTTATTCAGTAATTAATTTGTTTAAATTATGAATTAATATAGTAGTAAATGCAAAATTTTATTCAGGATCTGCTATAGTTATAAAAAGTTATTTATAGAAGAATATACGAGAAATAAAAGCTAGCATCCTCCCTCCCTCTTAAAGCAAACAATTCTCAGTATCTTGTTGGATAGAGTAAATATTATTAAATTAAATTTTTATGTTTAAATAACTATAAATTAACATGTAAGGGGAAATTTTTTTGTATATGATAAGTAAAAATGCTTTTTCTCAGTCCTCTTTGAATCCAATCCAAATAACAATGTAACAAACATTATGATTTTAGAGGGGCTATCTTTTATGAAATTTATCATTCAATTTCTACTATATTGGTTTTAAATAATTCTGATGCTTAAATTAAAATATGGCATTGAAATCAGAGAAATTATTTTATTCAATTTAAAATGTAAGGTTAAAATTTTAAGAGTATTAATAAAGTGGATTTTTAGTAACAGCAATATCATATTTTAGTAATAGTTATTTAATAAATTATATCAACTTACAGAATTATATTGACTACAAACATAAACAAAGTGGCAAGTAAGATTTTGCTAAAAATAACACAAGAGAATCATACAAAATATTAAATTGTTTTGTTTACTAAGTTCAAGATATAACTAGATTTCACTGTTTAAAAAATTCAGGAGACAAAATTTGTCTACAGAGTAAGAGCAGGGTTGTGAAGTATACTTTGGTAGAATTATGTTTAAATTCTTATTTTTCACTTTATTGTAGATTATGGCATTCGTTATAGTATAACTATTCATTGTTCATTACAGCCCCATTTAATGTTATGATATTCTATGTATACATCTAATATACCATATGAAAAAAATTTAGGTATTGTAAAATAAATAAAGTGCTTCTGTTTGTAGAGCCATAACCTGTCTAAACTGACGACGAAGGTAAAAGACGTGATTGTTGTGCGCAAGAAGGTGACTTTACCCCGACCTCCAAGACTTGTGCCACCTAGACCCATCAAGAGCGACTCAGCCACCTCTCCTTCCGTCGCTAATTAACCCATTCCCTCAACCAACGTTTATTTTGCCATTAGCTATTTTAACTGTATATATAATAAAGACTGCGGTTTAGTTAGCTCCTGGATCTTCCTTGTAATATTAGAACAGTCTAAGATTAGTTACTGATGATAAGTTTTAACAAAATACCTATCAGCTAGGTAAACAAATTCCATGCATGGATTTTTTTTATGTGGATTCATTTAGACTTTTACAACATATTTGTTTCCTGTAATATTGTTGCTTATTTTTTTAAACAAAACATTGTAATAACAACATAATATAGTATGTTTTTGTTTATAAAGAATGTGTTAATTTGTGTTTTGTGGAATTTTCAGTGTAATATTTTAAAATAAGCACAAGCTATAATTGTTTAGTACTCTAATTTAATTGATTCTTGAAAATTTTTAGAAAACAATGAAAGTACCATTAAAGTTGTGCAAAGGTTGACATTCAGTTGAGGAATGAATGTTTTATAAATTACATGTAAGTGCAGGCTGTTTTGTGTGATAGAAGTATGATTTCCATAAAAATCCAGTCACAAGCTAATATATATTCCTCTTCTATTTATAAATCAGTATATTGAATTATCAAACTTTATAAAGATGATTACTTAATCAATCGCAATACAGAACTGCTAGTAGTCAGATGTCCTGAAAATAATAATTTAGCATTCAGAAGATT